>NW_019154174.1:5447663-5603239 GCF_002288905.1 Enhydra lutris kenyoni
CTGCTTACGCTCGGCCTGCGGGCGCCCTCCAGCCCTGTCCCCTAGGGCAGTGCCAGCCAGCCCCCTCCCACCTTCAGAGCCCTAGCCAGCCCCACTTGGAATGGGGAGCTATGTTTCCTCTGATCTCACTTTTGCACTGAGGTAGGCAGCACCACACCCAGGGCCTGCCCTCCAACCTTGACTGTCGCACCCCTGCCCTTTCTTCATGTGAGGTTGTGCTCACCCGTGCCGGTGACCCATTGCCTGATGGCAGGTTCAAGGCTGTTCTCCCCTCCTCCTCCATGTGCCCTGCCTGCTGCCTTCTGGGTTTTCCTTGATCCCTTTAACACAGGGTCTCCCAAAAGCACCAGATTCTCCATGTAGTATCCCCCCACATGTACAGCAAGTCTGCCCCCTCTGTGCTCTTTGTTCCCTGGCTCTTTGTTGCTGAGAAAAGGGCTGTGTTGTAGCAGGACTAGGTTTGGAGTGAAGGTGGGGACAGGAGAGGCAGGGACCCCGTGTATCAGCGGTTCCTGTCAGTCTGGGTTGGGGGCCTTGCCTGGGGGTCTCTGACCAGCCCCTCCTGTCCGCCCCCTGCCACAGCCCCAGGATGACTATTCAGTCCTGTTTGAAGACACCTCCTATGCAGACGGTTACTCCCCTCCCCTCAATGTGGCCCAGAGGTACGTGGTGGCTTGTAAGGAGCCCAAGAAGAAGTGAAGCGGGCTGGCAGACTCCCAGTCTCCCACCACCCTCACAGGGGAATGCAGCAGATTTCATGGCAAATAAATATTGTTCCCCTTTGCCCATGTCTCCTTGGTTTTGTTTTTCCAGGCCCTTCTCCCCTTCCCCATAATAGGGCAGGTTGGGGAATTGGAGGCTGTGGGGGAGATGGATTTGTTTGGTCCCAGTGGGCCTTTCTTTTTTGTTCTTGGCTTGCATTAAAGGCTCTTGGTGTAATACACATGGAATTTTATTTTTGAGGCTGGGGACGGGTCACAGCCGCGGGGCCTTGGGCATGCCTCCCAGGGACACCACTCATAGCTCTGTGCGGAAGCTGAGGCCACAGCCCTCCATCTTCCTGGCATAGTCAGCATCAAAGCGCTCATTCTGGGCCACAGTGAAGGTGGTCTTCCAGTCCCCCGTGATGCCTGCAGACGGAGGGGAGGACGGCTACAGGCCCCAGCTGCAGAGCAGGCCCCGGGTGGCTCAGGCCAGCCCCAGCCTCCACTTCCACGCTTGCCTGCCTCGATGCCCATCCTGCACAGGCACTCACCTTTCCTCATGAAGGCCGAAATGCTGTGGTCCATGATGTCAGTGGGTATGGTGCTGTAGTTAGCCATGGGGTTTTTCTTCATCTCCTTGAAAGACGTTTGTTGGACAATGAGATCCACGGTCTCCTCTGGCAGGGAACACCCCAAGAACTTCAGGATCTTCTCAATCTCCCTCTTGGGGTTCTGGAGAGCAGAGGGGCTCTTCAGTGGCAGTTGGGATGGCTCACTGAGCAAATAAAAGGGAGGTTCCCCAACTCCTCCAGGACCTGGCCACCTCCGCCTAGAGACCTCTCAGCCCCGGCTCCTTGACTTGGGTCCTCTTTCCCTGGGGCACATTAGCTGCCCTATGACCCTGAACTAAGCTCCTATTTGGGTCCTGATGGGTGAGGGCAGGACGGTCCTCTTCTGTAACTGGCCACAGGGAATGCCGGCGGCCGGCCGGCTCCGGGTTGCTTGGGTCTGAGATCAGAGCTGTGTGGCCTTGCTGCCTGGGTGAAACTGCAGCTCCGAGTCCCTGGCAGGAAGGTGGGCTGGAGGACCCACGGGACTGGTGGGGTGGGGGGCGCTGGGGGACAGGTGGCTGAAAGGGCCTTGGCAGGTCCTGGGGAGGTCCCTGCCTCTGCACGTGTGACCTGGAGGGAAGCAGCAGCAAGTGGCCTCACCTCTTTCATGTCCTCGTAGAAGAGGTAGAGAACAGGGTAAGTGTGACTCAGCTCCCACCACTCCCGCACGTGCTGGTACCAGGACCCGTAGGACACTGGGGGGGAGGGACAGGGACATGGACACACAGGCTGGTATTAGCTTTGGCTGGCGGCCGCTCAGCTCCTCCCCGCTCCTTCCTCCAGACTCAGGCCCACCTTCCCCAGCCATGAACTTCTCCAGGAAGCAGTCCCAGGTGCCAGGGTCTGGGTGCACCTTGGCCATGCGGTAGAAGTGGTACAAGGAGACAGCCACATCCTTTGCGTTGCGGGCCACGTAGACCACCTGGAGGGACGAACGACCCCCCCACACACCGGAGCATCGTCACCACACAGTGAGCCAGGCGGTTCCGCTTTCCACAACAGCCCAGTGAGGGAAGTTCGCTCTTGGTCTGGCCCAGAGGGACACTGACCTGGAGGCTGACTTGCTTGTGGTCCCTGACACCATACTTGATGCTAATCTTGTCCCCTCAGTGCTGCCACACCCAGACTGGGACTGAGGTATGCTGGGTTCTCACCAGCCCCCTCCTCCACGGGCCTGGGGAGGCCTGCAGAGACGACTTCTCTGCTCTACACAGGAGTCTCCCTTGCACAGAGCCCCACCACAGGATGAAGACCACCACCTGCCCCCTTCAGGTGAGACCTTCCCAGCAGAAAAGGCTAAAGCTGGGAAGGCCCCAGTGACCTCCTTCCCTGGCTTCCTCTGTCACTAACCTTGACCTTCTGATCCAGCAAGGTCTGAGGGAGCAGAGCCATGGGCAGGTGTGTTTTAATGAGTCGTGGAGCTGGTGTATTTTTCAGAACCTCCAAACCTATACCACGAGGAGGGAAAGGTCTGCTGAGCTGGAGCCCAGTCCTGCCCCCTCCCTCTGCTCCCCTGGTCCCCAGAGCCCCCACTGCAAACCTGTGGGAACACCTGGAAACTTGAGCTCAAGGAAGGGTACCCGGATTAAGATGAAGGCCCTGCGACACTTCTGTAGATCACCGCCCTGATAGATCATGTCGAGGATCTCACTCACCCAGGTGGTGCCTGGAGAGCAGGGGAAGGGTAGGTGAGCCGGGTGAAGGGCAGGTCCTCGCTGGTCCAACGTGGGGGACTATGGCCCTCACCACCTACCAGATTTGGGGTAGGTGCTGATAAGCAGGTCATCAGGCCGGGCTTGGAAGTCCTGCAGGGAGCCCAGGGCCTCTGCAAAGTACTTGATGAGAGGGATTCCCTTCACACATACCAGCGGCAGGTGTGAGGTGTCTTGGATGAGCTCCATTCCACGGCGTCGGGGGCAGAGGGCAGCCGACTTGCCTTAACAACATCACGACACGCCATGTGTTGAAATCCTGCTTCACGAGGAAGGCCTGGGGCTGACTCGGCCCTGCTCACAAAGCTGGTGAGTGGCAGGAGCTGGGGTTCAAACCCACACCGAACACTCACACAGTGGGGCTGGTGCTGGCTTGCGCCTTTGCTGTCCTACAGGGCTCGTAAAGATCCCCATGCCTGAGGCCACATCCCACATCAAAGACATCGCTCTCTGGGGCCCCGTCCCAGTCTTCTGGAAGCTCCAAGGGATTCCAGTGCACCCTTGAGAGCTACTACTCTAGTGCCTGCCTGTCCTAATTCCTCGCCTGCCAGCTCTCCTCCCACTACTTCTGCAGCGGCCCCTGGCCTGCGGCACTGGCCCCACTCCCCCTGCTGGTCCCTGGAGCAGCCTGGGCCCCTCGAGCAGCCTGGGCCCCTCATGCATCGTCAAAAACATTCCAGAAGCCAAACCACGCCATCTTGGCTCGGGGATAAACAGAGCCAGTGAGCAACTTGAGCCTGTTTTGGGGGGCCAGAGTCTGGCATGCAGCTGAACTAAGTGATGGGTCAGCAGAAAGGGGAAGGGGGTTTCGGCCTGGGGTCGTGTCGGCTTACTGAGATGGCCCAACCAGAGGGAAAGGGCCAGGAGCTAGCCCTGCCCAGCCGCCCCACCGGGAGAACTCACCAGACCTCTCTGGATGTCGGTCCTGTGACCACTTTGTGCTGTGGTGAACCGGGTGCCGTGGGGTGGGGTGGGTGCAGAACTGTTCTCCGAGCTGAAGGGTTTATAAATTCCAAGTGGGAGGGATCTGGAGCCAGCCTCCAGGAAGGAAAGGGTGGAGCTTAGAGTGGGAGGGCCACCTGTGCTGCCCCCGCCTTTGCACCCCAGCAGGAGCCAAGTTTAAATGGGCCTGAAAACCCAAGATGTGGGTTTAGTGTGTAGAAAACAAAGGGAAGACTGAAATTAGACAAAAGTTTTCACTTTTATTCTGCGGGGTGTTTTGGAGCTGGAATCTTGGCTCTGACCTGCCCTCTGTACTCCACCCCGGTGTGGCGGGCCAACAAACAGCTTGTCCTGACGGCCCCAGCCAGTTTAGAGGGGACAGACCTGAGAGGAAAGGTGAAACCCTTGTGAGCAGGGCCACTCACCTTCCTGTTGGCTCCAGGCCAGTCTTGCAGATGCCAGAGGTTCAGGCTAGGAGTGGCCCACAGGCACCCCCCAGCAGCACAAGCTTTCCAGAACTGCTGGTCTGACCTCTGACCAAGGCCAGTACAGAGCAATGGGGGCGGAGGGGCAGAGGTGCAGGGATGGGGGCAGGGTGATAGGGGTTGGGGTGGAGTGGAGACAAGACGGGCTTTCTGAGGTAAGAGGGAGAGAAAAGAGCAAGAACAAGAGTCTCATATCCCTGGGACTGAGGCCAGCTGCACACACAGCTCCCAAGGATTTCAGAGCCATGGGCCCCACAAGGTGCTTTTCTTTCACTGGTTTTGAAGGGGCTCTGCAGACAGAGACAAGAAGGAACTGGGGTTTGGAGAGCCACAGGGCCCCATGGGGTAGTGTATCCCCCCACCCACCCCACTCATGGCCTTTGTCCATACTATCTGGATTAAAAGTCAACCTGGACACTGGATTTGGACAGGCTCTGAATCAAGGGTGTGTCTCCCAAGCATTCAAAGAATTGTGTGAGGGGCACCTGGGTGGTTTAGTCATTGCGCATCTGCCTTCGACTCAAGTCATGATCCCAGGGTCCTGGGACTGAGCCCCGCATCGGGCTCCCTAATCAGTGGGAGGCCTGCTTCTCCCTCTCCCATTCCCCCTGCTTGTGTTCCTTCTCTCATGGTCTCTGTCAAATAAATAAATAAAATCTTAAAAAAAAAAAAAAAGAATTGTGTGACCTCAGAAGCATGTGAAGGAAAAGCCAAGGCACATGGGCCTCCAGGAAGGGGAGAGGCTGGTCCACACAAGCGAGCGGGCCCTCCCCACTCTGCTCTTCTCCTCAGGCCCCAGGGACTGGCAGGGCCTCTGTCTCCTAGCTCCAGCAACCCCCTTCCCCAGCAAACAACAGAAAGTTCCCTTAACTCAGACTCTTTATTGTACTCAAGTAAAAAGTGCCCAGAGACAAGGAGTGGGCAGAGGGTTAGGGGGCGCCGAGGATCAGGTCTCCAGCATGTCTGTCCAGTGTTCCTGTGGAGACAGGAGGACTGGTCAAAGGCAGCCTCGGGTATGGGGTGGGGTAGGGAGGCTGGGGCCAAAGCCACCTCTCACCTCTTCTAATTCCAAGTCCTCCTCTTCCTCCTCGGTGCCCACCTGGCACAGCCAGATCAGGTCTCCCCACAGCAGTGAGTTCTTACAGCTACCAAGGAGTGCAGTTGGCAGGACACAGAGTCAGACTCACAAGCCTCCTGCAGGCTAGGCCCTTGGGGGCCGAGATAAGGACTCAGCTGCCCCGGGGCCTGGACTTGGACAACTGGCGCCATCTTCCCAGAACTCAAACAGGCTGGGGCGGGGTTGCTGGGACTCACCCAGGGCACTGGCCCTCCAGAGGCAGAAGCTCCTCTGGCTCCTCTCGCAAGAACTCCTCTGCTAGGCAGATCATGTGGGCTCTGAGGCAGCAGCCAGGGTGGGGGCAGCACAGGGGGCCCTCCTCTTCCTGTTGGGGCGGGCGGGGGGGGGCAGGCAAGTTAAGAGAGAAAACCAGAAGGAATGATGTAGCTAACGCTCAGAATTTCTATGGAAATAAATATGGAAAAACACCGTTCCAAAAGCTTCACGTTAAACAACGCTACAAGTCACACACTACTATTATTTGCATTTTATAGATGAAACTGAGGCACGGAGAGGTTACAATACTTACCCACAGGGACTAAGCTAGCCAGTTTCCCTGAGCATTAGCAGTGATTACAGAAACGGCATAGGCCACTGTAGCCAGACTTCTAGTTCTTACAGGCTAAGTGATCTCAGGGAGGTCCCTTCAGCTCTGAATGGCAAGTACTCAATTTACATTTCTTGAGAGCTCAGAAATCAGACCCATCATCTCAGTTCATTTGTTAAATATGTATTGGCCACCTGCTATTTGCCAGACCCTTTTCTTTTTTTTCCTTTCAAAAATTTTATTTATTTGACAGAGAGAGACAATGAGGGAACACAAGCAGGCGGAGTGGGAGAGGGAGGAAGCAGACTTCCGGCTGAGCAGGGAGCCCACCGGATGTGTGGCTCGATCCTAGGACCCCGGGATCACGACCTGAGGTGAAGGCAGACCCTTAACGACTGAGCCACCCAGGCACCCTGCCAGACCCTTTTCTACAGCAATGAACAAGAACTGCCTTGTATTGGGGCAGGGGAGAAACTGACAATAAGATAAATAAAACGCCTACTACGTTAGACAATAAGTTTTTAGGCTCTAAGAAAAAAAAAAAAGGCAGGGGAGTGTACAAGAAAGAACTGCAGTTTTACATGGGAGCGCCAAGGAAGACCTCGTGGGGAAGGAGAAGGTGGCACTTCATAAAGACTGAAATGAAGGTCTAGGGAAGAACCTTCCAGTCAAAGGCTAAAGGGCAAAAGGCCTTGAGCAGAAAGGTACAGGTTTCGAAGAACGGCAGGAAGTACTATCGTCCCCGTTTTAGTGACGAGGGCAAAAGGTGTCTGAGGGGCTGCCCGGTCCTTCAATAAACAGCTGGATCCCGAGTTGCTTGAACCCTGGTCTCCCAGCGTGAAGACCAGGTGGGGCGGCTCACCTGGAAGGAGCGCGCGCACAGGGCGCAGAAGGCCGCGGCGTCCTGGTGGGGCTCTAACTCCAGGTCAACTAAGGGACCGGAGCTGCTCCTTGGGGCGGAGGCCCGGGGCGGCGGAGGCCCGAAAGCCAGCGGCATGTGCGGCGGCGGCGGCGGGCACAGCTCACGTCGGAAGTCGGCGCGCAGCCAGCGCACGGTGAGCGGCAGGCGCGCCCAGGGCGGCGCGCGCAGCATGTGCGCCAGCACACGCAGGTGGAAAGCGAAGGCCGCCTCGCTGCGCAGGCGCGGACCCACGTGCGTCAGGCGGCGCGAGGCGTGCGGGTGCTGCCAGGCCCACTCGAACTGCGGGCGGGGAGTTGGGGCTTCAGGGCCTCCCGGGTTAGAACCCAAGCCCCGGCCCGTCTTCCCACCGCCCCCGTCTCACTTCTTACCCGAAGGGCGGCCACGGCGGAAGGAAAGCCGTGCACGAGAAGCACCATCTCCCTGGGGACGGGAACGAGGACGCGGCCCGTGAGCGTCCGCCCCAACCGGTGTCAGGCCGAATCCCCTCACCATGGTTCACCCCAGTCCCACCCACCCGAGAGTGGAATTCTCACGCCTGGCTTCAAACCTAGTCCGCGAGGCTCCGCCCCCTTCGTAGAGGTACGTCCCTTCGCACCTGCCAACCTCTGGCCTCGCCTCCAGCACAGGTACTTAACTGGCCTCCTCAGTTCCTCTCCCTTGCAGGGTCTTTTCCAACCCCCGCCTTGCTCTTCAGCCCGCTGTCACCCGCCCAAGCCTAGAACAGTGCTTCCTACCCAATCCCTTCCTTAGTCCCACGGCTGAGTTTCATAGGGCCCCGCCTTCCCCTATGGGGGGGCCACGCTCCTCCCCTATGATAGGCCCGCACCCATCGACAAGACCCCGCCTCCCCGGCCCTGTTAACAGCCACCATAGGGCTCTGCCCACTATCCTGGCCCCGCCCCTCTCGGCAGGCCTCTCCTCCCTGAAGCCCTTCTCCAGACAGAAATCCGCTCCCTCTTACCAGGGCCCGCGACCGCTGGTCCGCCAGGCCCCGCCTTTTTTGCGGCCCCCGTTGTGCTGCTGTACCCGACGAGCAGGGTTGACGGTGAAGCCCACGTAGACGCGGCCCCGGTGCCGAGGGTTCAGGCAGTAGAGCAGGTAGACGCCGAAGAAGCGGCCGGGCCTCGCCGTGTCCCCCGCAGGGCCCATCGGGACTTGTGGGTTGATTGCTGTGGCCTGTGACCTCAGGGAGGGCTGAGTTGCCAGGGCCGCAAGATGCTTGTCTCGGAAAAAGCGTCTGGGGGCGATCCCGAGGTACCCTAGAGACCGCAGCAATGCAGGTTCGCTCACCCTCCTGGCTGGAGTAGGGTGTCCAAACCGGGTCACAGAACCCAGGCTGCGGTGCAGGCGGCGGACACCTATTAGCGCCCGAATCCGGCCTTGTGCAGACTCTGGCCGCTGATGGTAAGCGCGGAAGCCCAGGACTGTTGGAAAGTGGGGCTTGCGTGAGAGCGGAAGTGCTAGGTTTACGGACTCCTTAGTAAGGGCGGAAGTATTGGCCTCAGCGGAAGTGGCGTCGGTAAGGGCGGAAGCAGTGTGGCTGGGGTCGGAGCTGGGGTTCCATCCCGGCTGGGCTATCGCCCCTTCTGGGCTGCCGCGATGGAACTCAGTGCCGAATACCTCCGGGAGAAGCTGCAGCGGGACCTGGAGGCGGAGCATGTGGTGAGTTGAGCGTCCTGGATTCGTCCGGCGAGGGGAAAAGCGCCCCTGAGGGGCGGGTTTCACACTCTCCCACCGTTCTGCCTCGTAGGAAGTCGAGGACACGACTCCCAACCGTTGCGCGTCCAGCTTCCGAGTCCTGGTGGTGTCGGCCAAGTTCGAGGGGAAGCCACTGCTCCAGAGACACCGGTGAGACCTCGGGAATACCTCGCTCAGCGCGATCTCAGCGCCGGGACCCTAACCCTGGCCTCTCCGCTAAATCTAACTCCCTCGCCCCCGCCAGTACGGTCCTGCACCGTGAACCACAGCCCCAAGGATCCCGCCTTCGTGACCCCTGTATGGAGACTTAGGCCTCTGCCTCTTTGGTTCCCAAGTCCCGGGGACACAGTTTGGGGGATACTTCCAGTCTCTTGGATCACCCTGCCTTCGGAGGCCGTGACTCAGGCCCTGGCCTTCCATTTCCTAACCCCATCTCTCCCCCAGGCTGGTGAACACGTGCCTAGCTGAAGAGCTTCTGCACATTCATGCCTTTGAGCAGAAAACCCTGACCCCAGAGCAGTGGGCGCGCGAGCAACAGAAATAAGAGACCAAGGCCTGCACAACCATTAAATTATGAATCAGGGCCAGCTTCTGTGTCAGTGTGTTGTGTGTGGGAGGGTGGAGGGATGCTGAGCTCGAGTCTAGAGCCTGGTTTCTCCCTGCTCTACCACTCTCCATTGTCTTTACCTTGGACAAATCCTTCACACACAGGCCTCTGTGTCCCCACTTATAAAATGAAAGTTCTGTCCTTAAAATCTCTCCCAGGGCAGGCAGCGCCGGCCTTCTCTGTAATCCTTGGTAGAGCCCTAGGGATGGTGCTGCTGTTCCTTGGCCATTACCAGGGGGTCCTGCCCTCTGTCAGTTTTCAAGATGCACAGATGGAAAAGTACTTGGGATTTCAGGGCACTGGCCAATTTATCAAACTCCCCCCACTCCCCAGTGTCACCCTAATGTCAGAGGCATAATGGAGGATCCCGTGCTTCCCTGCAGGTTACCCAGCCCCTCATGGTCTCAGGGGATGTGGTACCCCAGTGGGGACACCACAACTTCTGGAATGCTGCTGTTTCCTGCTCTGCTGCAGAAAATACAATGACCCTTTAGCCCAGGGCTTTGGGTGGCCACAGTTGCCCCTGGGGAGACCATGAGAGTTTCAGGAATGGAGCTGGGGGCAGGACATAGGGATAGGGTTAAAGCAGGAAAATGAGGCCACCTAGGCCATAAAATCGGGGCACATGATACCCTTGTAGCAGTCTTAAATACAGGTGCCAGGATTGGTAAGGTCTGGCACAGATGGGTTCCGTGGGACCCAGGAGGGGCCAGAGCTCTTTGGGAGTGAGGGATTACAGTCTTGAACTATCCCACCACTCTGTTCCCCTTTTCAGGACTAGTTTCTTGGCCCCAAATAACCATCCCACTTCCTACCTCCCTCTTGTTCCTAACAGAGGGAGAAGGGGCTAGTAAAGCTTGAAGTCATGGTGATGACGGGTTAACCCTTCTCCATTCCTAAGAGGCTTTCCTCAACTTTCCTTGGTCCCTTGGAACAGGGGGAGAGCTACTGACTGAGTGTATTCATGTACGACTTCCCTAGGAGGCCGCGTCACCACCGCTGTGCGGGAGAGGCTCAGGGAAGGAATGTCACTTTAAGAGGTGCACGTTCCAAATTTTCTGCTTCTCTATCACACCCCTGATTGGATCCATCCACTGCGTTCACAGAGCTGTGATGCTGTCCCTCCCGATTTTATAGAGCACCTGAGGCCTGGAGAGAAGTGACTGGCACAGGGTTACATGGCTCGCATAGAGATTGAGACTCAGATGGGCCAACAGGGACGTCCATGCAGCTGCCTCTCTACACGGGTGGTTCTCTCCCATGTCCTGAAGGGGAGTCGGGGGGTGATTGAGGCACTTAGTCCTTGCTGTGGTCCCTCTGTGGTATGAGGGGAGCTCTGCCGCTGTGGCCGGGACCCCCATCTAACCCCCAACTTGATAGGGCCATACTGCAGGGAAGACTGGGAACTGGAAGAGGGGGATGGCTCATGACTCAAGGTCTGCCTCCCAGAGGTCCCCCTCCTGCTCTGTTCCTCCCAAGTCCTCACCTGTAAACCAGGGTTTGGTTCTAAGCTTTGACCTCCTAAAAGATCCCCTGATTTTGCTCCCTTGGGCTTGCATTTGAAACGCATCCCGTAAGTGCCATCTTAAGTATCACATGAGTTCAGTTTCCCCACCACCGACAGTGACCCGTATAGTCTGCATGCGGCCTGTCATGGTTGACCAGGAAAGGCAAATTCTGAGTTATTATGTGAATTCTTGAGGCCCCAGGCAAGGGCCTTGTGTAGCCCAGATCCTGCCAGCTCTCAACCCACCCAAGCAAGGGGCGGCTGCCACCCACTGTGACCTGTTCCCTTGCAGCCTCCGGTGCTCGGAGGCATCCCCCCCTGCTCCCGCCATGGGCCAGTCTCATCAAGGCAACCGAGGGACAGCAGGTCAGTTCAGCAGACCCAGCATCCAGGTGACCAGCGGAGTCAGAGATACCAGAAAATAAAGCCATTTTATTATTATTTTTTTATCTGCCATTGTGGCCTGAGGAGAAGGGTGCGAATGGAGGGAGGGCAGGGATGCCGTGGCCCCGGTTGAGGCCTTCGGGTCCTCTACTTGGCCTGGACTGTCTCCTCCAGCCTATCCAAGCGCTGCTGTAGCTCCTGCACTGTGGCCTGGAGCTTCCTCATCTCCTCCTCCAGCCGGGCTACGGTGTCCTGGGGTATGTCGTTCTGCATCAGTCCCAGCTCTGTCACAGGCTCCCCCTCACCCAGCCATTCCCCCTCCGCCCTCCCAAGAGCTCTGGGGCCAGCCTGTCTCTCAGCAGCTGCCTGGACAGCTGCAGGCCAAGAACGTGAAATCTGTTCTCTGAGGTCTGAGAACTACCCGCTCTTGGCCCCCAGAGGGTCAGCCTCCTTCTACCGGGACAATGACCCCATCAGTAGCAGTCCCTGCCCGACGTGGCATCCCATCCCGACTCCCAGATTCGCATCTGCTTCTCACCGAGCTGGGGGTCCCACTGGCCTCTGGAGCTGTCTTCCTGCGCCCAGTGTCCAGGCCCCGGTTGACCCTCAGCTCCCGGCTCTTTGGAGGCACGTAGCCGTCCTTGAGGGAAATGAGGAGGGGTCCGGCATCCCGGCCACCCAGCCATTCCTCAGCCGTGAGGGCAGCATCGGGCCCTGCAGTGGGTGGGTAAAGGTCCTCCTGGAACAGGTCCGACTGTGGGCAAGGCCAAGGCTGGTTAAGAGAGTGCTTGGGCCACACCACCACCCTGCAACTGTGTGAGGTCAGTGCCCGGCCCAGCCCAGGAAGGGACATGGGAGCGTCACCTTTCTAGGCACTGTCATGGCAATGGGCTCACACCTCCGCTCGTGCAGCTTGTAGAATCTGTGGAAATAAGGAGGTGAGCAGCGACCACCGCAGGGCTGGGCTGGAACCAAAGGTCCCCATAGGGTCCGAACAGCCCAGGGTGCGTGCTCAGGTCAGGGTCGGGGTCAGTCACCTGGCGATCTCACACTTGTTCACCTCCAGGCCACGTTTGGGCATGTAACCCATGCCCCGCTGGGACTCCTTGGAACTGAACATGGAGAGATAGTGCAGGAACGGGGCCTCGGAAGTGATCTCGAAGTACCGGATAGAGCTGTCCCCCTGCAGGAGGTGGGTGCGAAGGCAGGGATCAACACCGTGGAGTCCTCTCGCCTGGCCTTTCCAAGTCCCGCTCCATCCCCCCACCTCCTGCCCATGAGCCCCTGCCTGACGGGGACACCTTGCCACAGAGGTAGACTATGTTGGTGTCGGGGTCGAAGAAGGGCAGCAGGACGCCGCTGCTGGTGTCCAGTTCCTGCAGGGACAGTGGCTCCTCCAGGTGCTTCTGCAGAGATGGGCGGTAGGGTGGAGAAGGGGAGACAGGGAACAATGAGCTGGGCCAAGTCAGGCCTGGAAGGAGCCCTGGGCAGGGACTCGGGGTGGGCCCTCGCAGAACAACTAGTGGAGACCCCATCCCACAGAGGGTAAACTGAGGCCCATGGCTCTGTATGATCAGGCAAGTGGCAGGGCAGGGACTAAGCCTCCTGCGAAGCCTGATCGCCGCTCCCCCACCCAGCGCTCACCGTGTCCCACAGCGCCACCTGCCGCTCACTCATGCGGCTGAAGCCCGTGGTCAGGATCTTTCCATCGGATACGAAGACTGCGCGCACAGGCCGGGTCCCCTCATGGGGACGGTCCTTCTCCTGCAGGAAAAGGCAGGTGGTCAGTCAGGTGCCCACACACACATCCTAAGCACCAGACTCCAGCTGAGGGCGAGAGAGGGCAGCATCTGGGGACCTGGCTGATGGCGTAGGAGGGTGAAGGTCCTAGGGTCAAGGGTCCCAACTCAGGGCAACTCACAGCAACAACAGTGCCTTTGCGCGGCTCGATGATGCGCACGCGCTTGTCCCGGCAGGAGGTGCAAATGAGGGCGCCGTCTCGGCTCCAGTCCACGCTGTAGATCGTGTCCGGGTGCACGTCGGAGCCAAGCGTCAGCACGGCTGCCCCAGTGCCCACGTCCCACACCAGGATCACGTTGTCACAACCTGGGTGATCACATCCCCGGTGTTGGAAAGCCATGAGCCTCCCTCCCTTGCTGTCAGGCAACCGGCCTGCCCCTCTCCTCCCCGCCAGGCACCTGCACTGAGCAGCACATTCTGGGCCGTGGGGTGCCAGACCACGATGCCCACGCGCTTGGTGTGGCCCTCCAGGGTGACGACGGGCTCCCGCAGGGGCAGTGTCAGGCCCCCGTCAGGGATCTCCCACACCTGCAGAGAAGAGGCCAGTGAGACGGGGGCTCCAAACGTCAGATCCGGGGCTCAAGCCCCACCCCCACCCCCCAGCCCTTGTGTATCCCCCCCACCCACCGCTCACCATGACTGTGCAATCCTCGGAGCCGCTGGCAATGACGTTATCATTGTGTGGGCACCAGGCGATGTCCAGAACTGGGGCTGTGTGGCCGCAGACCGTGGGTACGTTCTTGTCCACACGTCCAGTCTAGGGAGTAGAGCAGGGCCTCTGAGGGAGGGACTTCTGCTCTCCGAACCTGATCCAGCCTCCCCATGCCCCTTCAGAGAGGCCCAGAGATGAAGGCAGTGGGGTCCCTGGGAGGTTGGAACAGGGCCCAGGGCAGGAGGGTTTGTCCTCTGCCTCAGTCCCAGAGGTGTCTCAGAAGGGCTGGCCACAAGTAATACAGGTTGGGGGTGTGGGGCTGGGTACCAGCGGCCACACTGGGCCCTGGTCTCGCCTTACTGTCCGACCCTGGCCAAGGTCCTGACATCTCTGCCAGCTCCTTTCTCACCAGTGCCCTGAGGGCTGGCCCTCCCATCCCAGCTTCCCCGAGGGAGGCTTTCCAGGGGGTGATGGGCCAAGGCCCTGGGCCAGGGGGGTTGTATTAAGGTTAGGGCTCCCCAGGGAAATGGGGGATGGGGAGGGGTGCTTCCAACAGGATAGGGACCGGGGAAGTCTGTCCTAACTGGCCCCAGGCAGGAGGAGAGGTTTGGAAATGGCCGCTTCCGGGGACAGTCGCTGCTGCACGGTTTCCGGTGTGAAGAACGGGCCCAGCTCTAGCCCCACAACCACTTCCTCTTCTCTTGGCTTCCATCGGCCCTTTTAAGGTAACAACTTAGGGCCCATCTCCCCTTCCTGTCTCACCCCCCAAGAGCACAGGAGTATGCTGCGGGTGGGGGTCAGCAGAGGGGAAGGCAGGGCGAGCAGGAGCAGAGGGAAGTCAGGTTTGGGGGAGGGGAGAGGGCCTCTCACCTCCTCCCTGGCCCCAGCCGAGGGGCCAGAGCTGGCCTGGGCTGGGGTGGGGTGGGGGGCTCAGACAGGCCCAGGCCCAGAGCCCCTCCCACCCTGGGAGCACTACTGGGTCTGCCCTGACCCCATGGAGCCCTCTCTGTGCTCCGGATGGGACAAGGCCCCAGGTCTACAGGCCTTGCCGTGTGACCTTTCTGGTGTCACCTGAGCTTCAGTTTCCACGCGACCACTGCACGTAGGAGCTGGAGGAGGCTGAAGGCTCATGTGGCCCAGCTCAGTTTTACAGCTGACAATGCTGCAGCCCAAGAAGGCTTGGTGACAGTCACCCAATCAGGACCCCCGTGGGGCCACTGGAGGACCAGAGGCCCCCTCAAAGGGAAGACCACTGCCCCAAGGGCTCCAAGGGCTCACCTTGCCCAGGGGCAGCACGAGGAAGGCCCCTCCCCCACTGGCCTCGCAGATCAGGGCCACAAACTTGGGGTTGACAGCACAGAAGCCACTGTCCCAGGTGGTCTGTGAGACGCGCACGTCCTCATAGCACTGGTCGGCCTTGGCGGGCTGTCCAAACACATGGCGGAACTTGCTGGAACGGACCACCTGCCGGCTCATCCTGGGGGGACGCATGGGTTTGAGGGCTTTTCAGGTTGACTCTGACCTTAGAGTGGCCCCCGTGTCCTCCAGGACACCCCTCAGCTGATGTTTAAGGTCTCAGTTAACTTCCCCAGCATCAGTTCCCTGGGCTCCCTGCCCCCTTCTCCGCAAACTGCCTGTCTCCCTCTTGCTTGCGGTTCTCACTCCTTCCCGCTCCTGGCTAGCCTGCAAGGCCTGCCTTCTCTGCCCACGCCGGGGCCTCGTGTCTGTACCCTCAGCCGCTCTGGCAGAGCCCGGTGTGGGGGAGCACTAATGGCTGATCTGCCAGACTTTGCCCCTCCTCTCCAATGGCTCCCACTGCCACCCTCTGGGGGCTTGGGTGGGGATAGCCTGGAGGGTGAGTTCTTTCAGTCACAGCAGCCACACTCCACGCCCCCCACACCCACACAGGGAGCTTCCTAAGGGCCTGGGCAGGGCTGGCCTCCCTCCCCTCCTGGCTCAGGGCTGGGCATCCAGAGGGAAGCAGCATGTGGGCCTGTCCAGGAGGCAGGTCTCTGGGCCCCAGAAACAGGCAGATGGCTTGGGTCCCACTTTCTCCTCCTCACACCTCTGCCTCTCGAGTCTGCCGAAGCAAGTGCCCTTGAGTGCCATCTCCCCCTGCTCGGGAACCATGCATGGGAGGGGAGAGGCGGCACTGACTTCTCAGAGGCCCAGTGAAGATGGTTTCCCCAGCCTGGCTGCGGGGAGAGCCTGGCTGGGGAAGAGCGAGTGAGGTGGGGGGGATTGCCTCTGGCCCCCCAGGCTCCGGGCCCCCCTCCTGACACCCAAGAGCATCCTCTTCTTGTGCCAGGTAGGGGCCATGCCACCTGCTCAGAGGGCACCCTCCCAGACCCCACCTTCCCAGCTTCAGCCTTTCTCACGGGGTGCCCCGCTGCCCCCGCCTGCCCTGTGAGGCTCCAGGAGGCTCCGGGTCCACCTGCCCAGAAAGCAGGCAAGAAGCATGTGTGAGAAGAAGTCCAGGGGCAAAGGGATCGGTCCCAAGTGAGAAACCTGGGCCTGCAGAGAGGGGAGCCCCAAAGCCGAGGTTGGGGGACAGGAAGCCATCGCCCCACCCTGCCTCCTCCCCCCACCGCAGGTACCAGGCTCAGAAACCACGGAAAGGGGAACTTGGTCTTTTCTTGTTTTGCTCTCAACCCCTTCCTGTCTCTCCAAGCTCAGGGCAGCTGCGCGGCTCACCCCACCCTGCTCCCTCCCCCCCCCCCCCCCCCGACGCCGTTCTGGCGCAAGCCAGCCCCCCCACCCCCGGGCTCCCCCACCTCCATCTTGGCTGCGGTGGTTCCTCACCCCGGCCTGTGCACGGAGCCCTGGGACACGCAGATGGACCCTCCCACGCACACTCCCCGCCCCCCCCCCCGCGAGTCCCCTGCACGCGCGGCGCGGACGGCTCTGTCCCCTCTCCCAGCGGCGCGCTGACAGCCCGTCCGCCCCCACGGCCGGCTTCCGCCGAGCTCACGCCTGCCCCACAGGTGGCCCAGGGCAGCGATGCCCGGTCCCTTGCCCGGGGACCCAGGCTTACCTGCTGCTGAGAGATGGGTGACCCCCCAAATGGAGGAGGGAGCGGAGGAGGAGGAGGAGGAAGGAGCTGGCGGAGCCAGAGACGGCCCGCTGAGGATGCTCTTGTCAAGACAATGAATGAGAAGCGGCGTCTGCCCGCCTCCTTAGGGGTGGCAGCGCCCCTTTGGGCGGAGCTTTTAAAGGGGCTAGCCCTTCTCCGGGCGGGCACCGCCTCCCCCCGCCCCCACCCGGCCCAGCCCGCTGCCGCCCCTCCCTCCGCCCAGCTCGGCCGCGCCTGCCAACTCCGAACCCAAGCAGATGCTGCCGGCCAGTCGCTGACAATCTAATCGGCACTTTTGTAATGTCAAAATGCAAAAATACCCTGTTCCTTCTTCCCTCCTTCAGTCCGCCCCCAGCCCACTCACCATCCTGTCCCTGGCATTCACAGAAGCGCCCACCGCCCGGGGCCCCCACGCCCACCCCCAGCTTAAAGCTGCTCTGCCTCTCGCCCCCCAGCCCCAGACCAGGGCTGGAGAGCGGAGCCCCCCCGGGTCTCGCACGGCTCCTCCATTTACAAGCGGTGGCCTTGGGAGAGTCACTTTTCCTCTCCCATCTCGTGTCTTCATCCAGGAGCACCTCCCACCCCACCTGCCTCACAGGGAATGAATGAATGACTCCGGCATTATGGAGCCTTCTTCCTGCAGGGGCGGTAGAGGTAGGTCAGGGTCAGGTTCCTGACCCTGAAGAGCTCTCAGCCTCCTGAAGGGAGAGGAGCGGAAGGATGGCCAGAAGGATGCTGAGCGGAGGAGGAAGCCAGACTCCATACTCAACAGGGAGGAGGACTCCATTGTCATCCTTGGATTTGGAGATGGCGTCGGGGCGGCAATGCAGAAGCAAGAGTTGCGGACCCCAGAATCAGATTCCTTTCCAAGTTGGGCTCCTGGAGGTCACACCACCGACTGACCCTGGGAAGGCTACTTAACCTCCCTCAGCCTCAGTTTCTCTCTCTGTAAGAGTCATATTTAGCTCAAGAGGTTATGGGGAAAGCAAATTTTGATGTACCTCGTCTGGAGTGTAGCAAGTGCTTATTGAATATTACTACTGTTACCATTTACCGGGTATTTGGGCTGGACCGGAGAAGGGGAAGGGGGCCAACGGACAACACCAAAGGAGGCCTTGTGGGCTGAGAGGCAGCTAAGCAAAGAAAGGCCCAGTAACCTGATTCTTTGAGGGACTGGTTCACATCCCACTGCCACCGCTGATTGGCTGCATGCTCTTGGCCATGAATTCTGACTTCTCTGAACCTCAGGTTCGTCATCTGTAAATGGGGGATAAATAAGACCTGTCCTGCCCTCTTCACCAAGTGATAAGGCTCAAATGAGACCACGCATGTAAAAGCGTCCCGCACAATTCCATCTCAGCCACCTGCGTGCCACGGTGTTCCTCACAGCCCACCGCAGGACCGGACTGGACTGGATGGGGATGGATAGTGCCCACCGGAAGTGGTAAGAATAACAAGTGGTGTTTACTGCACGCCGACCGGGTGCAGGGCACTGTGTCAGCTGTGAATATGCCCCACTCCTTTAGTCCGCGCAACACCTCTAGGGGACAGATACCCCCTCCATTGTGCAAAGGAAACAGGCACACACTGCCTTCCATCCCCCAGCGCCTCCTTGCCCAGCAGAGGATGAGTACATTGGCAAGAGACCTGAAAACCATGGCCCAGAAGCAAGAGCTGGACAGCCGTGCAGAGGGCCAAGCAGGGAAGCACAGAGGCTGCTTTCACATCCCACTGTGGGGTGGGATGGATGGGTATGGGGCCGCCACAGAGGCCAGTGGGAGGCCAGAGGTGAAAGTTATGTTTCGGCTTCTCTGCAAGCTGATGTCTGGAGAACACAAGGCTGAGCGTCCGTTGGGTGGTGAGGGCCCTGCCCCGAGGCTCCTCTTGTGTCTAAGAAGGGGCTGACTGCTCCCGATGAGGGGTGTTGGGACAAGGTACCTGTTGGGTGCTGCTGGCCCAGCGTCTTACCAGACCCTCTTTACTGGTGGCCGCATCTGGATTTTCCTTGGGGGGACCAATCTTCCCTCACTGGCAGTCCCTGAAGTTCAAGAGCAGATCCAAAGTGGGCACAGGGCCACAGCTCCCCAGTCAAAGCAATCTTTTCTGCTTGGTTCAGGGACAGGCACTTGACTCAAGGCTATGTAACCGGAAGCTGATTCGTTGGAGCTGCTAGGAAAAAGAGCCCTCTTTCCACTGGGGGTTAGTAAGCTGATAGGTTATAAGGTCGGCACTAGCAGTGACTATTTTGTCACCACATAAGAAAAGTTGGCTGGAATCAGCCCACACAGACAACTGCAGAATCAAGATAGGAAGACTGCCATATTCTTGACATCCTTTGAGTATCTGGATCAAGCCGTGCCTGAACCCTTTAACCTTTCTGTCACATAAGACATAGGTTCCTTTTTCCACATACGCCAATAAGTTTGAGTTGGATTTCTGGCGCTTACAACTGAAAAAGTTGTAATGGATGGGTACATCCGCTATGGGTACAGCCGTTATGGGGAGAGACAGGACCTCCCGCAAGAGGCTGTAGGGCATGATGGAGTCAGAGAAGCCCGGAGAACTACAGCTTCACCATGTCCTGCTGCCCCAGCAAAGTGACATTTCCTCACCTGTAAACCATGCACAGGATCGGTCACTCTCTAGAATGTGTACCCATCCCCCAGCTTCATAATTTAAAGATTATGTTCTTTAATATAATCTTATAATTTTCTCTGTAAAGGTCTTATATACCATTAGATTCCCCCCTCCATTGGCATATTATGGTTTTGTGGCTATTTTGAATGGATTCTTCTTATTCTAGCTGTGACCTTGTTTTCTTTCCTTCTAAAATCACCTTTATTTCCAATAAAATGCATCTTTCTTTCCATACAATAAAACACACTCATTTTAAGTGCATGGCTCCATTAGTTTGACAACTGTAATAAGCACCATAATCAAGATATGAAATATTTCCAACTTCCCTCAAAGTTACCTCATGCCCATCTACAACCCAATCCTTATCCTTAGCCCCAGGCAACCACTGATCTGCTTTTTGTCAGTATAGAATTTTCTGTACAAATGAAATCATAGAGTATGTGTCTGGCTTTTTTCATGAAGCATGTTTTGAGATTCATCCATGCTATTGTATGTCAGATAAGGACTTTTATTTTACACAATACCCTTATGTAATACATAATTACACCAAAAAAATTAGTAATAATTTCTTATGTTTGACTTTACATGATTACCCCCCCAAAAGGACTCAGCAGTCAATCTTAACATCACTAAAATCACTAGGACGACCATTCTGTACCTCCTATAAAATGATGCAATAAACTTGTAGTAGCACCTTTCCAGTATCCTTGTCAAAATCATCATTATAATCATCACCAGCATCCTAAATATAATCAAGCCTCCAGCTAGATTAGTTTGGGCAAGATAAGGGGGATGGAAGAACAGGTTAAACAACACCATGAAGAAGTAGTTATGTAAATCTAGAATGCGAAAATGTGTGAATCTAGAAATGCGGGAAAATTTTATAGGACAAATTACCCAGTTTCAATACATAAATGGTGCTAAAAGAAAAAAGAGGAAAGACAGTAAAAGAGTTTGAAAAAATATCAATCAGGGCATCTGGGTGGCTCAGTCAGTTGAGCATCTGCCTTCAGCTCAAGTCATGATTCCAGGGTCCCAGGATCAAGCCCCACGTGGGGCTCCCTGCTCTGTGGGTAGCCTGCTTCCTCCTCTCCCTCTGCTGCTCTGCTTACTTATTCTATCTCCCCCTCCCTCACTCTCTCCCTCTGTCAAATAAATAAAATAAAATCTTTTTATCAATCAATCAACTGTCATATTTGGGCTTTCCTTGGATCCTGATCCAAACAAATCAACTGTAAAAATAGATTTCTAAAATTAGTTTCTGTCGCTTACAACCAAGAATCTTTTTTTTCTCTCTCTTTTTTTCTCTTCTATATCAGCCACAGCAACTTCTTTCAAGATATGTCTCCAAAGGCAAAGGAAACAAAAGCGAAAATGAACTTTTGGGACTTCATCAAAATCAAAAGCTTCTGCACAGCAAAGGAAATAGTCAATAAAACAAAGAGGCAACCCACGGAATGGGAGAAGATATTTGCAAATGACAGTACAGACAAAAGGTTGATATCCAGGACCTATAAAGAACTCCTCAAACTCAACACACACAAAACAGACAATCATATCAAAAAATGGGCAGAAGACATGAACAGACACTTCTCCAATGAAGACATACAAATGGCTATCAGACACATGAAAAAATGTTCATCTTCACTAACCATCAGGGAGATCCAAATTAAAACCACATTGAGATACCACCTTACACCAGTTAGAATGGCCAAAATTAGCAAGACAGGAAACAACATGTGTTGGAGGGGATGTGGAGAAAGAGCAACCCTCTTACGCTGTTGGTGGGAATGCAAGTCGGTGCATCCACTTTGGAGAACAGTGTGGAGATTCCTCAAGAAATTAAAAATAGAGCTTCCCTATGACCCTGCAATTGCACTATTGGGTATTTACCCCAAAGATACAGATGTAGTGAAAAGAAGGGCCATCTGTACCCCCAATGTTTATAGCAGCAATGGCCATGGTCGCCAAACTGTGGAAAGAACCAAGATGCCCTTCAATGGACGAATGGATAAGGAAGATGTGGTCCATATACACTATGGAGTATTATGCCTCCATCAGAAAGGATGAATACCCAACTTTTGTAGCAACATGGACGGGACTGGAAGAGATTATGCTGAGTGAAATAAGTCAAGCGAGAGAGTCAATTATCATATGGTTTCACTTATTTGTGGAGCATAACAAATAGCATGGAGGACAAGGGGAGATAGAGAGGAGAAGGGTGTTGAGGGAAATTGGAAGGGGAGGTGAACCATGAGAGACTATGGACTCTGAAAAACAATCTGAGGGTTTTGAAGGGGTGGGGGATGGGAGGTTGGGGGAACCAGGTGGTGGGTATTGGAGAGGGCACGGATTGCATGGAGCACTGGGTGTGGTGCAAAAACAATGAATACTGTTATGCTGAAAATAAATTTAAAAAATAAAAAAAAAAGATTTTATTTATTTGTCAGAGAGAGAGAGCACAAGCAGGGGGAGTGGCAGAGAGAGAGAGGAGCAGACTCTCTGCTGAGCAAGGAGCCCGATGCGGGACAATCCCAGGACCCCAGAATCATGACCTGAGCGGAAGGCAGAGGCTTAACCGACTGAGCCCCCCAGGCGTCACTACAACCAAGAGTTCTGACTGCTCCAGGCAGCACCAGGTCCCCAGTGCAGCACTAATATTCCATCCCTGGGGTCTCAGGAGCCCTGTGAGCTATTTTACTGTCCCTCTTTTCCAGATGATGAAATCAAGGCTTGGAGGACATAAATGACCTACCCAAGGTCACAAAAACTGGGATTCAGATACAAATCTACCTGACTCTGGAACCCAGGAGTCCATTTAACCTGTCCAGACCACTGCTCAGAGCAGATGGGTTTACAAACTAGAGTGCGGTCTGGGCGGCAAGCTAGGAACGAAGCATGGTGGACACGCCACGGGTGGCATAATGGATGAATGATGTCACATTAAAACTGGGTCATGAGGGGCACCTGGGTGGCTCAGTGGGTTAAAGCCTCTGCTTTCGGCTCAGGTCATGATCCCAGGGTCCTGGGATCGAGCCCCGCATCGGGCTCTCTGCTCAGCGGGAGGCCTGCTTCTCTTCCTCTCTCTCTCTCTGCCTGCCTCTCTGCCTACTTGTGATCTCTGTCTGTCAAATAAATAAATAAAAATCTTAAAAAAAAAAAACTGGGTCATGAATAAAAGTTTGCCAAGCAGAGAACAGGTGGCGGGGGGGAACCAATTCCAGTAAAGGCAAGACAGAGATGAGAACATTTTAGGAAACGGTGAGCTCTTTGCCATGGCCAGAGCCTCAGGCGCCTGGGGTGAAGGGGAAGGTGGTTAAGTTGGCAGGATCAGCAATAAGGATCTCTTCTCAAGGAGTCTGCTCCTAAGACAAGGAGACGGGCACACAAGTCTCCAAGCAAAGAAGTAAGGGGTCTCAGGTGTGAGAAGTGAGGCCCCCCAGCCTCCTCTCCACTGGCCCTCTAGCTGTCTGCAGGCTAGGCCTGACCCACATTCGAGAAGCGGTCCTGGCAGGAAGCGTATAAAGATGCCATTTCCACAGGCTCGGGCCTAAGCCAACCTTGCCAGACGCTTCTGGCTGGCCGTCTGCTCAGGCTGCCTTCCTCACATTGGTGAGATGATCATCGCTCCTATTTTATGGAGAAAAGAGGTGAGAACTCTTTCAATCCCTCTGCTCCCACCAGCAACAGCACCTCCAGTCCCTATAAAAAGCCGCAGACTGTAATCACAGAGCTGTCCTCCTTGGGCCCTGGGCTGACTCCTCCTTCTTGGGACACATCCCATTTCCTCAGTGACCTCACTCTGACCCTCATCCCCTTTCCCCTGCACTGCCAAGCTCTACTTGCCACAGACCCCCTCTCTTGGGTGTGTACAAGCACGTTTAAATGCCCTGTGTCTTTGGGGGAACCTCTCCCTACTTGGCAGCCCCAAACCACTTCCCTAGCTCACTCTTGCCCTTTGCCATCAGGTTTCTTGAAAGAGCTGTTTACGCTCACTGCCCTCACTTCCACATCTCTTACTGACTCCTCCACCTACGCGAGTCTGGCTCTGGTCCCCACCATCAGACACTGACTTGCCCTCACCAAGGCCACCGATAACCTCCTGATCGTGAAATCAAACGTGTTGGTGGCCATCTGATGCTCCTGACTTCCCCTTCCTCTGGAATCTTCCCTTGGCATGCTTCTCCTCCTTCTCTGCAGCTTTCTCTCCCCACCCCTTGCAGAGCAGCTCCCTTTGCTTAGCTTGCAAGGTGCTCCCAGGACTCCCCTTTTTCCCATGGCTCCCAAACTCCCCCCACACTATCTCACCCATGGCTATAGCTTCAACTACAAACTTGGACAACCCCACCACCACCATCACCTGTCTCTATGGCCCAAGCCTGCCTCCTGGGTTCCCTAGTGCTGACTGCCAACTGGAGGGCTCAACTTGTGTATCAGGGAGGGACTCCCAGAAGAAGTAGTCTTGACCTTAAATCTCTCCCTTTCCCTCTGTGCCCAGACCCCCACCTGAGCTGTGTTGATCGGACCATTGCACTAGTTCTCTGACGAGTGACCAGCCTCTCATTCCTCTTTAAGGACATTTATGCCCTTCCAGATCATAATAAGCCTACCCTACAAAACCCTACCAACTCCTCAAGCAAAAAAGTTGAAACTCCCCAGGTATGGTGTCCAAAGCCCTTCCTGATCGTCCCCTTCTGGCCTTGTTATTCACCATTACCCAACTCCACATGCTCCCTCACTCCTCTGGTCCAGAGGCCAGACCCTCAGAGGCCTACACAGGGAGGAGAGGAGGGGGCTGGTCCATTCACCTGGTGTAGAGTGAACCACTCCAAAACTGGTGTTATGTGTGTGTGTTAGTGTTAGACTCTCTCATTGTTCTAGGGTTTTGAGAGGGAGCGTGCCCAAAGAGAGCACTCCAAGATGGTAAGCCAGGTGATGGACAAGGGTCCTTCTACCACATTCTACTGGTTAAGCTGTCATATGACCAGCCCAGATTCCAGGGGAGGAGAAATTGGCTCCTCCTTTTCATGTGGAAAGTTACAAAGAGTTCGTAGCCATCTTAATCGGACGCCGAGGACTGGGCAGGGAATATGAACAGTTGGTGTGGGCCAGGTGAGTTACAAAAGGGAGCAGACGGGCTGTGGCTGCACTAGCCCTTTGTCACCACTCAGAAATGGGGGCTCTGTGAAGTGAAGCCTGATTTTTCAAGACACGTTAGAAATAGGGATTTTTATATGAAAGCTCCAGATCTTTCAATGTTGGCAGCTAATTCAAAACTGTCTAAAAATGTTATATGAGCAAAAACTAAATATGTCTTTGGTTTGGATGTGATTTTTCTGGCCAACAATTTTTGGACTCTATTCTTTGCCCTTGGCATAGGCCTGAAATCTCTTACTCTGTGTTCATTTCCAAAGCTCTCATGTACCCTATTTATTCATTAAGACTCGGGTCAAGACTCCCTTCTCTGTGACCCCTTCCCTTACACCCTCCCACACACACAGCCACTCCCAGAGTGGTTTCTTTTCTCCCCAGTGCTAGTGACCCTTGGTGCATTCCTCTAACGTGGGAATTCATACATTGGATAACAATTGTTCACAGGCTCGACTCTTGGACCAGACTGCGCTTTATTTCCCCAGTGCTGGGCCCAACATTCAATAAACAAAAATCCTCCTTTCTTTCCTAACACTGCTAATCAACCACCAACTCACATACACTCTTCCTTCACCATGTTCTTTTCTGGCTGGTCCATCCTTTATCCCACTGCCATCACCCCAATTCACCCCCTCCTCACTTCTGCCCAGAATGATTCCAAGAGTCTGCTAGCAATCTCCCCAGTTCCAATCTCCTCCGTTACCCCCAACCCCTGTCCCTTAGCCAGACTCCTCCCTAACCACATTTCAAGATTCCTCCTTTATTCTTCAGAATAGAATCCACTCCAGGGACTGGTTAGTAGATCTGGGTTTTGTGCCTGTCCATTATGACTGGTCCGGGAGTGGAAGTTGCACCAATCAACGTCAGCCTTGGGTCTTTTTCTGGAATCATTTTTGTCACTAGGTGAGAATGAGGCCACCAAAGGAAAACCAAGTGGGAGTGAGGAGTTGGGAAAGTAAAAGATACAGATTGATGTGATGACCTTGCTGAGCCCCTCGATCGCACTGTGCCTGAAGACAAATACATTCCAGGCATAAGCGGAAGTGATATGCACATCAAACAAAGGATACTCTACAAAGAAGGCTCCATCTTGATTTATTTTCAACATGCTGCATTTTCAAAGAACCAGACTCACCAAGGATCAACTTCCATTTCGAAACTAACAAGTAAAATTCACCACACGTTGAGTTCTAGGGAGAACGTTATCCCAAAGCCTTGTCAGCCCCAGATAGGGTCTCTCCCAAGTGACACAAACCCCTCCTGCTGCCTCTCTTGGGAGCTCTTCAATAAAATCTTGGGACATTAACACCAGAAGAGACCTTTGTCCAGCTCCCTCTTTTTATGGATGGTGAAACCAAGACCCAAGACCAGTGAGGCAGACAGAGTCTGAACAAAATTTTCCACCAACTAAAATCAGGGTGGAAGAAAGAGTAGTGCCTGGCAGGCAAAAACACGCCCTAAACTCCATGATTTAGGTAGATATAGTCACTGAATCACCTACATTCCTGATCATATAGGAGTCTCATAGTACATAAATAATAGGGGAATGCGATTTTGTTTTGTTTTGTTTTTTTAAAGATTTTATTTATTTATTTATTTGACAGAGAAAGAGAGACAGGGAGAGATGGAACATAAGCAGGGGGATTGGGAGAGGGAGAAGCAGGCTCTCCGCTGAGCAGGGAGCCCAATGTGGGGCTCAATCCCAGGACCCTGGGATCCTGACCTGAGCCGAAGGCAGATGGTTAATGACTGAGCCACCCAGGCGCCCCAGGGTAATGAGATTTTGAATGGTAGTTATAAAAGTTGTTCTTATGTTGTTATCACAGTTGCAGAAAAGAACGTGTGTATTTTTCATTGCTTTTATATTGCCATACACACACACACACACACACACACACACACATTTGGTGCAATGCAAGCTGGTGCAGCCACTTTGGAAAACAGTATGGATGTACCTCGAAAAGTTGAAAATAGAGCTACCCTATGACCCAGCAATCACACTACTGGGTATTTACCCTAAAGATACAAATGTAGTGATCCAAAGGAGTACCTGCACCCCAATGTTTATAGCAGCAAAGTCCACAATAGCCAAACTATGGAAAGAGCCCAAATGTCCATCAACAGATGAATGGACAAAGAAGATGTGGTCCATATATACAATGGAGTATTATGCAGCCATCAAAAAAACCAAAACCTTGCCATTTGCAACGATGTGGATAGAACTAGAGGGTATTATGCTGAGCGAAACTAGTCAATCAGAAAAAGACAACTATCATATGATCTATCTGATATGAGGAATTTGAGAAACAAGACAGAGGATCATAGGGGAAGGGAGGGGAAAATGAAACAAGATGAAACCAGAGAGGGAGACAAACCATAAGAGACTCTTACCCTCAGGAAACAGACTGAGGGTTGCTGGAGGGGAGAGAGGTGGGAGGGATGGGGTGGCGGGGGATGGACATTTGGGTCGGTATGTGCTATGGCGAGTGCTGTGAATTATGTAAGACTGATGATTCACAGACCTGTACCCCTGAAACAAATAATACATTATGTGTTAATTTAAAATATATATATACATACACATAAATACACACACACACACACACACACACAATCTCAGTACTATTTAAAAGCTAGAAAGATGGGGCGCCTGGGTGGCTCAGTGGGTTGAAGCCTCTGCCTTCAGCTCAGGTCCTGATCCCAGGGCCCTGGGATCGAGCCCCATGTTGGGCTCTCTGCTCAGCAGGGAGCCTGCTTCCTTTCCTCTCTCTCTGCCTGCCTCTCTGCCTACCTGTGATCTCTGTCTGTCAAATAAATAAATAAAATCTTAAAAAAAAATAAAAGCTAGAAAGAATCATCCCACTTGAAAATACTGAGGACTAAAGACTGAAGTAACCTCTAAAATCACCAATAAGCTGTAGCAGAGTCCAGTATCCAAGTTAATGATTTTCTTACCACATCCAAGCTGTTTCTGGTGGGGTAGGTGACAAGTGTTGGTTTTCCCTGACCATCATCTATTCTCAACTCTTGTAATAGGAACCAGAATTTCCTTTGGAAGTCTGTAGTGACACAATGATAGTTGCCTACCCAAACCTCCATTTTGCTCCAAATGATTACTCTAATTCCATCATGGAAATCATATTCCTTGTGCTAAAGATTGGTTCAGAAATGATCATTTTTGTCTCAAACTGGCCAATGAGACCAGCAGAAGTCATGAGCGGTGGCTTCATGTAGAGGTTTCCTTGCTCACAAAAAGGATACATTGGTGATCCCTTCCTTCCAAAACTTGTTATTATTCCACTCTTTAATTATAGTCACTTTAGTCCATATGAGATGGAATCTCATTTGGCTTTTTATGTGCATTTCCCTAATGACTAACGGTGTTGAGCACCTTCTCATGTGTTTATCGGCCATCTGTAGATCTTCTTTGGGGCAATGTCTATTCAGATCCTTTGTCCACTCTCAACTGGGTTGTTTCTTAATACTGAATTGTAAGGTTTTTTAAAACATATTTTGGATAGAAGTCATCATAAGAGGCAAGATTTGCAGATATTTTCTATTCTGTGGGTTGTTGGTTTTTTTTTCACTTTCTTATTGGTGTCCTTTGAAGAACAGAAGTTTTTAGTTTTGCTGAATTCCAATTTATCTATTTTTTTTCTTTTGTTTCTTGGGCTTCTGGTGACATATCTAAGGAACCACTGCCACATGGAAGCCATGGAGACTTATCTCTGTTTCTCCAAGAGTTTTATAGTTTCAGCTTTTACATGTAGGCTTTTGATCGATTTTGAGTTAATTTTTGTATATGGTGTGAGATAGGAAGTCCAAACTCACTCTTGCATGTGTGTTTACAGTTATGCTAGAACCATATTTTTCCTCCATTGAATTGTCTTGACATCCTTGTGAAAAGCCAACTGACCATAGATAGATGGGTTTATTTCAAGACTTTATATTCTAGGGGTGCCTGGGTGGCTCAGTGAGTTAAAGCCTCTGCTTTCAGCTCAGGTCATGATCCCAGAGTCCTGGGATCGAGCCCCACATCGAGCCCCACATCGGGCTCTCTGCTCGGCGGGGAGCCTGCTTCCCTCTCTCTCTCTCTCTGCCTGCCTCTCTGCCTACTTGTGATCTGTCTCTGTCAAATAAATAAATAAAATCTTAAAAAAAAAAGCCACTGGGGTGCTGGTAGGGTTTTTGTTTGATTTGTATGTCAATTTAACAACATATGTCTTCTGATCCATGAGCACAGAATGTCTTTCCATTTATTTGGATCTTCCTTAATATCTTTTAACAATTATTTGAAGTTTTCAGAGCATATGTTTTATATGTCTTTTGTTAAATTTATTCTCAATTATTATATTCTTTTTGGTGCTATTATAAATGGATGGTTTCCTTAATTTCCCTTTTGCATTATTCATTGCAAGTGACCATACCATACTTGATTTTTACCTATTGACCTTCTACCCTACAACTTTGCCGAACTCATTAATGAGTTCCAGTTTTTTTTTCTTATTATGGTGAAAAATACATAATAGATCTACTGCCAACAATTTTAAGTATATAGTACAATCTTGTCAACTGTAAGCACAGTGTTGTACAACAATCTCTTTTCATCTTGCACGACTGAAATTCTACATCCATTCAACAGCAACTCCCCATTTTCTTTTCTCCTCAGCCCTTGGCAACCACCATTTTAATTTTCGTTTCCATGAATTTGACTACTTTATTTTTTTTTAAAGATTTTTATTTATTTATTTGACAGAGAGAGATCATAAGTAGGCAGAGAGGCAGGCAGAGAGAGAGGGGGAAGCAGGCTCCCCGCAGAGCGGAGAGCCCGATGTGGGGCTCGATCTCAGGACCCTGAGATCATGACCTGAGCAGAAGGCAGAGGCTTTAACCCACTGAGCCACCCAGGCGCCCGAATTTGACTACTTTAGATACTGCATTTGGTGGAGTCACATGGTATTTGTCTTATTGTGACTGGTTTGCTTCACTGGCTGTAATGCCCTCAAGGGCATGTTGTAGCATATGACAGGACTGTCTTTTTGTGGCTGAATAATATTCCACTGTATGTACCTACCATATTTTCTTTTTCCTTTCATCCATCAGGGGACACTCAGGTTGCTTCCATATCTTGGCTCTTGCAAATAATGCTGCAAATGGACTTGGGTGTGCAAATTTCTCTTCGAGTTCCTGATTTAAATTATTTCGAATAAGTATCCAGAAGCTGGAGTGCTAGATCATTTGGCCTTTTTTTTTTTTTAAGTAACTTCCCTGCTGTTTTCATAGTGGCTGCTCCATTTTACATTCCCCCCAACAGTGCACAAGGGTTCTATTTTTTCTTCATCCTCACCAACACTTATTATTTCCAGTGTCATTTGTTTTTCATAATGACCATCCTAATAGGTATGAGATGATGCCTCACTGTGGTTTTGATTTGCATTTTCCTGATGATTAGTGATGTGGTTCTCATTTTTAATAGATATCTTAGGATTTTTTTTTTAATTTTATTTATTTATTTGACAGAGAGAGGCCACAAGTAGGCAGAGAGGCAGGCAGAGAGAGAGGGGGAAGCAGGCTCCACACTGAGCAGAGAGCCCGATGCGGGGCTTGATCCCAGGACCCTGAGATCATGACCTGAGCTGAAGGCAGTGGCTTAAACCACTGAGCCACCCAGGCACCCCTCTTAGGATTTTTTATACACAAGATAATGTTGTCTGCAAACAGAGATGGTTTTACTTCCTCCTTTCCTATCTGGATGCCTTTAATTCACTTTCTTGCCTAATTTTCCTGGCTAGAATATGCAGTACAATATCGAATAGAAGTGGCAAGAGTTCCTGAACTTTCACCATTAAGTATGATGTTGGCTGTAGGATTTTCATAGACGTTTATCAGCTAGAGGAGGTTCTCTTCTATTTCTAGTTTTTTACATGTTTTTCTTTTTCTTTTTTTTTTTAAGATTTTATTTATTTATTTGACAGAGAGAGATCACAAGTAGGCAGAGACGCAGGCAGAGAGAGAGGAGGAAGCAGACTCCCTGCCAAGCAGAGAGCCCGATGCGGGACTCGATCCCAGGACTCTGAGATCATGACCTGAGCCGAAGGCAGAGGCTTAACCCACTGCCACCCAGGCGCCCCTCTAGTTTGTTACATGTTTTTATTATGAGAAAGTGTTGGATTTTGTCAAAGGCTTTCTCTGCATATACTAAGATGATTATGTGGAGTTTTCTTCTTTATTCTTTTTAAAAATTTTTTTCTTTATTCTAATACTATAATACGTGACATGAATTTAATTTCAGATGTTAAACCAACCTTGCGTTCCTGAGCTAAACCTCACTTGGTCATAGTCTGTTATCTTTTTTATAGTTCCTGGATTTGGTTTGCTAATATCTGTTGGTATTTTCACCTCTAAATTCATAAACAACATTAGTGTATAGTTTCATTTTTATTGTGATGTCTTTGTCTAGTTTTGGTATCAGGCTGAAACTGGCTTTTTAGAGTTGGCAAATGTTCCCTCTTCTATCTCTTCGAGGAGTTTATAAAGAAATGGTTTTAATTCTTCTTTAAATGTTTGGTCAAATTCACCAGTGAAGCCATTTGGGCCTGGGCTTCTTTTTCTGGAAAGCTCTTTTTTGTTACTAATTCAATTTCTTTACTTGCTATAGATCTATTCAGATTCCCTATTTCTTCTTGAAATTTGGCAGTCTTTATCTTTCTAGGATTTCATCCATTCCATCTAAGTTATCTAAATTACTGGCATACAGTCTTTCATAGTGTTTACTATGGTTGGTAGTAATGTCCCCAAGGTATCTAATAACGAACTGGCTTTAAGTAAATAGAAGCTGCCGGGGTGCCTGAGCGGCTCAGTGAGTAAAAGCCTCTGCCTTCGGCTTGGGTCATGATCCCAGGGTGCTGGGATCGAGTCCCACATCGGGCTCTCTGCTCAGCAGAGAGCCTGCTTCCTCCTCTCTCTGCATGCCTCTCCGCCTACTTGTGATCTCTGCCTGTCAAATAAATATATAAAAATCTTTTAAAATAAATAAATAAATAGAAGTTGCAATAAATCGGTTGAACCTCAAATAACTTTTTGGGGGTCAGGTACTATGTTTTAAATCTCTTTCACTGGGGCACCTGGGTGTCTCAGTGGGCTGGGAGTCTGCCTTCAGCTCAGGTCATGATCCCAGGGACAAGGGATTGAGCCCCACCCACATCAGGCTCCCTGCTCAGTGGGGGATGGGCTTCTCCCTCTCCCTCTGCCCTTCCTCCCTGCTGTGTTCTCTCTCTCAGATAAATAATTTTTTTTAAAAAACCTCTTTCATTTTGCTGATAAGAAAAGCCATCTGTAAAAATAGACTCCAGAAATTACTCATCAGGTTTAGCAAAAACTTCACATGTGGCTTGTCCAGAATAGGCAAATCTATGGAGACAAAAATTAGGTTCGTGGTTGCCAGGGATGAGGGGTGTAGGAAGGAGATACAGAGTTACTGCTAATGAGCGCAGGGTTTTGTTCTTGGGGTGATAAAAATCTTCTGGAACTAGATAGTGGTGATTGATACACAACTTTGTGAATACAGTGAAGAATGAAACCACTGAACTGTACACTTTAAAAAGGCAAACTTTAGGGGCACCTGGGTGATGCCTTTGGCTCAGATCATGATCTCACAGTCTTGGGATTGAGCCCCTCATCAGGCCCCTTGCTCATCAATGAGCCTGCTTCTCTCTCTCCCTCTCCCCCCTACTCATGCTTGCTCTCTCTCTCTAGGGCTCTCTTTCTCAAATAAATAAATAAAATCTTTAAAAAGATAAACCTTATATGATATGTATTATATTTTGATAAAACTATTTTTTAAAGATTACATTATTCTTAAATTTACTGTTCTTAATTTTAAGGAAGTAAATGTTTTGTTTTCCTACCATTCAATGAAAAGACATAAGAGCTCTCTTGCCGTCGATTTATTTTATGGTGCCTGGGTGGCTCAGTGGGTTGAAGCCTCTTCCTTCAGCTCAGGTCATGATCCCAAGGTCCTGGGATCAAGCCCCGCATTGGGCTCTCTGCTTGGCAGCGAGCCAGCTTCCCTTCCTCTCGCTCTGCCTGCCTCTCTGCCTACTTGTGATCTCTGTCTGTCAAATAAATAATAAATAACATCTTTAAAAATATATATATATAAACCCTTTTTATAAAAATTATGATATATATTTTGGTAATTATGAGAAATGATTAATTATGCCTGGTGTGGGAGTTTAATGATATTTCTTCTATTTTACTCACTCAGCATTTTAAATTAACCTGATTTACAATGAAATTTATGAGATTTCTCATTCAAAATTTATTTTATTCCTTCAAACTGTAAAAAGCTAGTACAGCTTTTAGTTTCCGAGACAGCCAACACAACTTTCTATCTTCCTTCTGCAGAAGTTAAAAAAACAAGCTTAAATTAAAACAACAAAAACAGTACTTACAGCAGTTTCTAGACCTAAACATATCTTGGAACTTTGTTAATATTTCACAATTACTCCATTGCAAAATTTTGTATTGGCCTTGCCAACATTCTTAAAACTGGTTTTTCTCTTGAAGCTTCTATTTCAAAGACTCAGCTGAAGAAAGGGAGTATGTCCCCGAAGTCCGGCCTTGACCTTCTGGTGCCATGACCAAGTATGGTGCTAACCTTAGGTACCCCCTCAGAGTCAGGATGACAGCCCGAGAAGTGTAACAATGGGGGGGTCTTGGCATCTCTCTGAGTTGAGGGACCTTTCACATAACACCCGGTATTCCTATTTCTTTGCATTTGAAGCATCCCTTTTATTGTCCAGTCACAGAATAGGAAAGAATTAACTTTTCAATGTTTTCACAATGAAGACTTTTTAATCTCAAAAGCAACACCGGGGCACTTGGGTGGCTCAATCGGTTAAGCATCTGCCTTCAGCTCAGGTCATGATCTTAGGGTCCTGCGATCGAGCCCCACACCCGGCTCCCCTGCTTGGCGCAGAGTCTACTTCTCCCTCTCATTCTCCCTCTGTGCTCTCTCTCTCTCTCTCTCAAATAAATACATTTAAAAAAATATTTTCGGGGCACTCGGGTGGCTCAGTGGGTTAAAGCCCCTGCCTTCAGCTCAGGTCATAATCCCAGGGTCCTGGGATCGAGCCCCGCATCGGGCTCTCTGCTCGGCAGGGGGCCTGCTTCCCTTCCCCTCTCTCTGTCTACCTGTGATCTCTGTCAAATAAATAAATAAAATCTTAAAAAAAATATTTTCAATAAAAGCAACGTCTGCTCATTGTTTATTAAATCCTGAAAGATCCATAGAGGAAAAGTCAGTCATTTCACCACCAGTCCTGCACTCTCATTGCCCTGGGGTAACGAGTGTGAACAATTTTTTTTTTCTACAACAAAAACAACTTTTGTTTGTTTGTTTTTAATACAGTGGACACACAATGTTAGTTTCAAGTGAGATGACAGCAGCTTCCCGTGTATTCCTACACACCTGGTAAAAAAATATCCCAAATGTGGGTATTTCCCAGACAGCCAAACAAGGTCCTGGCCAACATAAGCATTCCAAGGAAGAAAGAGCCTAAACAAAGGAATAAAAAGAGAACGCCAATGGACTGGTAAGGGTGCAGAAAATCTTTCCGAGGAGATGGAAATACTCTAAAAGCAGATTGAGGTAAGGGATGTAGGACTTCATGAAGTGCCCAAAGTCATTATTTGAGCACACAAATGGATGAATGTAAATTATGCCTCAATGAAGCTGTTTTGGGTTTTGGTTTTTAACGCAGTGAGGGAGATAGAAGGAAAACCAGCGTGGGTGTGAGAGAAGGACTCTGCCCTTTGGAAGCTACAGAATCGTGCCCCTTCAGGGATGTCCACACCCACCCCCTGGAACCAGTGAATATTGGATCTCACAGAGGTAAAAGGGCTTTGCAGATGTAACTAAGCCTGCAGACCTTAAAAGACAGAGAGAATCCTGGATTACCCAGGTGAGGCCAATCTAACCACATAAGCCTGGAAGAGCACTTTCCCAGCTGGAAGCCAGAAAGATGTGGCAGAAGAGGAAGTCAGAGATTCAACAGGTTGCCGCCAGCTCTGGGATGGAGAGCTGTGCGCAAGTGTAGGAGTGAGGCCTCCTGGAGCTGGGGGCAAGAGAGGGGGTGATGGGCAGCAGACAGCACCAGGAAATGGGGGCCTCAGTCCTACCTACAAGCATGATGACCTAGATGCCGCTGACAACCTGAATAAGTGGATTCTCCACAGAGCCTCCACATTCCAGCCAGCCGCCATCTTGCTTCAAGCCTGGTGAATCCCAGAGCAGGGAGACCGGTTAAGCCAACCTTGACTTCTGAACTACAGAACTTGTGAGACAGTAAGTATGTGTGGTTTTAAGTCTCTACGTTTGTAGTGGCTTGTCAGAACAGCAGTAGAAAGCTAGTAGGATACCTAAACTATAAATCTGATGGCATACCCCATTTCAAACCTTTGTTGCCTAAAACCAAATGGAGTCTACTCCCCTTAGGGCAACACGGTTGGCCCTTGTGACCTGACCCAAGTCACTCATTAGCCAAAAGTTACGGCACCTGCTCTGCTTCTTCTCCTCTCCGTTCTGTTCCCTCCTGCATGCTGTCCTTCTTTTGGACTAGGATCAAGCCTCACCTCTTCCAGGAAGACTCCTGTGTCCCATAGCACCTTCTGGATAGTTCCATCATTATAATACAGTATGATAATAATATAGTGTATAATTACACTTACAAAGTATTCAACGAACTTTTTATGTGCGTGTCCTCCTCACTAGGCTGTAATTTCCTTCAGGGCAGGATCAAGTCCTACTCATCTTTGCTTCCCCCAAGGCCCCATACACAATGCTCAATAAACATTATGTACATGTCCCATTTGTAAGAAGAAGTTTTGGTAACTAATAAAGAAGCTCATTATTCTACAAACAGGTTAGATCCTGAAGTGCTATTCACATGTCCGTTCATTTGTAAGGAAGCAAGGGGGGATTGCGCTTGCATCCCCGAGAAAACATGAAACCCGACTATGAGCTTTTTTAGAACGAGCTCCTCTTATCCTCCCTACAGATGTTTTACAGAACACTGTTGTCGACATCTGGTGCAGAAGCCATCCTGCTTCCTTTCTATCTAGAGGTCAGACGTACCTCCTCGAAGCCACACCCATCCACGGTTGCCACCTGGTTATTCATTAGGACGAAGCCACGCCCATCCACAGTCTCCTCCTAGTTATTATCAGGACGAAGCCACGCCCATACACAGTCTCCTGGTTGTCCATTTGGGTGCTGTCTGTGTCAGAAAGGCCTTGGCGTATGAACCTACCAGTCGGGGGACTTAAATTTCCACACACAACCTTCACCAAGCCGAACCTGTTAAGTTTTCCTAACTCGTACCAAGTGGATCATCCTTGGAGGTATTTGGCGATCGCTTTTCCTCTTCTCTCGATGATGAATGTCAGTGACTCATTTCTGCAGGTTGCGTCATTGGATCTTTGTTTTTCAGGATGGACTTCTATTGGGGAGAAATGAATCCTGCACACACACGACTCTTTACCATTTTCTTATGACTTATGATGACTTATTGCTAGCGGCACACTTTCTCCTTAGTACTTCTAACCCTGATGAGGGATGGCAGGGTTCACAAGGTTTGTAAAACACCTCCAAACCGAGCACAAACCCAGGAAATACACCAGAGATAATACTGATGCTGAGTAATGCGAAAATGCTCGCACACAACCACTAATTCCATCTGTTGGTTGGAGGAGAGCTGGCACGTATCTTTTCCCGGGTACAGCTTGGTTCTTCCCATAAAGGCTTAGAAGATGAACAAGTGGAGAAAAGTTTGTGCCTTGACTTGAAATTAAAATTGTGTTATCATGTCATAGCACGCACATTTAGAGGCAAACGTTCAAAATGTTCACCACGAGTTTCCACAGATTGTTGAGAAGGATAAATCCCAACCTGACTAGCATTTTGTTTTCTGTGCTTTCTCTCTGAATCTCCCCTCTGCCACATACAAACACCGGATAACCTCTGTCTCGAATCTGTCCTGTAACCTAGAAGTGGCTGTGTGTTGGTAAATGGGTTTCAGATTTGTGTCTCCAGCATTGCTGAGCCCTTGGCAACACTGTCCTTTTCCTTCACATCCACTCACAGTGCCCAAACATCGGGTACAATCCTGACATCCCGACGTCTACTTTTTCACCCACACTATACCTGGGGGAAATCATTTGACATCACTAACACCAACCAGGGATGTTATCAGGAAACAGTACAAATAGTCACATTTTATCTATTTTTGTAAAAGTCCTCATCAACATCCCGATGTGTAAATGTTTTCCTGCGACACTGCAAAGCTGAGGAACAGGAGAGAATATTTTCTTCTGGCAAAAAAGCCAATCTGCTTACCCTAGGCCTCCTGGTTTCTTAAAAAATCTGCCCCTTGGGCTCCTTTCCACACAACTCTTTTCTTGACCCCTTCACGTCAGGCAAACGCACTGTCTCTGGCTTTTGGGATTCTCATCACTCCCTTCTACCTATTCAAACCCAGCCCATATCCCGGAGGTCCCAATTTTTCCCTAAAGCTATTCCTCTTCTGAACTTCGAAATACCCAGAATCAGACAATTTAGTCACAAACTAGAGGTCTCTCCCTTATACTTCAAGAAATGATTTGTTGTTTGGGGCGCCTGGGTGGCTCAGTCGTTAAGCGTCTGCCTTCGGCTCAGGTCATGATCCTAGGGTGCTGGGATCAAGCCCCCCCATCCGGCTCCCTGCTCGGTGGGAAGCCTGCTTCTCCCTCTCCCACTCCCCCTGCTTGTGTTCCCTCTCTCACTGTCTCTCTGTCAAATAAAAAAATAAAATCTTTAAAAAATGAATCAAAATTAAAATGCTATGTTAAATACAGGTATTTACCTCTGTTCCTGCCGGATAATAACGTAGCAGTCAGTGAGATTTTTCGAATGCCACAAACTCCAAGCACGGTAAGAATGGGAGAGAAAATGGTAGAACACCATTTTTAAAGCCAGTTAATACAATACATGGATATGTGGTAACTGGTTTACCAGGACTGAGAAAAAAAGAATCTGGAGCTGGCAGTGGAAAAAATAAGTCGACAGATATCCTTTGCAGAAGCCACAAAGGACACAGAGATCGGCACCTTCGTGCAGAAAACTGAAGAGCCTTCTGCAGGGAATCTGGCCAAACCAAGAAGAAAGACCCGAAGACAGTGACATCAGGAGCTCCCTCATGGCCAGCTGGGTCCCTGTGGTGAAGGCCCCAGAAGGAGGCTGCCCACACATGCAGAGCTTCCATTTGGTTTGTAACTATCCCACACTTATGTATGAACAGACACCCAGGATTCACCAGACATTTGAGGGAAGCACCCAATCGATAAAAAGACAGAGGCCAAATGCTTGAGTGGATAAACAAAATATGATAGACGCACACACAAATAATGAAATATTATTCTTCCTCAAGAAAGAAGGAAACTCGGACACATCCTACAACATGGATGGACCTTGAGGACCTCACACTAAGGGAAATAAACCAGTCACAAAAAGCCAGATGCTACGTGATTCACCAGTCAAATTCAGAGACAGGAAGTAGAAAGGTGGTTTCCAGGAGCTGGGGGTGGGGGGTGGGGGTGGGGGGACAAGGGAATGGAGAGTTGCTGTTTAATGGGTACAGAGTTTGAGTCGGGGAAGATGAAAGGAGCCCTGGAAATGAGCTGCCCAAAAACCAGAACAGACCTAATAGCACTGAGCTATACACTGGGAGATGTCTGAGATGGGAAATTTTATGTTGTGTGTAGTCACTTTATAAAGTCCCAAATAGGCAGAACTGAACTGATTGCTTAGACATCTATCTGCAGAAGGAAGAACTACCAAGAGAAGCAAGAAAGTAGTTATCACAACAGTTACAATGGTCATTGGGCCTCCGAGGGAGGGACCCAACTGGAATTGGAACTGGGCTTCTGGGGATGTTGGCAATCTTTTATTTCTTGATCTAGGTGAGAGTACACATTTCTACTGTAAAAGAAGAAAAAACTAGGGGCACCTGGGTGGCTCAGTTGGTTGAGTGTCTACCTTGGCTCGGGTCATGATCCCAGGGTCCAAGGATCTAGTCCAGCATCAGGCTCCCTGCTCAGCAGGGAGTCTGCTTCTCCCTCTGTCCCTGCTCATGCTCTCACACACACACTCTCTCTCTCTCTCTCTGTCTGAGATGAATGGATGATGTCTTTTAAAAAAGAAAAGGAAAAAGAAGAACTAATACATACAGAATGAATTTCCAGACTGATAGGGATACATACAGGGTGAATGGAAAGAGATTCTTTTTTTTTTTTTTTTTAATTATGATCTCTAGGCTCTGGGTCTCAAGGCTCTGAGATCAAGAGTCACATGTTCTACCAACTGAGCCAGCCAGGTGCTCTGGACCAAGAAGCTTGGAACACTGGCACACTGGGGAAGACCCCGGCATTCTTCCTGAGAGACAAAGCAGTTTTCTAATTGTCACGAACCAGAATGGGACTGGATTTCTCAACACTGACAACAGGAGCCAGAAGAACAGCTGTGCGTTCAAAATACCGAGGACAACTGATTTCCAATCTTGAATTCTCTACCCAAGCTATTAAAAGTGAAAGTAAAATAAAGTCTCCTAAAAATGCACCCCGACTTATCAAAGTACTAGGGAATGTACCCACCAAAACAAGGGATAAAGCAAGAAAGAGGAAGATACGGAATCCAGTAAAGGAGGGATCCAACTCAAGAAAACCATGACCTTCCAGTAGGTGGTGAATAGAATTCTCCAAGAGACCGCTACACAGCGGGCCTGAAGAATAACCAGCTGGAAGCAGGCCAGAAGGCTACAGAGAGGCGTCCTTAAGAAAATAAAACCAATAGCAAATCTAATGTGTTTGAATGTAATGTGATATTTACACCTCAAAGCGGAGTTCAAGATGGAACTAGTGTTGTACACACAAAGCGAACAAACAAAACAAGAACAGAACATAAGTGTTAACTCAGTGGCGGGGAAAGGGGGAATAAAAAGTGCAGGAAAAGAAAAGCAACGGCATGGTTCGGAGGTGAAGAGCATTTGCATATTAACAGTGATGGGAACTGGGAATATCTATGTAACCAATACAGTATGTGATACAGTAACATGGGGGGGGGGCGGGGAGGGAAGATCGGAAGTGTAGGAAAGATAAAATCGTTAAAGCCTCAGCTTCCAAGATAATCAGAGATAATGTCTAGAACCAAAAAAATCAAGAAGCAGCAATATGAGCACGCTAATTTTTTAAAAAGATTTTATTTATTTATTTGACAGACAGAGATCACAACTAGACAGAGAGGCAGGCAGAGGGAGAGGGGGAAGCAGGCTCCCCGCCGAGCAGAGAGCCCGATGCGGGGCTCGATCCCAGGACCCCAGGATCATGACCTGAGCCGAAGGCAGAGGCTCAACCCACTGGGCCACCCAGGCGCCCAAACATGCTATTTTTTTAAAAGATTTTATTTATTTGTTTGTTTATGTTGGGGGTGGGGAGCAGAGGGAAAGAAAGAAGCAGGCTCCCCACTGAGCAGAGAGCCAGACCTGGGCCTGGACCCCAGGAACCTGGGATCATGACCTGAGCCACAGGCAGATGTATAACTGACTGAGCCTCCCAGGTGCCCTGAACTTGCTATTTAGATATACGGAGACTACAAAGGATTCGGTTATCGAGGTTGAATGTGGTGCTATCGGGGAACAGGAAACAAATGATGGAGGACCCTGGTTTTCCATAAAAAGCCACACAGAATTCCTAAACACAATCATATGTAACTTGGGAAAATAAAGAAGTAAAAAATTCCCTTGAGATGGAGGAGAATTCTTCTCCCTTGCCATATGTCTGCATTTTTATAAGAAGCATAGATTTATTTTTTTAAAGATTTTTTTAAAGATTTTATTTAAAATCTTAAAAAAAGATAAATCTAGGGGAGCCACCCAGGTGCCCCTAGATTTATTTTTTATACAAAATATACAAAGGTGTTTTAATTGATCTGAAGAAGAAATTTGTTGAAAATAAATATTTCCAAGGATGCCCAGGTGGCTCAGTTGGTTAAGTGTCTGCCTTTGGCTCAGGTCATGATCCCAGAGTCCTGGGATGGAGTCCTGTATCAGGCTCCCTGCTCAGCGGGGAGCCTGCTTCCTCCTCTCTTTCTGCCTGCCTCTCTGCCTACTCGTGATCTCTGTCTGTCAAATAAATAAATAAAATCTTAAACAAAAAAAAAAGAACAAAGAAGCAGCAATGGGGGAACATATCAAGGAACAAGAGTGACTGCATAAGGGACTCTATGACAGAGGCTAGAAGAAGAGCCACCTACTCAGGGACAAACACAGATGGGTATTAAGCTGTAGGATCTGGTGTCAGTATGTCTATAACTCGGAATGGGCTGAGGTTGAGAAACATATGATAGACAACAAAAAGGGTTTTTATAGCTATATTTGGAGCAAGAAAAAGGAAGAAATGGGCCCATTGCTTAGAGCAGATGGTGTAATATTAACAGATGACCAAGAGAAAGCAGAACCTCTCAACTTTCATTTGGTGTGTCTTCTATAAGAAGACTGATGCTCAAGACTAAAATTGTCAAAGGTTGGGGTGCCTGGGTGGCTCAGTGGGTTAAAGCCTCTGCCTTCAGCTCAGGTCATGATCTCAGGGTCCTGGGATTGAGCCGGACATAGGGCTCTCTGCTCAGCAGGGAGGCTTCTTCCACCTCTCTCTCTCTGTCTGCCTCTCTGCCTCTCTTGTGATCTCTGTCTGTCAAATAAATAAATAAATAAAATCTTTAAAAAACAATGGCCAGGATCAACATTTTTCAAAACTTGGGAAAAAAACCAAAGGCCTGTGGCAACTTGAAGAATGCTCATTCAAGAAAAATGGCTGAATTTTGGTAGGAACAGGCATTTTTATCTTAACTTGCCCTAGTCCTGTCCCCACTTTCCAGCTCTGTTGCAACTGTGAAGAATAGCCCACATCCCCAGTGCAACCTGGCAGCCAATGAAGAAAACAGCACAGAGCTGGAGCTCTTTCCAATTCTTACTCCCAAAGAACTGTCATTACTGGCACTGTCTTGTGGTTCTGTAGAAGACCACACTTATAAGGCTATCTGTATTTGACTTCAGTTGAAGCTTGCCCCGAGTGAAAAAACTTCTCCCCAGGAGTAATTTGCTGAAACCATTTACAGGCAAGTGTTTTAACTTTGTGGGTGCTGGAGGTGGTGGACAACTGGTCGGAAAAACAACAGACTGACCAAAAAGTTATGGGGCGGGGTGGGGAGATCAAATACTTTGAGATGACGACGATGTGAGGAGCTCTGTATACCCAATCCCTCCAAAAACAAAGCTGGTGAAAATTATTTAAAAATATATATTTTTTTAAGATTTTATTTATTTATTTGACAGACAGAGATCACAAGTAGGCAGAGAGGCAGGCAGAGAGAGAGGGAGAAGCAAGCTCCTCACTGAGCAGAGAGCCTGATGCAGGGCTCGATCCCAGGACCCTGAGACCATGACCTAGCCAAAGGCAGAGGCTTAACCCGCTGAGCCACCCAGATGCCCCTGGTGATATAAATTTTTTTGCTGTTCTGCACATGCTCACAAATGACCACAAAAGCACCGTGAGTACTCAGTCTGTGATTACAAATAAAATTTAGCAACTAAGCCAATGTGTAAATATAGAATCTGTGAAAAAGCAAGATCAGCTGCCCTGAAAGAAAAAAAAAATCAAGCAATAAATCTGATACCCAGCAAAACTACCTTTCACAAATGAAGGCAAAATAAAAATGTTCTCAGATAAACAAAACTGAAAAAATATGTTATCAGCAGACCTGCCTTACAAGAACTACTAAGAAATGTGTCAAGCTGAATGTGAGTAAACCCAGATGGAAATTCAAATTCACACACAGAAAAACAAAAGTACCAATTAAAGTAACTGTGTTATTTGGGGCGCCTGGGTGGCTCAGTGGGTTAAGCATCTGCCTTCGGCTCAGGTCATGATCTCAGGATCCTGGGATGGAGCCCCGAATCAGGCTCTCTGCTCAGTGGGGAGCCTGCTTCCCTTCCTCTCTCTCTGCCTGCCTCTCTGCCTACTTGTGATCTCTGTCTGTCAAATAAATAAATAAAATCTTTAAAAAATAAAAATAAAAAATATGGGGTACCTGGGTGGCTCAGTGGGTTGAAGCCTCTGCCTTCAGCTCAGGTCATGATCCCAGGGTCCTGGGATCGAGCCCCACATTGGGCTTCTCTGCTCAATGGGGAGCCTGCTTCTCCCTCTCTCTCTCTGCCTGCCTCTCTGCCTATTTGTGGTCTCTGTCTGTCAAATAAATAAATAAAATCTTAAAAAAAAGACTTTATTTAAAAAAATAATAATAAAAAATAAAAATAAAAAATAAAAAACGTAACTGTTTTATTAGGTCAGTATGAATGCATATTTTTTTTTCTTCTCTGAAGTGATTTTAGAAGCAACTGTATAAAACAATACACACACAATCGTATCATTGGGTCTATACCTTATAAGAATCTAATATATTTGACAACAACTCAGAGGTAGGTGGGACCAAAGTTGTACTGGTGTAAGTAAATTACAGCAGATGGTAACCCATCTGAATCCACGGAAACAAACTAAGAAAACCATGAGTGGTGGAATAAGTAAAAGAAATTCTAAGTATACACTTGCCTTCTTTTCTCAACTTCCTTAGTGACATAAGATTATATAGACTTATAACAATGTATTGTCAGGTTTGAAACATGTAGTAACATGTATAACAATAACAGCACAAGAAAAGGGGCAGGGGGAATAGAGTGACATAGGAGTAACCCTGTATACCTCAATGGAATTAAGGTAGCATAAATTTGATGTAGATTCTGATTAGTTAGTATGTATATGGTAAGCGCTAGAGCAACCATTAAGAAAATAAGTGAAAAATACAGTAAAAACATTAATAGAAAAAATGGCACATGAAAATATGTACTCAATGCAAAAGAAAGCACTAAAGGAAATTTAGTTTGAAAGATACAAATAGGTTGAAAGTAACTGATGGAAAAAGATGTATCATGCAAAAAGCAACCCTAAAGGGACGGCTAGGTGGCTCAGTGGGTTAAGCATCTGCCTTCAGCTCAGGTCATGATCCCAGGGTCCTGGGATTGAGCCCTGAATCGGGCTCTCTGCTCAGCAGGGAGCCTGCTTCCCCTCCTCTCTCTCTGCCTGCCTCTCTGCCTACTTGTGATCTCTCTCTCTCTCTCTCTGTCAAATAAAATCTTAAAAAAAAAACCTGTTTAAAAAAAAAGATTTATTTATTAGAGAGAGAGAGAGTAGGGGGAGGAGAAGAGGGAGAGAAGCTTCAAGCAGGCTCCCTGCTGAGCATAGAGCCCGACACGGCTTGATCACAGGACCCCGAGATCATGACTTGAACCAAAACCAAGAGTTGGAGCCTCAACCGACTGAGCCATCCAGGTGCCCCCAAAATAGACTTTAATACAAACAAAAAAAAATGGTACTCCAGATAAAGAGGGACATTTTATAATTAAGAGGTTGACCCACCAGGAAGAGGTAGCAATTGTAATCAGATGCCTACCTAATAAAGAAGTGTATGAAGCAAAGGCAGACAAAATTACGGGGAAAATATATTCAGCAACCATGATGGAGATGATCGGAGATTGGAGATGTCTGCACTTTTGCTAATGAATAGAATAACTAGGTAGTATTGAAACTATGAAGACCCAAACAACACCAAACACAAAACAGACCTAACAGGCATCTACAGACCAGCAGCACGTACGCATCTTCTCAAGCGCACAGGAACGTTCTCCGGAATAGACCTTTTGCTAGGCCATAGAACAAGCCTCCATAGATTTAAGAGGATTAAAGTCATACAAATTATGTTCTCTGATCAAAACGAAATGGGAAATTAATAACAAAAAGGAATTCTGGGGGGCACCTGGCTGTCTCTGTCAGTAGGGTGTGCAACTTGTGATCTCAGCCTGGTGAGTTTGAGCCCCACATGAGGCACAGAGATTCCTTAGGGGGAAAAAAAAAGTAGAAGCCCAATCTCTTAGAAACTCTGTTATGGGATATCTTTTTAAAAAAGGACATTTGGGGGGCACCTGGGTGGCTCAGTGGGTTAAGCCTCTGCCTTCAGCTCAGGTCATGACCTCAGGGTCCTGGGATCGAGCCCCACATCAGGCTCTCTGCTCTGCAGGGAGCCTGCTTCCCCCTCTCTGTCTCCGCCTGCCTCTCTGCCTACTTGTGATCTCTCTCTGTCAAATAAATAAATAAAATCTTTAAAAAATATATTAAAAAAAGAAATTTGGGAAATTCACAAATCTGTGGGAATCAAACAATACTCTAAATTATCAATGAGTCAAAAAAGAAATCAAGAGGGAAATCAGAAAATACTTTGAACAAAAAAGAAAAAAAATACTTTGAGATGAGTGAAAATGAAGATACAACATATAAAAATTTACGGTGTGGGGCACCTAGGTGGCTCAGTTGTTAAGCGTCTGCCTTTGGCTCAGGTCATGATGCCAGAGTCCTGGGATCAAGCCCTGCATTCATTCAGCTTCTTGCTCAGTGGGCAGCCTGCTTCCCCCTCTCCCACTCCCTCTGCTTGTGTTCCCTATCTCACTGCCTCTCTCTCTGTGTCAAATAAACAAATAAAATCTTTTAAAATTTTTTTAAAAAAATTAACAGTGTGTATCTGAGAGTGCTTAGAGAGGAATAGCTATAAATTTGAGCGTATAAAAGAAATGCCCATACTAGAAAAGAGGAAAGATCTCTAAACAACAACCTAATTATCCACCCTAAGACACTGGAAAAAGAAGCACAAGCTAAGCCCAAAGCAAGCAGAAAGAAACAATGATTAGACTGAGGGAACGGCATATCTCTATGGTGAGCTGGTTTTCAACAAGGGCACCAAGGCAGTTCAATGGGGAAAGAATAGTCTTAATCAACAAATGATGATGGGATAACTGGATATCCATGGACAAAGGAATAAGCTTGGACTCCTACTTCACACCATATACAAAATACCTAAAAGTGGATCCAAGATCCCAAAGTAAGAACTAAACCCATAAAACTCTTAGAAGAAAACACAGACATAGGGGCGCCTGGGTGGTTCAGTTGGTTAAGCATCTGCCTTCAGCTCAGGTCATGATCCCAGAGTCCTGGGATCAAGCCTCACATTGGTCTCCTTCCTCAGTGGGGAGCCTGCTTCTCCCTCTCCCTCTGCCTGCTGCTCCATCTGCTTGTGCTTTCTCTCTCCATCTCTGTCAAATAAATAAAAAAGAAAACAGAGGGGCGCCTGGGTGGCTCAGTAGGTTAAGCATCTGCCTTCGGCTCAGGTCATAATCTCAGGGTCCTAGGACTGAGCCCCACATTGGGCTCTCTGCTCCACAGAGAACCTGCTTCCCCCCCACTCTTTCTCTGCCTGCCTCTCTGCCTACTTGTGATCTCTGTCAAATAAATAAATAAAATCTTTAAAAAAAAAAAAAAAAGAAAACACAGACATAAATCTTCATGACCTTGGAGTAAGCAACAGTTTCTTAGATATGAAACCTAAGCACAAGCCATAAAAGAAAAAATAAATAAATTTGATTTCATCAAAATCAAAACATTTTGTACTTTCTTTCTTTTTTTTTTTTTTTTAAGATTTTATTTAAATCTTACTTAAACAAGAGAGGGAACACAAGCAGGGGGAGTGGGAGAGGAAGAAGCAGGCTTCCCACAGACCAGGGAGCCTGATGTGGGGCTCAATCACAGGACCCTGGCATCATGACCTGAGCTGAAAGCAGCCAGTTAACCTACTGAGCCACCCAGGCATCCCAAAACACTTTGTACTTTAAGTAAATGAAAAAGGCAATCTCCTAAATGGGAGAAAATATTTGAAAATTATATTCTTTCCCCATTGAACTGTCTTGGCATCCTTGTTGAAAGCCAACTCACCTGATAAAAATCTACCACCAGGGGACACCTGGGTGGCTCAGTTGGTTGAGCCCCTGCCTGCAGTTTAGGTCATGATCCCAGGGTCCTGGGATCGAGTCCCACATTGGGTTCCTGGCTCAGTGGAGAGCCTGCTTTTCTCTCTGCCTCCGCCTGCCACTCTGCCTGCTTGTGCTCTCTGTCTCTCTCTCTCTGACAAATAAATAAATAAAATCTTAAAAAATAAAATCTACCACCAGAATATATAAAGAACTTTAACAACTCAACAACAAGAAGACTAACATCCCGCTTTGGTTTTGTTTTTTTTTAAGATTTTATTTATTTAGGGGGCGCCTGGGTGGCTCAGTGGGTTAAAGCCTCTGCCTTCAGCTCAGGTCATGATCCCAGGGTCCTGGGGTCAAGCCCCACCTTCCACATTGGGCTCTCTGCTCAGCAGGGAGCCTGCTTCCCCACCTCTCCCTGCCTGCCTCTCTGCATACTTGTGATCTCTGTCTGTGAAATAAATAAATAAAATCTTAAAAAAAAGATTTTATTTATTTATTTGACAGAGAGAGAGAGAGCACGCACAAGCGGGGGGTGGGAGGCGCAGCGGGCCAGAGGGAGAGGGAGAAGCAGGCTTCCCGCTGAGCAGGACCCTAACACAGGCTCAATCCCAGGACCCAGAGATCAACCAGAGCCAAAGGCAGACCCTTAAACCAACTGAGCTACCCAGGTGGCCTAACCTCCCAATTTTAAAATGGGCAAAGGACTTGAAGAAACATTTCTCCAATGAAGATGTACAAATGGCCCGTGAGCACACAGCCATTAGGAAAATGCAAATAAAAACCACAAGCCACCACTTCACACCCACCGAGATGGGTATAATAAAAAAGAGAAATAATAAGAGGTGAGAAGAGAAACTGAAGTTCCCGGTGTTGATAATATAAAAGGGTACAGTCCCCATGGAAAACACTGTGGCAGTTCCTCCAAAAGTTAAACACATAAAAAAAAAAAAAAAAGTTAAACATAAAATTACTGTGTGATCTAGCAATTCCCCTGAATATATACTCCAGAGAACTTATATGTTCACACAAAAACTTGTACAGAAATGTTATAGCAACATTATTCGTAACAGTCAAAAAGTGGAGGGATGGGGCTCCTGGTTTCTGCTGGGGTGGGGATCTTGTGGGCCGTGGGATGGAGCCCCAATCTGGATGAATCTCGATAATATGCTAAGTAAAGCCAAGTCAGGTGGAAAAAGCCACATACTACATTATTCCATGTGTAGGCAATGCCCAGAATAGGCAAGTCCATAGAGACAAAAAGCAGATTAGTGGTTGGCAGGAGCTGGAGGGAGTGGGGGGAACAGGCAGTGACTGCTAGTGGGTACGGGGTTTCCTTTTGGGGTGATGAGAAGGTTCTGAAATTAGATAACATGATAGTGGCACAACCTTGCAAATATACTAAAAATTAATAAATTGTACATTTTAAAATGTTGAATTTTATGATATATAAATTATAACTGGATAAAAAGTGGGTTTCAAGGAATGAAGTATATTAATATACAGAACACAGATGAATCTCAAAGAAGTCAGACACTCCACAGTGTATGATTCCATTTATAGGAAATCCTAGATAAAGCAAAACTAGAGTGTCAGAGGGGCGCCTGGGTGGCTCAGTCGGTTAAGCATCTGCCTCCAGCTCAGGTTATGATCTCAGGGTCCTGGGATCGAGCCCCGTCGGGCTCCCTGCTCAGTGGGGAGTCTGCTTCTCCTCCTCCCTCTGCCTCCTTCCCCCTGCTCATGCTCTGTCTCTCTGTCTCTCTCTCTCAAATAAATAAAATCTTTTAAAAAAGAACAAAAAACTCAGCACCCCTATGAAGCAAGGACTGTATCCTCTTTTCCAAATGACAAAACCAAGGAAGCACTTAAACCGATAACTGGTGACAGTGTTCAAACTTGGGTAGGCTGATTCCAGAACATGTGTTTTTCTTTTTTGTTTTGTTTTGTTTGTTTGTTTGACACAGAGAGAGCACGCGCACACAAGCGGGGAGGGAAAAACTAGCCCTTGGGAGGCACTCCGTTCCCTCTCCAATTTGGCCATTGCACCCCTCCCCCAGCACAAAGGAACTCAATAAATTCATTTTGAAATCATATAATCCAAGAGTCTGCAGGTAATAGGAGTACACCTCATCTCTTCACAGTTCTGGGATGTGAATTCACAGAAGCAGAAAGAGAAGGGACCCTGACAGCCCCCACCCGGCTCATCACCACTCTCCATCCCCTCACAGTGAAATCTGCAACAAGGAATTGTGGCAAGTTCCCCTCGAGAAAAGAACACCACGAGAGAGGCCAATAAAGAGCAGATATTTCAGGGGCGCCTGGGTGGCTCAGTGGGTTAAAGCCTCTGCCTTCGGCTCAGGTCATGCATGATCTCAGGGTCCTGGGATCGAGCCCCACATCAGGCTCTCTGCTCAGCGGGGAGCCTGCTTCCTCCTCTCTCTCTCTACCTGCCTCTCTGCCCACTTGTGATCTCTATCAAATAAATAAATAAAATCTTTAAAAAAAAAAAAGAGCAGATATTTCAGACTGGGGGTTTGGGGAAAGGCTCTGCGTGGAAGAAAATAAAATATTGGCCCAATACAAGGGAAGATACTCCCACCACACTCCCACGGGTTAGGCTACATATAGAAAATGGCAAATTCTATTTTGGATGCTTCATTTTAACAGGAACACAGTCAACCCTGAGCTCATCTAGAAACGCGCTACCCCAGCTGCTGAAGGCTATGGGCAGGGCGCCATAAATAATCAGGCCCCTCGTTCAAAAACTGTCCACCGAGACCAAAACACTACTGGATGCTGGAGAGAGTTGGAAAGTAAAGACGCCCGCACTGAGGTGGTCAGGACATTATATGACTTAGTAGGGAGGGAGGAATGGGTACATCAATCAATATAATGCAAATCTGACATTTGGTCGAAGACAGAAGAAGCAGAGATAAGGCACACGCAGCGGGAGGATCCCAGGAAACGCCTCAGGAAAGGGTGGTCTTTGAGCTAATTCTGGAACTGGAAAGGATTCCTTTTACTGAAAAAGCCGTGCAGCGGAAGAATCATCCCTAAGAGTGGCAAACAGTGTGAGCCGCGGTGCCGAAGCGGGAACGTGTATGGTTTTCAGGCCAGGGAGAAATCCAGTTTGACTAGAGCAAGAGGTTCATCTAGAAAATGACTCCAGAAAGATAGATTCGGATCAAACTGAGTAGGGCCTTGGAAGTTGGTCAAGGAATTTGGACTTTATTTGGTACCTAATGGGAGGAATTAAGTTCTAATCAGGGGCGCCTGGGTGGCTCAATCGTGAAGCGTCTGTCTTCGGCACAGGTCATGATCCCAGGGTCTTGGGATGGAGCCCCGTATGGGGCTCTTGGCTCAGTGGGGAGCCTGCTTCTCCCTCTCTCTCTGCATGCTTGTGATCTCTTTCTCTCTCTGTGAAATAAATAAATAAAAGCTTAAAAAAAAAAAAGACTTTCTAATCAATTAGCCAAGGTAGAATACACTGAATCTAAATTTAAAAATAAATAAATAAATAAATAATAAATTTCTAATCAGAAACATTGTAATAGATACTGCTGTTTTGCCCCGTCAACGCTTTCTGGGGCTAGCACCCCGATTTTCCATGAAAAACCAGCCCTCTCCCCGCCTAGTTCATGTCACACAGGTAGAGATGACTGAACCCCCTATTCAGCACTGATTGGTTTAGGGATTTGTAATAACCAATGGGAGTCAAATCTGGAGTTTTAGTGACAAGGAGACAGAGACAGAGTTAAGCTTTTCCCCCTCCTGGAGCCAGCTGGACCTTGATGTGTACCCCAAAATTTTTCAGTAAGCCCATGAATTTCCTCTCTGGTTTAACTCGGTTTGAGCTGGGTGTTTGACCTCTTGCTTCTGAAAGATTCCTACTTAATACAAACCCCATAAGGGCGGAAGAAAGGAGAGTAGTCCATACCATGGTATATGGGACAATACAATAGTGAAGGCAAAAGGAAATGAGGAATCCCAAAGAAACATAAGAAAAACCCCAAATCCAAACCAAGGGACATTCTACAAAATAACTGGCTTGTAATCCTCCAAAGTGTCAAGGTCATGAAAGACCAAAAAAAACCAACAACAACAACAAAAAAACAAAACAAAACTATAGGTTAACCCTACTGAGGTTATGTCTTGATTTTAACAATTGCACTGTTAATTTAAAACGTTAACATTGGGGCGCCTGGGTGGCTCAGTGAGCTAAAGCCTCTGCCTTCGGCTCAGGCCATGATCCCAGGATGGTGGGATTGAGCCCTGCACGTGACTCTCTGCTCAGCAGAGAGTCTGCTTCCCCTTCTCTCTGTCTCTGCCTGCCTCTCTGCCTACTTGTGATCTCTCTCTCTGTCAAATAAAATAAATAAAATATTAAAAAAAAATAAAATAGGGGCGCCTGGGTGGCTCAGTGGGTTAAGCCTCTGCCTTCAGCTCAGGTCATGATCTCAGGGTCCTGGAATCGAGCCCCGCATCTGGCTCTCTGCTCAGCGGGGAGCCTGCTTCCCTCTCACTCTCTGCGTGCCTCTTTGCCCACTTGTGATCTCTCTTTCTCTCTGTCAAATAAATAAATAAGTATCTTTAAAAAAAAAAAAAAAGGAAACAGCTGGTACCACCGGAGTATGACGTAACCAAGGGTGACGCCCTAGAGAAAGGACTCCAGTGGGGCGGGCCATGCTGACCTCAAAGATTTCTGAGGAGTTGCGGAGCCTGGGTTGGCTCAATCGGTTGAGAGTCTGACTCTTGGTTTTGGCTCAGGCCATGATCTCAGGGTGGTGATCTCAGGGTCGTGAGATTGAGCCCCGGGTAGGTTCTTTCCCTCTCCTGCTCCCCCATGCCCTCGCACATGGGCTCTCTCTCTCTAATTAATTAATTAATTAATTAAACAAATTGAATAAAGATTTCAGAGAAGGGGTCATCTGCAGAATGGTTATGCCAGAGGAGAGATGTCTGAGTAGAGCTCATCTCTAAGACAGGAAGAAGTGATGAAAACAACAACGACAAAAAACTACATCAGAGGGTTTTTTGGGGTTTAAAAAAAAGTCAGTTCTTAAATCTTCATAAATTATTGTTGTTGTTTTTTTTTAAAGATTTTATTTATTTATTTGACAGAGAGATCACAAGTAGACGGAGAGGCAGGCAGAGAGAGAGAGAGAGAGAGAGAGAAGCAGGCTCCCTGCCAAGCAGAGAGCCCAATGTGGGACTCGATCCCAGGACCCTGAGATCATGACCTGAGCCGAAGGCAGCGGCTTAACCCACTGAGCCACACAGGCGCCCTAAATTATTGTTTTTTTTTAAATATTTTATTTATTTATTTGACAGAGAGAGATCACAAGTAGGCAGAGAGGCAAGCAGAGAGAGAGGAAGCAGGCTCCCCGTCGAGCAGAGAGCCCGATGCAGGGCTCGATCTCAGGACCCTGGGATCGTGACCTGAGCCGAAGGCAGAGGCTTTAAACCACTGAGCCACCCAGGCACCCCCATAAATTATTTTTTTAAAAAATTTTATTTATGGGGCGCCTGGGTGGCTCAGTGGGTTAAAGCTCTGCCTTCGGCTCAGGTCACGATCCCAGGGTCCTGAGATCGAGCCCCGCATCGGGCTCTCTGCTCGACGGGGAGCCTGCTTCCTCTCTCTCTGCTTGCCTCTCTGCCTACTTGTGATCTCTCTCTGTCAAATAAATAAATAAAATTTTTAAAAAAAGATTTTATTTATTTATTTTTGAGAGAGAGAGAAAGAACATGAGCAGGGGGCTGGTGCCAGAGGGAGAAGCAGACTCCCCGCTGAGCAGGGAACCTGACAAGGGACTCGACCCCAGGATCCCGGGACCACAACTCCAGCCAAAGCAGGCTCCCCATAAATGATTAAAAGCGTTCCGACCCGTGTTCCTGCACATTTGCTGCCTTCTCAGGTTGTGTTGACCGGTTGAAGCTGCTGAAATGGGAATGCTCCCTTGTGCTCTTCAGACGTTACGCACTTGTTACCCTGGGCAAACTACCCATTGGCCTCTCTTGTGACCTCGACGTCACAGATAAGAACTGGGTTAAGCCTTAGTCTGGGTAGATCCAGAGGACAGAACTAAGCCAATGGCAGCCAATTAGAAAAACTGTAACAGCGCAGTGAGCTGTGAGGAGAAAAGTATTCTGAAAGCTCCTTCCAACTCAGTAGTTCACTAAGCTTTTGGGGTTGTTTTTTTTTTTTTTCTGTTAAATGTTCATAGCATTTACTTCATATGGCTGCTGTGAGGATGACGGGCGACAAAGTACATAAAAGTGCCTGACGCAGAAGAGCTGTTCTGCCTTTATTTGTCGAGTATCAGACCGCGAAATAGACCAAGAAATCCCAAGGAAGTACCAGCCTCAGCCACTAGAGGGGGGTCCGCATCACACTCCCTTTGAAACAGACAGACGCAGCTTGACGTGGGAGGCACCACTCCCCGCGACGCGCCACCAGCCTTTCCTCTGCCGGGAAACTCGGTCCGCTCAGAAAACCTGGCTCCATGCTGAACTCCACGGTGCTTTCTCTGAGTCAGTATATTCTCCCACAGTTGCAAAATGATCTGGCAAAAGTCCCTCAAAGGCTTTTACTGCTTACTGAGTAACATCCAAACTCCCTGGGCCTCCCTCAATCTGGCCCCAAGCTGCCCCTCCCGCCTGAACTCCCTTTAATCCTTTATCCTGCAGCAGCGCGGGGCAAGCATGCTCTGTCTCTATGCCGGGACTCACGCTGCTCCTCCTTCTTGATGCCTTCCCTCTATGCCGACCTTCCCAGACCCTACTGCTTTCTCCATCATGCAAATGCTATCTCCTCCTTAACTCTCTTCTCACTTCTCTAAGAAAGAGTGATCTCGGGGCGCCTGGGTGGCTCAGTGGGTTAAAGCCTCTGCCTTTGGCTCAGGTCATGATCCCAGAGTTCTGGGATCAAGCCCCGCATTGGGCTCTCTGCTCAGCGGGAAGCCTGCTTCTCTTCCTCTCTCTCTGCCTACGTGTTATCTCTGTCTGTCAAATAAATAAATAAAATCTTAAAAAAAAAAAAGAAAGAAAGAGTGATCTCACGAACCCTGAGCTCACCCACCACACAGGACATCCATTTATCTTGTATTACATTGATTTATTCAATGTACACGTGCATCTTTTCATTCAAATAGATTAGAAACTCCATGGGTAGAGACCTCCATGGGTAGAGACCAGAGGGTCATCTCTCCAGGGTAACGGAGCGAGTAAGTGGTAAAGACAGGATTCTAACCCAGGAAATCCAGAGAGCTCTTGCTCTTACCCACTAATTCACAACCACATAGTAATCTTTCATCAGCCACAGTGCCTAGCTCAGAGCTTTGCACACAGTTCTACTTGATAGCTTATCAAATGAATAACTAAAAACAAAACAAAAAAAACGAAACCAAAAACCTCAAGCATTGATCTAATTAGCATCTTTTAAACCTTCACTGACTTGTAGGCTATTGGGAACCAGCAGCAACTCGGTCTCATTAATCTGCATTAGAGTGCCTGGTTGTAGATCTAATTATGAGTAATTTCAGAATCATAATTACTGTTCCATTTGGTCTCTCGATCTGTAATACATATAAGGATCCACTCCTAGCTTCTAATGGATTAAAAAAAAACAAAAACAAGCAAACAAAAAAAAAAACCCAAAAAAAAGAAAACATAATTACTTACTGAAGCCTGGTAGGTATGTTTTGTGAAGCTTCCAGCTCACATCTTCTCTGTGAAGTGAGGGGGATGGACTGATGGTCTCGGAGGGCCCTTTCTTCAGTGGCTAACAGTCTATGAATCTGGGAGAGTGAATGGAATTACAAAGAGCCTCTGCCTCTGTGTCAGAAGATATCATTTTGAGTCTCAACTCCCCAACACAGGGTCCCCATCTGTAAAATTTGATACATCTAGTCAAAAGTCTGAATGTCTGAATGCCAAGTACAAGGGGGATACAGTAATGAGCAAGATAGATGCGGCCCCTGCTTATTCTGCTAAGAAAATCCGATGACACCTAAAACGGGTTGTCCTACGTAAAAAACTCAGTGGATCCAAGCATGGTGTAAACTACCAGGTCTAGTACCCAATCAAAAGATGATGATCTTGCCAGGATTCCAGTTATGCCAAGTCCACGACAACAAAAACGTTACCTATTTTGCTGTTTTGGAGAATAGCATGATAGTGTATTTTAGCCAAACCTAGTCAACCCTGCAGGCAGCTTTCCCACCTTTCTGGGGCAGTTCCACGGAAAGGTGGGCGGAGGTTATCTGTCCTCACTTCCGGCACTGTCCAGTTGCTGGCGGAGGCCAAGTCCCTAGCCCAGCCTTGCAGGCTCTGTCAGAAAGCCATGAGGCTGGGGGTCTGGACCCGTGGGTTCTCCAGCTCTTAGTCACCAGCCCGGGCTCAGGCTTCATTCACTGTCCTCATCTGTGAAAGGCAAGCCACTTGGGTAAAGAGGCCATCTCCCACGCCACTAGGAAATACCGACGGGACCGCTTTATCATCGGGCCGGGCCTGGCTTAGGGTGGCCCCACCCCAGAGGGCTGCTGAGGGTTCCCTTGGGGTTCCACGTGGAGCCCCGGGGCCACAACTCGGGCTGCAGCAGAGCCGGGGGCCCAGCCAGGTGACTCTGTCCTAGTCCCCACTCTCGCACACACTTGCTGGGTGGCTCTGGGGAAGGTCACCGAGGGGCCTGCCGGCTGTTCTGCATTCGACGGGAGGGCTTGGACCGTCTCCCGACCGCCCTGGAAGCCCCTAGGCTGCCTGGAGCAGACGGAGCGGGCGGGATTACCGGGGACCACGACTGCAACAGCAGAGGGTGAACCGGGAGCGCGCGGGCGCAGGTCACGTGGCGGGCGCGGGGGCGCGCGGGGGCGGGGCCTGGTGCGCACCGCTCCGCTGCTGGCGGGTCGGGCGGGAAGGGGCGGGGCCTCGGGCGGGGCCGCCGAGGGGGGGAGGCGGGCGGGCTGGAGGGGAGGAGTGGAGATGGCGGCGGGGGCGGCCCGGGGGGGCGGGGGGGGGGGGCCCGGGGGTCTCGGGGGAGGTGGAGGTAGTGAAGGGGCAGCCGTTCGACGTGGGCCCACGCTACACGGAGCTGCATTACATCGGCGAGGGCGCGTACGGCATGGTCAGGTGAGGGGGCGTTCCGGAGGAGAGGGCTCGTGGGTGGGGGGCCGGGAGAGATGATGAGTGCCTTCTGGGCAGCAGGGGAGACTTCCAGTGCCCTGAGGAGGCGGGGGCTTCACGGGACTGGGGGGCGTTCCACGGAGGGGGCCTTGGGGTGCTTTCTGGAGGAGGGGCGCCTTGTACGTTCTAAGGGAGGGGGCTTGGAGGCCCGAGAAGCGACCATTCTGTAAAGCCGGGAGGGACATCTAAGTGTCTGCGTGGGAGCTGAGTGGCCCTTAGGGACCTTAGGAACACGGGATGAGGCAGAGACACAGTATTCTTAGGGAGGTGATACCCTTAGTGAGGACCGAGTGAAGGACCCTACTCTGGGGAGAGGATGCCTTGGATTCTCCCAGTGAGGCCTGCCAAGGAGTTTAGGAGAGAAGAGCAGAGCTCAGGGCTGGGCAGGGTAGGGCAGGGCTTTGGGCCTGGTGCCAGGGGCCCAGTGAGCCATGAGGGGTCCAGGAATGTGTCCTTGCAACTTTTAGGAGGGGTCTGTGAGCTCTCTCTCATGCCCACTGTGTGCTCTGGGCCTTTGTTCATCTGAGAACAGCTCTCTTGCCTAGGTGCCTCGCCCTCACACCGGTGTCCACCTCATCCCTCCTATCCTGTCCCTCCTCAATGTGTCTGCCTCACTGTACCTCCTCCACTCACCTCCCACTCCCTGGACCTGTCTTGGGTTGAGAGAGCCCATCCTGGAGAGGGGAGGCTGAGAGGTCAGGGCAACTAGAATGGACAGGGTTGAGGAGAGGGGAAGTCAGTGAGCGGTCAGTCTCTTCCTCTGTTTGTGAAGTCACTGAAGGGCCGCCTGGCCCAGCTTTCTCCCTGGAGATCCCAGGCCTTCACAGCAGGAAGGAACCAGCATTGTTTATGACTTGGCCAGAATCCTCTACTGCTCCCTCCCCTCCCTGCTCAGGCCTGGGTGGGGCCACCAGGCCTGGACTCCCCCCCCCCGGCCCCCCCCATGTAAGGCCACACCAACATCTCCTCTCTGGTCCTCTCAGCTCAGCTTACGACCACGTGCGCAAGATTCGCGTGGCCATCAAGAAAATCAGCCCCTTCGAGCATCAGACCTACTGCCAGCGCACACTGCGAGAGATCCAGATCTTACTGCGCTTCCGCCACGAGAACGTCATTGGCATTCGGGATATTCTGCGGGCGCCCACCCTGGAAGCCATGAGGGATGTGTATCCTTCACCTTGGCCAGATGGCTGGCCAGGCATGGCCTCAGAGCTGGGCTGGGAGAGAGCGCTGGCTTGCTTTCTGTTTCCTTCTTCCCTGCCACACTCCAAAACAAACTCAGTAAATGAAACTTTCCAGCAGGAAAGAGACCACAGGGTGTAAGAGGGCTGGGAGGCCCGAGGTGAATCCTGGCTTGGTGAATCCTGGCCTGTGGCAGCCAGGCCATGTGCCCTTGGGCGAGTCTGTTCTCTGTGCTGTGCCTCATTTGGGGGGAGGGTGGGGAGGGGTTCTATGGGACCTTTGTCTTTTGACATCTGCAGTTCTGTGACATGACCCGGCCTCTGCCCACAGTCCTTGTTTAACAGACGATGATTCTTTCCTCTCCTGGTCCCCAGACTGGAAGGAAGGCAGAGAGGAAGAAGACTGCCCATTTCCGAGGGCCTACTATGAGTGAGGGCCAGCGAATGTCAAGTGCTTTGGCATTTCTTATTCTCTCTCCCAGCTGCTGTAGGAGATCGGTCTCACCAGCTCCATTTCAAAGATGAGGACACTGAGGCTCAGTAAGCCTGAACTCATTGGCTGCTGTGGCTGCCTCCTCTAACCTTCCCCCAGATGAGAACTGTCCTTTCTTTGACACTTCCTGCTCAGGGCCTCACCCCCGTCACCTGTGGACTTGCACTTTGCCCAGGGAGGGACAGCCTTGCCTTTGTCGCCCTCCCCCCACCTCCCACCCGACACTGCTTCCCTAGCTGGGCTGGTTGTCCACTTCCTGCCAGGCCCTGTTGTCAGTGGCTTGCAGCACCCATTACCTCTCCCCACCCGAGGCAGTCCCAGTTCTCCACCCAGATATGGGGATTTGTGCAGCACGGTCTGCGAGCCCCCACCGCAGGCTGTGGGCAGGAAATCTCCACACTCGCCCCCAGCTCGCCATGGGACCTTAAGCGAGTCACTGCATCTCGCTGGGCCTCCTCTCCTCTAAAACAAGCAGGATTGGTCCAGACTCTTCAGAAGGCCCTTTCCGGGGCTGATTCTAAAACACGGTCCAGATGCACCATTTCAGAGACCCAGCAAATGGCATTTATTTACTTACTTACTCACTTACTTAACGTATGTTTAATCTTTGTTTTCTCCTAAAATACAAAAGGACATTTACTCCTCCATCTTCTGATGTGTGGCCAAGCCCTCTTGAAGGAGGAGCGTGCTGTTGGGAGTTCTCTCCTCATTTGTCTTGCCCAAAGCATCCCCATAAGGCAGGCGTTTATTTTTAAGCAAACATTTATTGCATGCCAGATGGCGTTCGCACTATCTCATTGAACCCTCTCCACAGCCGTGTGGCTCAGGCATTTCTAACAGCAACACTAGTCCGTGTTTGCTGAGCACTTAAAAGATGCCAAGCCCTGGGCCAGGCTGGCTGACATAACGGGTCATCTCACCGAATCTTCAGGACTGCTCTCTAAAGAACCATGCTTTCCCTTGCTTTCCACATGGGGCAGTGGAGATGTAGACAGGTTCAGGTCCTAAGGCCAGTGAGCAGTGATTGGCGGGGGAGGGGGTGGCTTAGACAGCAGCAGAATAAACCCCAGAGCTGTTGCTTTTAACTGTGAAGCTCTTTTGCCTCCTACAGTTTTCCCAGTAGGGAAACTGAGGCCACAGAACTGAAGTACTTTCATTCAGTGCCACCACCCGAGGTGTGGCATAAGCCCTGAGCCCAGGGGCTGAGTCTGGGCCATGTACAGTCATGGGACGGGCTGGCAGATCCATGGAGTCTCAGGGGCAGTGGCTGGAAGGGGGGGTGGAGGCTAGCCACCAGAGCCTGTTCTTCTTAACCAAGTGCCCCCCACGCCCCGCTCCCCGGGGGTCTCGGGTGCCACCCTCAGCTACATTGTGCAGGACCTGATGGAGACTGACCTCTACAAACTGCTCAAAAGCCAGCAGCTGAGCAACGACCATATCTGCTACTTCCTCTACCAGATCCTGCGGGGCCTTAAGTATATCCACTCGGCCAACGTGCTCCACCGGGATTTAAAGCCCTCTAACCTGCTCATCAACACCACCTGCGACCTTAAGGTCAGAGCACTGGGTGCCTGTCCCCTCCTCCCAGGGCTCCGGGGCTTCCAGGTGACCGGGAGCCCCCTTGAATAGAACCTCACGAGCAAAGGGAACAGTGCGGGCTGAGACGTGGCAATAGGACTGCTTGGGCCCTGGGGCTTGGGCAGCGACCTTAGTAGCCTGGGTTGGCTTCCAGATCTGCGATTTTGGACTGGCCCGGATTGCCGATCCCGAGCACGACCACACTGGCTTCCTGACAGAGTATGTGGCCACACGCTGGTACCGGGCTCCAGAAATCATGCTTAACTCTAAGGTAGGGGGACCACCCACACCTGAAGGGAAGGGGCCAGGTCCCAGGCAGCCCTGGAGCCACCTCTGAGCCAGGCATGACCCCCAGGATCCAGGCCTTGTCACAAGACTCCAGCTGTTAGGCTCTGGAAGGAGGCCAAGCATTAGGTCCTCCAGGCCTCTGCCCTCTTCCTTCCTGCTGGTTTTGAGTCTAGATGGAGTAGTGGCTTCGCCCAGACAGCAGGGCCCTGTTGAGGCCGGCCCAGGAGCCCACTGCTTTCTCCTCCTCCCCAGGGCTACACCAAGTCCATCGACATCTGGTCTGTGGGCTGCATTCTGGCTGAGATGCTCTCCAACCGGCCCATCTTCCCTGGCAAGCACTACCTGGACCAGCTCAACCACATTCTGGGTGAGGGGAGGCCTGGCCAGCTATGTGGGGGGGAGACTAGTGGGAGGTGAGGTTTCTTTAGAACCCTCCTACAGAGCCCCTCCAGCATCTCACAGGATTTCAGTGAGACACAGACACAAACCCCCTTCGATAGATAGGAGACAGCAAGGCTACACCGCACACTTTGAAGGGCTCACATCAGGATTTGAACCCGGGGCTGCCCACATCCAGACCCCTTGCATCACAATAATACAGGCTGGGCGATAACGGTCAGGGCTCAGAGCTCATCGGTGCGGACTCTCGGTCTGGGTCCCTCCCGTTCCTGGACCAGAGAGGAGGGCTCTCACCAAAGCCCCTGCCTTACCCACAGGTATCCTGGGCTCCCCATCCCAGGAGGACTTGAACTGTATCATCAACATGAAGGCCCGGAACTATCTGCAGTCTCTGCCCTCCAAGACCAAGGTGGCCTGGGCCAAGCTTTTCCCCAAGTCAGACTCCAAAGGTGAGCAAGACACGGGGACTGGTACCGGATAAAAGCTCGGGGCGGAAGAGGGCCCACGCGCCAAGCCACTGCCTCAATAGACAGGACCCCGGGCACGAGAAGTGAAGCGAGTTCCTCCACTTGGAACTCCACTGGGAGTTCCTCTGGCCTTCTCTCTGACCCCTGACTCCTGCCCTTCCCTAGCCCTTGACCTGCTAGACCGGATGCTGACCTTCAACCCCAACAAACGAATCACAGTGGAAGAAGCCCTGGCTCACCCCTACTTGGAGCAGTACTACGACCCAAGTGATGAGGTGGGCTGGCCGTCAGCAGGGGGCGCTGGCGGGGGGAAGGGGGGCGGCCTTCGGTCCTGGCCTGAGTCTGACCTCTGCCACCCCAGCCAGTGGCCGAGGAGCCTTTCACCTTCGACATGGAGCTGGATGACCTACCCAAGGAGCGGCTGAAGGAGCTCATCTTCCAGGAGACAGCCCGCTTCCAGCCTGGGGCGCTGGAGGCCCCCTAATCTGGACAGACACTTCTGTTCCTGGGGGCCTGGTGAGTGCTCCCCACTGCCCATGCACGGGTTCACCCCGATACCAGTGTGCCCAACACACCCCCGTACAGTCACCGGCTTGTTCACGCCCACGAGGCAGGTGCGTGGTGGCAGCAGACAGGCTAGAGCCTGCCCAGGCCACAGCTGTGGGCCCTTGGTTCTTCACATCCTCTTCCTCTCCCCACCCCGAAAGTCCCCCACCTGGCTGCACCTCTTCATCCTCCAGGCCCTGTGGCCAGAGGTCCCTGAGGGTCCCTCTCCCCGATCTGAAGACCAGAGCCAGGTTTTGGCTCCCCAGTGTGGGCAGAGAGGGAGGTGGGGCAGTAACTGCTCTGGGAGGAGCCAGCAGTCCCCAGCCTGACCCAGATGCCAAGTTCCCTCGCACCTCGTCCGGGTCAGTGGTTCGCACACCCGCCCACACAGCTTTCCTTCCTCTAGTCTCTGTTCTGTCCTCCCGGCCAGCTACAGCCCAATGAAGGGAAGGCAGAGACATTCCTGCGCTCCAGCTCCAGCCCTGACACTTAGTAAGACCCGTGCAACATTGTGCAAGACTGCTCAGCTCTCTGTGCCTCAGTTTCCTGGGGAGAGCCCTGAGGACGAGAGCAGACACAGAGCCCTAAGCACTGTTGTCAGGGGTTTATATGTATTAACTCTTTGCATTCTCCAGCTGTCCCCTGAGATAGGCACTGAGACCCCCCCACAACATGTACACTTAACGGAAGACAAGGCTTGTCCTGGGCATTCATGAGGAGGAGATGATGGAGGCAGAGGTCAGGGCTCTGGCAGGCTCTCTGGTGGGTGCTGACAGTTCTTTCCCACCTGCCTTTTTGTTTAGGCCTTGCCTGCCCCTCTCCTGCCGGACTGTTAGGAAACGGACCCCGTGCCCCACCCCGACCCCCCCGGCGCCCTGGGCAGGGCAGAGGGTGCGCCCGGCCACCTTCCCCGGCTTCGCTCTGGCCTCCTGCTTCAGGCCGGCCGAGGCTCCCTGTGCCCCACCTCCCCTCCCAGGACCTGAGGGGCTTGGGTGGCTCCAAAGCAGATTGCCCTCTGCTGCTTGCCTTCGTCTACCCCCACTATCACAGTCTCTGGTAGTTCTGGAATGGAAGGGATCTGGCCACCCCGGGACCTACTGAAGGTCCCTGGTTGGTGGGGGAGGGATGGGGGATACTAGGTAGGGACTCGGGGCGGCCCTGACCCATGAACACCCCACCCCATTTTCCCTGAAGGAATATTCCTAAGGCTCAAGGGCTAGTGCCCCTGAGGAGCAGGGCCCAGGCCTAAACCCCCTCCCCCAAAGCCCCCCTGTCTAACACCCCTGCTGCCTCTGTGTGTGGGTGACCAGAAGTGGAGCGGGGACACAAGGAGAGCCCAGCGCCCTCACCCACCCCTGCGCCTGTATCTAATATATAAATATAGAGATGTGATTATGATGGCCATGGCTCCGTCTGTGTCCGCCGACGCCCCCACCATGACCGTTGCTTTGAGGACTGCCGCACCTGCCTGGCCACTTCCCAGCTGTGTGGTTTTACACACTTCTGGTGACCATTGGCTCCCCAGCTGGCCAGGGTTGAAGATGGGATTGTCAGGAGCGCCACACTCCTGGACAGCGTGGGGTCCATTTTGCCCTTAGTCACTGTCCTCTCCCCTCCCTAATGGCTTCCCGTCGAACTGGCTGGGGGTGATTCGGGGGTGACTCAGGGACATCCTCCACACCCCCGGATTCTCTGGAAATGGCTTGGGCAGCCTGTCATATACCCCAGCCACAGGCCCCTGTGGCGGGGAGGGGGAAGCTCGTAGCAGCCCCAGGGGCAGTGGGGGCCTTGTTTCCCCGCAATGTGGCCCAGGGGAAGCAGGGGTGCCGGGAGCTGGGAAGGGTCTCAAGGTGGGAGAGCCAGAGCTGCCGGAAGCTTCTCCTCCCGCCTCTCCCCCCATCCCTAGCCGAGCCCTGCAGCCTGGCCCCAGGCCAGGAGCAGGCTCAGCAGGTCCCAGGGGTGTGGTGGCGACCGGTGGCGGAGCCAGCCTAGCCTGGCCAGACAGTCCGCTGAGGCAGTACAGTCCATCCGGAACCGCGGCGTTGACGCGGCGGGAGCCCCGAGAGGCAGCGTGGCCATGAGCTCTGTGCTGTATTACGCCCTGCCCGCCCTGGGTAGCTATGTCATGCTCTCCATCTTCTTCCTGCGCCGGCCTCGCCTGCTGCACACACCCCGGGCGCCAGCCTTCCTGCCGCGCCTGGGGGCCCACCGAGCAGGTGAGCTGGGCACAGGGAGAAAGAGAGGATGGTGATGGCGGCCACGTGGGTGGAGTCGGGAAGCAAGGTGCCAGGGTGGACGGCAGTGGGAGAGGTCCGGGACGGCACGCTGTTACAGAGGCAGAGCCTGAGGGAGGAGGAGAGCAGGGTGGCAGGGCGGGATGTGGAAGGGGGAAGGAGAGGCAGGGGGTGTGGGGAGAGGAGGGAGGCCCCTGGGACCCACCCAGTTGCCCCACACAGGATCGGGAGAGCGGCTGGAGCACACCTTGGAGGCCATGGAGAAGTGAGTGTGTGCACCTGCCACCCAGGCTGCCCAGTGAGGTGGGCCCAGTGGTGCACTGTATGACACCAGGGGCACCACTCCGTGGCCCAAGTGACTGGGGCCCCCTGGAGGTGTGCAGCGCAGAGCCTGCACGTCCCGCAGTGAATTCTGCCCCACACTGCCCTCCACCTCCCCACCGCCCTGTGGGCTGGCCTGCCCCTTTCCCTGGGCCTCCCTCCCCCGCACTGACCTTCACTCCCATAGCTCCATGGCCCAGCGTTCCGACTTCCTGGAGCTCGACTGCCAGCTGACCCAGGATGGTGTGGTCGTGGTGTCACACGACGAGAACCTGTCTCGCCAATCAGGCGTGAATAGGGACGTGAGCAGCCTGAACTTTGAGGTGGGCCTCGCCCTAGCCCCACTACTGTACCTAGAGAGCCACCATGCCTCCACACGTGCCTTCTGGTGACTTCCTCCCTGTTCTTCCCAGGAGCTGCCCCTCTACAAGGAGGAGCTGGAGGTTTACTTCTCACCAGGTGAGAGCGTGACCTTACCAAGGGGTGTCATGGCCTCGGCCTCCTGCCCTCTCTTCTTCTCAGGGACTCTGACTCTCCTGCCAGGTTCCCACCCCACCCCACCCCACCCATCCCCTTCTGACCCCTCCTGCACAACCCACTTAGGCCACTTTGCACACGGGACAGACCGGCACATGATGAGTCTGGAGGATGTGTTCCAGAGGTTCCCTCGGTTGCCCATGAGTGTCGAGATCAAATCGGTAAATGAAGAGCTCATTAACAAGGTGAGGCTGCAGACGGGGGTGGCCAGGGGCTTGGGGCTGGAGAGAAGCCTGACTCCCTTTCATCTCTTCCTCCTCCTCTTCCTCATCCTCGCAGGTAGCGGGCCTGGTGAGGCACTTTGACCGCAATGAAATCACCATCTGGGCCTCAGAGAAGAGCTCGGTCATGAGGAAGTGCAGGGCTGCCGTGAGTCCCTGCGCCTTCGCTGCTCCAGCGGCCCCTCCTCCCAAGAGCTGGAGGCTCTGGGGGCCTAGGCTGGACAGGTCTGGGGTGTTGTGGAAGAACTGGCCCTGAGCAGGGTCTCAAAGGGGAAGATTTGGAAAGGAGAGGTGCTGGGGAAAGTGTGAGCAAAGGCGTGCTGGTGGGAAATGGTGGGGGGTGGGGTGGGGAGTGTAGGGTGCCGGTGCAGTTAGGCCTAAACACTGGGCCAAGCTCACACTTTTGATCCTGCGGGCACTAGAGCTTCCTGAATGCCCAGCACTGTTCCCCCCTGGAGCCTGAGGCTCCCATCTGCCTGAGGCTCCCGTCTGCTTTCCCAGAACAGACTGACCCCCCTCCCACTTCTCCTTGCCTCCTAGAACCCCGAGATGCCGTTTGCCTTCACGATAAGCCGAGGATTGTGGTTGGTGCTGGTGTATTATCTGGGGTTGCTGCCCTTCACCCACATCCCGGAGAGGTTTTTCATCTGCTTCCTGCCCACCATCATCAATAGGTACTCCCAGTGTCCCGGTTTCCCTTCTGCATCTCCCCTCCACCCCGGTCCCCCAGATGCTTCTGTCCTCAGATAAAGACCCCCCCCCACCTCAGGCCTCATGACGCAGGGTCCCCAGCTCCCTAGCCATCCTCAGGGATGAACCCCAGGGTCCTCTGAAGACTGGTTCTCAGTGAGCATTCAGGAATACCAAGGTGGGGGGGGCGGGGGGGGCACAAACCCCCTGGAAACTCTATGTGAATGTGTGTTGAGGTGGAAGGAGTCTTAGGACAAAGTATTCACTTATTCATTCATCCAACAAATTTTTATTGAATGTCTACTCTGTTCTAGGTGCAGTTACACTAGTAAATAAGATATGGGTGGGGTAAGGCCCCCCTGAGCTTACAGTCTGGCTGGGAGACAAATATTAACCAATTATAGTATCGGTCTGTGATTCTTGAAAGGAAAAGCAAGCTTCCTCCTGCTGGGGGACCAGGGTTAACAAAGTAACAGCTGGGTAAAGTCCCGCCATTTGGAGACTTTGCCAGCTCTTAAGCCTGCGCCCCCCGCCCCCCGCCTTTCTGAGAACTCTGTGGCAGCTCTGAATGCTTCCTTCTCCCCTCTGCTGGCCTGAGGGAGGCTCCCAGCTAGCCCCCACAATCCTTTGCTACAAAGACATCATTAGACCACAGGTCTTGGTCTACGTAACTTTTATACTGGGTTTGCAAAGTGTCTTCCCATCCTTTAGTTGATTAGAGCTTTACGTTGTGGCAACCCAGAAGTTAGAGGAATCGTGACCCCCACAGTACCCACGGAGAATCTGAAGCTCAAGGAGACTCTGTAATTTGCTCCCAGCCACACAGCTGGAAGTGCAGGACCCGAGGTTGCCTGGGTCCCACTCCAGAGCCTGCGCTGGCTCGTTATATAAAGGGCCTCCACAGTCATCCCTGAAGTGGGCTGATCAGGGCAGGTAGCGGACTCCTTGAGCATTGTCTGGCCATGGGAAGCCAGCGGGCCCAGTCAGGGGACCTTCAGACACTTGCAGCCAGCTTGAGACTCAAGCTACATTCTGGCCTTGGCCCTAGGGCCACCACCAGTGGGCTGTGACACCTTGGGCAGGTTCCTTCAGCTCCCCCAGACTCAGTTTCCACTTCTGTAAAACGGCCAGGAGGGGGCGCTTGCAAAGTATGGAGGCACGGACATGGGAGTAGACTCACGGATCAACGAGGGACCTGTTCTCTGGGGCACCTGCAAAGTGGTGCCAGGGTAACCCTGGTCAGGGGTCACTACCACCCCACCCCTGCGACAGAGTGAGATGCAGGGGACTGACCATGACACCACCTCTCTGCAGGACCTACTTCCCATTTTCCCGCCGTGGGCTGAACAAACTGGCAGCTGTGGTTTCCAAATGGTGAGGGGGTGAGAATGCTGGGTGGCGTGTCCCTATGGAGACCTCCCACTGCCCTGCCTGGTCCCCTCTCGTCATGGCCTCCACCTCCCTCTCCCTACCAGGTTAATCATGAGGAAGAGTCTGATCCAGCACCTGGAACAGCGAGGAGTGCAGGTGAGGCTGGAAGGCCACCCCCTTAGCAAGTGGGTGGTTCGCATCCCGGTCACAGTTCTGCCACCAAAAACCGGTCACCTGGAAGTCTTAGTCTCTTGATCTGTGAAGTGGGGGTAATGGTGTATTTAACTAGTATCTCCTAATGGTTTGGTAAGTGTGAGCCATTATCATCATGATGATGGTGGTGGTGTATTGAACCTACTGTCCCGATTCTTGATGAGAGGGGGAGCGGGGCTGGGAAAGGACCTGAGAAGGGCAAAACCAGCTTGGCCTGCTCCCCGCCCCTCCCCTGGGCAGCCACTTTGACCAGGTCACTGAATTAGCAGACCTTTGTTGAGAATGCACTATGTTGCAGGCCCTCCCCTCCCAGGGAGCTTACCATCAAATCAGGGGCAGAGGAAGGAAGTGAGGCAGACAATTGCAGGGCACCGAGTGGACAGAAAGGAAACAGCGCTGTGGTCAGTAGGGTCAAAGGAGGCCTTCCAGAAGAAGTGAGGAGCTGGCTCACAGGGAGAGGAGAGGGAGAGCATCTCCAGCAAGAAGCTGGGCATGTGGGAGAGCTGGGAGAAGCCAGAGGCCAGGGCCATCGGAGGCACCGAGAGGGGTTCCAGCAGGCCGCAGTGTGAAGGCTGGGGAAGGCAGCGAAGGGTGTGGCAGGTGGCCTGGGAGCATCAACAAGGAGCCCGGACTTCAGCCTCAAAGAAGGGATGCTTCTGAGGGCCTGAAACAGGGGAGAGGCCTGATCCAGTTGGGTGACCCCATTAAGGGTCACTCTGGCCACCATGTGGCAAAGCAGAGCCTCAGGAGGCAGGTGCTGTCACTGCCAGGTGTCGGGTGTAGGTGGCAAGCGGGGGGACAGGTGGGGGAGTTGGCAGACAGGCCGGGACTCCACCACCACGGGAGGGTGATTAGCACCCCCTCCCCCGTGACTCCGAAGTTTGCCCCATCATTCCCATCTGTCACGTTAAGAAACCGAGCGGTCCGGTGACTTGCCCAGGGTACAGATACCATCTGTTCCCACCTCCGTGCCCACAAGAGTGGACTCAGGCGACAGGGAAGACGCCGAGCAGCAACTAATTGGGGTAGGCTGGGAGATGCTGGCGTGCTGGTGGATGTGCCGCAGCCAGCTTTGCAGCAGAGAGAAAGAGGGGGCTTGGGTTTGAGCAATAGATGACTTCCCTAGAGCAAGGTGCACGTGCTCTCACCTTGCCCAGTTTCCGGCAGCCAGCGTGAAATCACTGAGCAGAGTTTGGGTGGTATTTCCACCTGACATGCTCAACAGATGAGAGTAACCTCCAGAGGTTATTACCATTACCAGTACGTAATGGTAACGTGCAGTAAAATAATTAGGAAGAGAAGAGTTTGGAGTATTTATTACCTTCGTTTTAAAGATCATTATTGAATTACAAGTTTATAGAATTTAGTATTTCATAATGGCTGTGTTTAATAACCAGCTTGCAAAATTCCTGGCGGTCTCACAATCCACCCCAGCGTCCCAGTGCCGGGAGCTCCCCACAGAGGAGGAGAGCTCCCCCACCATCAGATGCAAGGGGAAGTTCCAGGTAAACTGTGTCAAACTGTGAGCCCCTCCGTCCCACCCAGGTGATCTTTTGGTGCCTTAATGAAGAGTCCGATTTTGAAGCAGCCTATGGCCTGGGGGCCACCGGCGTCATCACCGATTACCCCACAGCCCTGAGGCGCTACCTGGACAACCACAGAGGAGCTGCCCAGACCTCGGAGGCCCTCACCCTCTCCTCTGTGTCTCTTCCCCAATAAATGTCATCTTCAGAGTCACGTCTTGGTGTTTGGGGGGCACAGGTGGGAGGAGATCCTAGCCCACTGCAAGATGGCAACTGAGGGCCAGAGGCCAGCCGAGGGCCAGAATTTGGGGCCTGACCCACTGGTTCCACTGCATTCCAGACCCAGAGTAATGCCACCACACCCTGTGCCAATCTGGCCTCCACTGTCCTCAGGAATGTCCCTTGTAGGAAGGAACAAGGCCTCCTGTCCCTTCAGAGCCATGGGTTCCATTCTCCTGAGGCCATGAAGAACCCCAGGCACACAGCAAGGAACTTCATCTGGGCCTGTGGACCTCCTCACCAGGCTGCGGAAGGTAGACATGGCCTCAGAGGCTGAGTCCTTGGTGCCTGGCTCCTGCCTCATCCGGTCCAGCCTTCCACTCCTGGGTCTAAGCCAAGAGCGGCCCCAACCTCCTCAGCCCTCTCCAGCCCTAGTACCTTATTCACTGACCAAATCGCATCTCACAACCATTTGTTGACTGCTCTAGGCCAGGCAGCATCCTGGGGCCATGGCAGGGAGTAAGAGGAGTCTAGTAGGGTAGATGCCTGGTAAACTAACCGAGCCTGCAGAGGCAAGGACATCAAAGAAGGCTTCCTCGAAGGGAGGATGCTCGACAGTAGGAACTGGCTTGCTCCGAGGCTCTGGCTCCCAGAGGCCTAGCGCAGATGGGCACCCTTAGCTCTTCTGTTCTGAGAGCCTTTCCCCAGTGCCTTTTGCTAGGGCGAAGACCGTGGAATCCGACCAAAGTGAATCCCAACTTTGCCCCTTCCCAGCTGGATACCTCGGGAGAGCTGCTGGACCTCTTTGACCTCCGCTCCCCCGGAAAATGGGAACAATAGCGAAAGCTGCCTCATAGGATCGCTGCGGGGATTAAAAGAGTGGGGCACGGGCGGTGGTTAAACGCGGATAATTACGGATATTATTACCCCGGGGGCGCGCGTCCGAACACCATTCCCCTCCTAACCCCGCGTCGGGTCTCGCACCGCAGAGCCGAGCCCCTTCGAAGACCGCGGGAGGCCGGACGCGCCACGGGACCCAGCCCGCCGGGCCGACCGGCTGGGTTGAGGGGCCGCAGCCGCATTTCCGGGTGGGCCGGAGCGGGGAGCAGGGGGAAGGGCAGGCCCGGCCTGCGCTGGCCGCTGTGTGACGCGCCCCCTCATTTGCATGCGGCGCGCCGATTGGCCACGGCGACCGCCGGGACCAGCGGCCGGCCCCCTCCCCCTCCCGCCGCAGCGGCGGCAGCAGCTGGTCTCGGTGTAAACAAGTCGCGGCGGCTGCGAACCCGGGCCGGGGGGGACGGCGCCCACCAGGAGCGCCCTCCACTCCCAGGCCAGGCCACCCCGGCGGATCGGGCCCCCGCGCGCCCAGGCGAGGTGAGGCCCGCATCATCAGGACTGCGCGTCGCCCCGCGCCCCCGCCCCGCCAGTGAGGACTGCCCCCTTCCCCCGGCGTCCGTCCCCCACCCCAGCGCCCCAGGTGAGCCCCGGGGTCTCAGGTAAGGCTCCGCGATGCAGGTAAGAGCTCCTCAACACTGACAAGGCCTCAGCGCCCCCCCCCCCAGGTAAGAGCCCCTCCCCTCCTAGGTGACACCCTCCACCTTCAGTGAGGGCCTCTGCCTTCTCCAGGTGAGGGACCCTCTTCCCAGGTGAACTCCCTGTACCTCGAGTGGAGCCGCGTCACCCCCACCCTACCCCCGCCCTTGGCAGTTCAGGTGAGGTCCTAAGGACCATCCAGTTCCTAACCCCTCCATACTTTACCCCTAAACCAGAACCGACAGCTCATCCATTCTGAAGCCCCTTCCTCCAGCTTCAGCTGTCAGGTCAGCAGGGGTGAGGCCGGAAGTAGATGGGTGACTCACCTCAGGCTCCTCCAAGCCTCAGTTTCCCCATGATGCAACTTGAGGCCTCCTCAGTGAGTCAAGACTGAGCCCGCTGTGGCCCCCGGAGAAGCTGCTGGCTCTGGGGAGAGGAGACAGCAGCCAAGTGTGACAGAGCATCCCCATGGCCCTGGGTGTGCCTGCAAGTGCGTGGCCCAGGTCCTGACAGCCCACTCACTCCCTCCCTGGCAGGCACTGGGCTCCCTCTGCTCCCCGTGGGCTGCTCCCCGCGTGGGGCCACTGCCCCCGGCCCCCGCCATGGTGCGGATTTCAAAGCCCAAGACGTTTCAGGCCTACTTGGATGATTGTCACCGGAGGTATAGCTGTGCCCACTGCCGCGCTCACCTGGCCAACCACGACGACCTCATCTCCAAGGTAACCAGGTCACCGTTGGGGCTAGAATGAGAGACTAGAAGGGCTACCTGGCAGCTCTCCACCAATGGCCCTGACTCCCTTCCTTTCTCCTTCCCACCCTTTAGTCTTTCCAGGGCAGTCAGGGGCGTGCCTACCTCTTCAACTCTGTGTGAGTATTCGGTTCCCCTTCTTTCTTTCCGTGACCTCTGTTGGGACCTGTGACCCCCGGCATCATGCTGAGACTCCTAGAGTCCCCTGATTCCAGTTGGAAGATGCTATCGCCCTTCTCTTGGATGCTAAGGACAGACACAGTTGGATACAAGCTGGGGGGGGCTTTGTGATGGCGGGACCCTCCCTGGGACTCCCCCCATGTCCCCGCAGGGTGAACGTGGGCTGCGGGCCAGCCGAGGAGCGGGTGCTGCTGACAGGCCTCCATGCTGTCGCTGACATCCACTGCGAGAACTGCAAGACGACTTTGGGCTGGAAATATGTGAGTCCATGACCTCTGACCCCAGGCTCCCCTTGACCCAACCTCCCATCACCTCTTCTTCACAAGCAGTCACACAGTAATCTTTCAGAACCCACAGGCCCAGCTCCCACAAGTCAGGCTGTCTTTTCATCCCCTGACCATGCTCTGTTCTGTCACATCCTGCAAGGGCTTTTAGAATTTTTCTCTCCACCCATCCCTCTCCTCACAGACACACGCATGCCCATTTTACAGATGAGGCCATCATCCGAGTGACCATTTATTGAGGGCTTATGGATGCACTGTTGTGTGTGCCTGGCACACTTTCTCTCATTCCATCATTACAACAATCCTGTAGGTAGGGTCTGTTGTTAACTCCACTTTACAGAAGCAGAGAAGGCCCAGAGATGTTAAGTAACTTTCTCAAGGTCACACAGCTGTAAGGAACAGCATAGGGACCAGAATCCTGGTGGTGTGTTTGTTTTTAACTCCACATACTTGATGGCCAGCTTCCACTGCCATTCAGAGGTTCAGGGAAGTTGCCCAGGACCCCACAGCAACATGGAGCTTGGGTCCATGAGCCTCCTTTTCACTACCCTCATTGCCACAGCTGCTGTCCAGGGTCTAATTTCACTACCCTGCGTTTCATTTCCTTATCTGGCAGTGGAGGAAAAGGCCACAACCTGGCACCCAAAATAGTTATGGGGATCAGATTAGATGCAGCAGAAGAAGACGGTCTTGGGAAATGGCAAGGGCCAGGACTCCTCAGGCACTACTCAGAGCTGCGGGCCCTCTGTGGGGTGGATGTCCCAGGTGGAGGCAGTTCACCTAACCTGAGTTCACCCTTGGCCTAGCCACAGATTTGCTCTGTGCCCCCAGACGGATGTCTCAGCCTCTCTGGACCGCTGACAGATAAAGAGATGGCCCAATCCAGGGGTCAAAAATTCAAGGGCTTGCATGTCTAAGCAAGTATGCAGGCTTGCATACTTTGGGTTTGCAAAAGGGGCAACATAGCTCTGGGGAGGGACGGGGCAGTCCATGGCAAAGTGGAGTGAACCCGGCCCACCTGTATTTTAGTATTTCAAAGTCATTTTTTCTAAACTCTGCTGGCCAAACAAAACACATGCATAGGTCAAAACTGGCCTTTAGCTACCAGTCTGTAATCCCTGGACCTTTTAAAAACTTCCATAGTCTCTCTGTTGGAACCGACATTAGTACTTAAAAACTACCAGTAATTCAGAAAGTTCAGTCTGTCCCATTAGTGAGAGACTGGCTCTGTCAGTTACTAGCTCTGTGTCTTGTGGCCAGGTGGTTTGGCTTCTCTGCATGACAGTTTCATCATATGTAAAATGGGGCCAGTCATACCTGCTCCTCAACCCTGATCCCTTTTGGTAAAGCCCTTGCTCCAGAGATGACGTCCTCTCCCCTCTTTCCAGGAACAGGCCTTCGAGAGCAGCCAGAAGTACAAAGAGGGGAAGTACATCATTGAACTCAACCACATGATCAAAGACAACGGCTGGGACTGACCCCTGCTCCTGCCGCATGTGGCTCGAGCCCGGCCTGGCCGCCAGGGGGCGCCACTGGCTTCCCTCCACCAGAAGGGAGCTCTGGACCCTCAGGGCCCCTGCAGAGGAAGGATCCAGCTCCTGTACATATATTTTATTGCATGCACTGTGACCTTGGGGGGCGATCAGAAGGTGGAAGACACCCCCGCACCTCCCTGCGATCTGGCTGGCTTGGATCTCGTTTTTAACCCCTTCGTGCCCCGCCTGCCCTATAGATATGGCCTATGTGCTGCTCCCCCAGCCCCAGTGCACCGTCTGCCCTTTGAACTCCTCCCACCGGGCCCCTCTTACCCCACTCCTGTCTGCTCCCCTCGTTCTGTAGCGTTTGTACATAATAAAACAATGGAGTGGAGACAGCCCCAGGCTCACGTGGAATCCTGGAACAGGGGACTCAAATGCAGATTCCTGCCTCTATAGACCTGTTCTTTTCTGGGCCCCACATGGCATGGGGTAGGCACTGCGGTCAAAGCCGTGAGTCTGCGCTCCGGGGGCTCAGCCATCTGAGACCCAGGACCGATCCCACAGCCCCGGAGGTTCCCGACCCCACTAGGCCTACTGAGGCCTTGACCTCGGCTGATCAGCGCCTCCTCAGTTTTAGCGTTTTGCCGCCGCCTAGAGGCAAGCTCTCCTGGGAGGCGAACGCGCCACCAGTTTCACCGCCCCTCTCGTCGCGACTACACATTCCAGCGGCCCCAGCGGCATCTGTCCGTCTCCTCTCTTCTGAATCTCGGCGCTGGGCCTGCTGGGAAGTGTAGTTCCGAGGGTTCCCCAGAGCGGGACCTTCTGGGAAATCCCGGCTCCAGCCGTCAGAGACTGTAGAGCTGTGCGTGCGTCTGCACTTCGGAGTTTCTGCGGAGGGTGGAGGTTTTGCGGAACGGGAAACAGGAAGGAAGGACTCCAGGGGTTCGGGCCTCGGCTGCGGACTCCTCGAGGTCCCCAGTGCCCCGCGTAACAACAAGCTCATGCCGAGTTCCTCCAGCCCTGCTCTTTTCCTCCAGTCATGCTTCATCCCTCCAAGCCCTGGCTTCCAAGTGGAGGGGGCAGGGGGTACCTGCTAGAAAAGTCTGAGGCGCCAAGGTCTGCCCCAGGACTCTAGGCTCCATCCCAGGGTCGAGGCCCCGCCCCTCAGTAGCTTATCCCTAGCCGGGGCTCCCCCCGTGGGAACGGGGACCAGCTGGCCGGAAGCGCCAAACTGCGTCCCTGTCGAGCCCCGGGGATCAATCAGGCCGAGGAGTTAATTATGTAATGAGGGGGCAGGGGGTCGGACCTAATGAAGCCTGGAGTGGGGGGAGAGAAGGGGAGGGTACCCAGGTATCCGGCCCCCTCTTGGACCCCTTCCAGGCCCCAGGGGTCTCCACCCCAGCCCAACTCCAGGGCCCCAAATAGGGGAGGGGCTGTGATCCTGGGTCTGGAAGGGGCTGAGCTGTGAGCTATAAAGGGGGCATCTCTCAGCACCGGGGGACTGACTCTAGGCAGCGTGACCTGAGGCCAGAGGGGAGTACTCCATGTACCATCCACGAGAGTTGTACCCCTCTCTGGGGACAGGCTACCGCCTTGGGCCCCCCCAGCCGGGGACAGATTCCAGCTTCCCGCCTGCCCTGCCAGAGGGCTACCGCTACCCTGGTGAGCATGGGGACCAGTTCCTGTGTCGGGACTGCTGGGGGCTGTGGCCCTCTGCTGGCTCCTCATTCTGCCCCCCATCCCTTCTCCAGATCTGGACACTCCCAAGTTGGATTGCTTCCTCTCCGGGATTGAGGCTGCTCCCTGCACCCTGGGCGCTGCCCCACCCCTGCCCCCGCTGCCCCCAGCCCTGGGCACTGAGCCAGCCCCCCCAGCCCCTGAGGCCCTTCATTCACTCCCCGGAGTCAGCCTGAGCCTGGAGAACCGGGAGCTGTGGAAAGAGTTCAATTCTGTGGGAACAGAGATGATCATCACCAAAGCTGGGAGGTGAGGGGCTGGGCCAGGGTCAAGGGGCCCAGTGTGTGCCTGGTTGGGGGGGTCTCCTGGGAAAGGCAGAGTTCCTGGTAATGGGGCTAGGTCTAGGGGTTGCTAGAGGGTCTAGAGCTCTGCCTAAGTTCAGGGTGTGAGTGTGGCCTGGGTCAAGGGTTACTCTAGGGCTGGATCGGGGTCATTTGGTGGCAAGGGTCGAGGGTCAGTCTGTGGAATCTGTAGCTGGTTTAGGGACCAACCTATATAGCAAGGGTCCTAGGTCAGTCTGGGCCTGGGTCAGAAAGTCTGGCTGGGTGATAGAGTCATCAGTGGCCCAAATCGGGGGTCAGCCTGCGGCCAGAGCCAGCACTGACACTACCACTAGGGTCAAGGGCCAGCCAGTGACTGGCATTCAGGGAAGTCTGGCCGGGATCAGGGTCAGTATATGACTAGGTCTTGGGTCACTCTGGAGGCAGGGATGTGGCCAGTGTGTGGCCCGTGTCTTTCCAGTCTGGGAACTCGGGCCTGAGCATGCTAAGTCCTCCGTCCCAATGCGGGCAGGACGTTTTTTTTTTCCTGAACCAGGTTTGGCCAGCAGTGTAGACTCTGGTACTGGAGATTAGGTGAGGAGACCAGAGTGGGGAGCAGCAGACTCCCGGCAAGATTATAGGGACAGAAGTGTGTCACCACTGCTTCTGTGGATGGAGTTAGAAGGGGCCAGGAATCGGGGGTCCTGGCTCTGGTCCTAATCTGCCCCATGACCCTGGTCAGATCTCCTGTCTGTTCTGTTTCCCGAGTGTAAAATGGGATGAGACAAGCCTCCAGCTCCAAGACCCTGCCGTCTGAATTCTAATTCCACCTCTGTGGACGTTTCTCTGCCAAAGCTGGGTGAGCCCACGGCGGCTGTGTCCCCTGCCGGCGCTGTGCCCCCTCCCAGCCCTAGCCGGTAGCGCCAGGCCTCTCCCATCCCCTCCTCTGTCCAGGCGCATGTTTCCTGCTTGCCGAGTCTCAGTCACTGGCCTGGACCCCGAGGCCCGCTACCTGTTTCTTCTGGATGTGGTTCCAGTGGACGGGGCTCGCTACCGCTGGCAGGGCCGGCGCTGGGAGCCCAGCGGCAAGGCGGAGCCCCGCCTGCCTGACCGCGTCTATATTCACCCCGACTCTCCTGCCACGGGTGCCCACTGGATGCGGCAGCCTGTGTCTTTCCATCGTGTCAAGCTCACCAACAGCACCCTGGACCCCCACGGCCATGTGAGGCCCCAGCTGGCGGGGAGGACAAGTTGAGGGGTGGGTGTGGGGGCCCCCCTGGGCGGGCAGGGAGTCACCTCGGTCCTTCTCTCCCAGCTGATCTTGCACTCCATGCACAAGTACCAGCCCCGCATCCACCTGGTGCGGGCCGCCCAGCTCTGCAGCCAGCACTGGGGGGGCGTGGCCTCCTTCCGCTTCCCCGAGACAGCATTCATCTCTGTGACAGCCTACCAGAACCCGCGGGTGAGTGACCTCGCTTCGGGGAGTGTGTGTGGGGGTGGGGAGGGGATGGAAGGGTGGGCTCTGCCCTGGGCCGTGGGAGCTTTGACCCTGGATGTGTGTCCCCAGATCACACAACTGAAGATCGCCGCCAATCCCTTTGCCAAGGGCTTCCGGGAGAACGGCAGAAACTGTAAGAGGTGGGCACTGTTCATTCATTCCCTCGTTCGTTCAACAAATGCTTGTGAGCCGACCACCGTGTGCCAGGGACACAGCAGTAAGTAAAGACATTTATTTCCTCGCGGCTTCCCATTTAGCACCTGCTGTGTGCCAGGCACAGTTCTAGACGCTGGAGACCCATCCGTGAACAAAACCAAGGGCCCTGCCCTGATGGGACTGGTCCTCTAGGGGACAGAGTAGGCAGGTCAACAGAGAGAAATAAGTAAAATATAATATGTCAGGGATGGGTTCTAAAGAGAAAAGAAATAAAGGCAGGAAGGAAGATAGGAAGGACCGGAGTGAGGTCTGTATTACTTTGAGAGTCCTGGTCAAGTCCTGGAGGACCTAGAGTGGGTATCCGAGGAAGAGCGGGCCAAGAAGCGGGAACAGCCTGTGCGAGGGCCCTGAGGGAGGAGTGTGCCTGCAGTGCGACTGGAGAGGAAGAGGCAAGAGAGGTGAAGGGGAGCCACGTTACGTTGGATAGTGGAGGTTTATTTAGGACTCGCCTTCTATTCTGAGTAGAGTTCAGCTCCCTCAGAGTCGTCCTTTGCCCTCAAGGTGGGTACAGACAGGGAGCCATCCATCAAAAGGTCACCCTTACAAATGTAGACCGTGGACAGATGTCGTGAGGGAGGTTGTGCCATGCCATGGGAGGTCGGGAGGACTTCCCTGAGGAAGTGAGACAAGAACGGGAGCTGAGACAAGGATGAGCTAAGGAGGTGAGCAGGGGCAGACGGAAGAGGACTCCAGCTAAGAGTGGCTCGGCAAGCGGGGCGGGATGAGCTGGGTTCAGACCATGCCCTCGCTTTCTAGCTTGGGGAGCCTTTTCCCAAATGCAATACACACAGCAGGAAACCATTGGAAAGTTTTAAGGGGGAAATTGAGCCCGACTCTGCCACTTTCTAGTCACTTAGTTCTCTGGCCTTCGATTCCTTCGTATGTAAAATGGGTATAATAATGGCACCTGCCCGAAAGCGTCCCTGGTGAAATGCTTGGCACCTGGCAGGTGCTATTATTACCATCATCATCATTATCATCATCGTCGTCGTCGTCGTCACTGTTCTCCAGGGAGCGAGATGCCCGTGTGAAGAGGAAACTGCGGGGCCCAGAGCCTGGAGCGGCAGAGGCCTATGGGAGCGGAGGTGAGCGCAGTCTCCGTAGTGATGGGTGCCGGTCCTCAGGTGCCAGTCCTCCTTAGCCCAGTCTATCCTCTCCATCTGCCCAGATGCACCAGGCGGTCCCTGCGACTCCACGCTGGTTGGGGACGTCCGTGAGTCAGATCCAGAGCAGGCCCCGGCCCCCCGCGAAGCTGCTCCGGCCCCAGCTCCTCCGTGCGGCGGCTCCAGCGCCGAAGCCTACCTGCTGCACCCCGCGGCTTTTCACGGGGCCCCCAGTCACCTTCCAACCAGGCAAGTGGGACAAGGGCACAGAGCTCGGCTCCTCCAGGTTGGGGGTCCCTTTCCCCTATTCTGACACGTCTCTTTACTTCAGGAACCCCAGCTTCCCTGAGGCTCCAGACTCGGGGCGTCCAGCGCCCTACTCAGCTGCGTTCCTGGAGCTGCAGCCTGGGCCAGGGGGCTCGGGGTACCCAGCCGCTGCCCCCCCAGCACCCTTTGCCTCACACTTCCTCCAGGGGGGCCCCTTCCCCATTGCCTACCCCGGCCCTGGGGCTTACCTGGATGTGGGCTCCAAACCAATGTACTGAGGTCTCCCTGGGCCCTCTGCCTCCCCCCACCCCACCCCATCTTCCATCACAGACCTCTGCCGCCCTTCCCCCAGGCCTGTGGCCCCATCCCTTCCACTGGCCCCATCCCCCACGCCAAATGGCTGCCTGGGGCCTCCCCCACCCCACTTCACACTTTGATTTCACTCCCACCCACCCCGGCTTCAAAGCTCTGGCTAAGCTGCTGGGAGTCCAGCTGGGGCCAGCTTCCCCTTCCAGGCTCTCACCTCGGTGTGAATGGAGGGAGGCTCTGCCTGGCCAAATGGGGCCACTGCCCAACACTCCCACCTCCTGGGCCTCACCCTTGGGCTCTGCAAGTTCTACCCCCTCGCCCCAGTGCAAGCCACACCGGTCCACTGTCAGGACCAGAGTATTTTTGTTAATAAAACTCCAAAGACCTCGGTGCTCTAAAAACATCAGCTAATGTTATTTAGCCCTGGGCGGGGCTGGGTGAGCAAAGGTTTTGTGGGGAGACCTGGGCCCTGATTTTGACCTGCCAGTTTCCAGCTGCTTGACCTCATGCGTATGAATCAACAGCTCTGGGGCTATTTCCTTTTCAGGGAAGTGGGGAAATCAGAATGTCCTGATGCTCACTTGTTTTGAGAATTAAATAAGGCTGCTTCTGAGAACCCAGACCTCCACCTAGCATGTGGCAAGCCTTCTGGAAACAGTCACTGTCCCTAGATATAGACCAGGAGACTCCGGGGCAGTCAAGGTCCTCTGTGCCCCCAGGTCCCAGGCTGGCGTTGCTGCTTGTGACCGATCAAGTCTGACACAAACCCAAAGACCATTTTTCTCCTTTTATTAGAATTTTTCTTTGTTTTCTCTCAAAATTTTTCATCTAAAAACAAACAAACAAAAAAAAAAGGAAAAAGGAAAAAAGAAAACCAGAAAATTATTGGAAACTCCATGGTTCAAGTGGGGAGAAAGGAGAGGAGCATGGAGCTGAGGCTCCGAGCCTCTCCAGAGACAAGTCCTCACCCTCGAAGTGCCCTCTCCGGGGGGAGAGCAGAGCCGAGACAGCCCCCCAATGCCCAGCCTCCGTCTGGAGAAGAGGGCAGAGTCACAGTGGTCCGAGGGCCAGGGGGCTGGAGGGATCACAGGAAGTAATCGGCCACGGGCTTCTTGGAAGGGATGCCCCGGGTCTCCTGGGGAGCAGCCTCGAAGATGATGAAATCTTTCTGGAGATGCTCATCCAGCTCCAGGATGGCTGCCACATTCCCACATCTGGAAGCAGGAGGGCGGTGGCATCAGCGGCGTGGCTCAGCCTGGCTCCCCACCCCCACCCCGACCGCCTGGCCCCGGGCGGCTCACCGGTAGCAATAGTTGGGCGCCGACCACACAGTGAGCACAGTCTCATTGAAGTGCCACTTGTAACCTTCCATCACCAGTTGGTGGGCACGGCAGATCATGTCAATGTCGTTGGCCGCATTGAACTGCGCTACCACGTCACTGCCGAACAGGTAGCCAGCCCCACGGGGGCTCACGCCCCAGCCTGTTGTGTCTGAGGCAAAGGAAGGAAGGGATGGGGGAAGAGGGTGTCCTCAAGGCTTCTCCAGTACCCACCGCCCTTCAACAGAGAACATCCCATCCCCTTCTCCCAATCAGGCCCCTGGGGCTGGAGCCCAGGGCCTGAGTGTGTTCTGGGGGATCCTGGGGACAGGGCAGCAAGTGCTGGAGCAGATAAGATCCTAAGGAGACAGAATGTTCAGATAGTTGGAGCTACCCCATAGTCAGAGTGACCGTGTGATTTACTGGCCATAACAGGTGTACCCGAAAGCAAAAGGAAGTGCTGTTAATGACCATGCAGGTCCAGCCGGTGTGAAGAGGGCTTTCCCGCCCCCACCCCACCCCGCCCTGGGAGGGCTGGCTGCACACGCGGGCAGGGCAGTGAGGGAGCGGAAGCTGTGTGACCACAGAAGGAGTTCTGGACTGGGATTTGGGAGACTCGGCTTTCAGTCTCAGCTCTGCTCCAGACGGGCCGGGGAACCCCACAAAATGAGGGCTCCTCATGGGGCCAGTGTTCCAGGAGTCCAGCCTCTGCAGAAGCCCCTCCACACTGAGGGCGCAGATGATTTTGTCCAAACAAGCCTCTGAGCGATGAGACACACGCCCAACCCCTCTCCGAGCTCGAGCTCAGCCCACGCTCCCCGTCCGCACCAAGGGTGCTGGTGAAGACCCAGCCCCGCTTCGCTCTTCCCCACTGCCTGGCCCGACCGTCCGTCCCACACTGTCACCTTTAACTATCCCTTTAACCACAGGACCTCCTCAGTCTCCTGCCAAACTGAAGGGAGAGCCCGCCTGCCGGCCCGCCCGCCCTCACCTTCGGGGTCAGACCAGAGCAGGTCACACATGGGCCCATCATGGGGCACCTCTTGCTTCCGGTCAATTGTCCGGATCTGGTCCAGGGTCTGGATAGAGGGGGACAGGCCCCCGTGCACGCAAAAGATCTACAGGGAGACAAGAACGGAGCAGAGGCGAGCTGAGCCCCATGCCTCTCCCTGTGCCTCTCCTAGCCGTCCCATCCCTGCAGGGCCTGGTGGCCGGCCTACCTTGCCATCGATGATGGCTGACAGGCTGAGGTAGTCAAAGATCTCAGTGCAGTAGCGCCACACGGTTACTGAGCCGTATTTGCGTAGACACTCGTCATAGAAGCCATAGACTTGCGTGATCTGGCGGCTCTCATGGTTGCCCCGGATCAGGGTAATCCGGTCAGGATAGCGAACCTGCGGGCAGCCACCCACAAGGGGCTGGGGGCTGGGCTCGATCCCTCCCTTGTCAGCTCATGCACCCCTCCCAGAGCTTTCCACATGTGTCAGTCACACACCGCCACCACCCCCAGTCCTCCTCACCCCCGCCACTGCCCGGAATTCCGCTGCACCCACCTCGCAGGCCCATGTCCCTCCTCCGGGGGATCGGAGGCTTACCCCACTCCATCAACCACATACTCACTGGTTCCTCTATCACCAACAGGTCCCTACCCAGACCCCCCAGTGCCCTGTCATCTCGCCCACCAATGGACACCGTACCTAGGCGAACTCCATGCCCTGCCACTGCCTGAACACAGGGGTCCTCTCTTCCCTCTCCTCCAATGCGCAGCTCCTGCTTCTCCCCCAGGGGCCCCATCACACGCCCTCGAGGCAAGGAAAGTGGATTGGCCCACCCCCTGGCAAGCCGGACCCCAGCAGCACAGCTCAGAGCTCGGGGCGGATGGGTCAGGAGACCAGGGCAGAAAGGAGACAGGTCAGGCCCGAGGGCCCAGCTGTGAGCACCCGAAGCCTGGGTTCCCACCTTAAGTGCCAGCAGCAGGAGGAACGTTTCGACGCTGTAGAAACCGCGATCCACAAAGTCCCCCATGAAGAGGTAGTTGGTCTCAGGGACGTCGCCACCCACCTGGGGGGTGGTGGAGAGGCAGGAAGATTCTGGTTGGTCCCAAAATGTCCCACACCATGGTGGCCTCTTTGCCAATCAAGCGGCAGCCCCATTCCGACGGCCCACCTAACTAGAGCCCCTCACCTGCCCGCCATGCGCCAAACTCAAAGCTTCCACTCTCAATGAGAGGGGCCTCCCAGTCAGCCCCCAGGTCATCTGTCCCCAAGTCGCCTCACACTTACTCTGAACAGCTCCTTGAGGTCATAGAATTGCCCGTGGATGTCGCCACACACCTGGGAGGTGAAGAAAGGCGGGTTGGAACTCAAGAGTCTGAAAGCTCTGCTCCCGGAGACCAGCCTTTAAAACACCCGCAGCTTCAGGAGCTCCTCACCACTCCTGGCCAAGTCTCGACTTCTCAGGGCCAAAAATCTACTCTCCTACCCTGACTTCGCCTGGTCTGGAATCACACCCCATCCCACATGGAGTGCCAACTGCTCTGGGAGGGGAAGAGCTAGAGCCAGGTCTTTCTAGCCAGACCCACAGCTTCTGGAAGACCTGGCCCCCTCCTCTCCCTCTTCCCCTCAAAGAACCCAGAAGAAAGCTACTAGTAACAGAGAACACACGTGAACGTGTGCAGCAGAATCGCTCCCATGTTAAGAGGCCTTCTGCTCAGGCCAAGCACATCCCCCCAACAAATCAAAAGAGCCTTCCCGTAACATCCATTTCGAACAGCAAGGCTCCCTTGAAGACAGGAGAGGGAGTAGACACACAGCCTTCGGGGCTCTCAGGGATGAGGGTAGACCTCGGCGGCCGCCAAGATTAAGGGGAATGCCCACGCACCTGAAAGCTCACGGTGGGCTCTGAAAGGACAGACGGTACTCACTGTGACCGGCGAGTCCACTCTCTGCACGTTGCTCTCCTCTACCAAGATCTCTCTGGAGACAGGAGAAGACCAGGGTCACCACAGCCAGGCCAGCCCAGCCCGATTTCTCATCAAGGAGGTAGTCCTTGAACCAGGATGGGCTGACCGCGCTTCCCCAAGGCCAGAGCCCAGACACTTACTGCATCCAAAGCCCTTCCAAGAAGGCAGTGGCCTTCCGAGCCTTGACCCTTCTGGCTGCCCTCTTTCACACATCCAGGGCTCATTCCAGAAAACAGACCTCCTCTGCGCACAGAGCCCTCTGCTCATGCCGCTCTCTCGGCCTGGAACACTCTGAGACCGTGTCCCCCGCTGAGCTGACAGTCCCTCTCTGCCCATCACGGAGGCCTCGCCCAGGCCGTCCGAAGGCACCCAGTCATCAGACACAGTGTCAAAGACCTGCGCTGTGCTATTTCCTTATTTAGAGGGGGGTGACAACTTTGTTCTTTTATTTCTCCCTGCAGTGGAGTCTATTACTACTTGGGAGTTCGTGACAGAAAACTACTCGGTCAGTAACAGCCAACGGAAGAGGCGCCATGCTTCCGGGTTTCCACCGTGATGACAGCAGCAGTGACCACTCCAGATCATGCCCTGCCCTGGGACCGTAGTGAGAGTTTTGCGTCGATGACACGATGAAGAGCCCACCCCAAAGGCAGACACTGTGGCGCTGCCCACTGCTCAGATGAGTACTGGCCATAGTCCAACAGGGCGGACTTGAACCAGGAGGCCTGGCTCTGGGGTCTGGCGCTGTTATCAAACTGATCTGGTGTGGGAGGGCCCGGGGCACTTGGCTACCTTTCCCTGCCAGCCTCCTAGCAGACTAGGAGACCCCCGAGCTCAGGTGGTTTTACCTATGTCCCTGAGCGTACGCTCTCTGACAAAGGCAGCTGGAGGGAAGTGTGCTTGCTTGGCTTTCTGGGAACGGGAAGAAGCCTTGGCCGGGGTCTGAGGGCCCATCTGGCAACCAGGCCCTCCCACCAGGACTGGCTCTTGTGTCCAGCATCTTTCCACATCAACTGCTTGTGACGACCTTCCCAGCTGACCAGCTGAGGTTCTTTTCGTCCTCATCTGACAGAGAAACCGAAGCTTAGAGAAAAAAAGGGCAGGATCAAGGTCACAGAGCTGGAGAGTATAAGAAGTAGAACTCAGAAGCCTAATCGACTAAGAATCTGTGCCAGTCTTATCCACAGATTCCGGGTCTAATGCCCCCCACTGACCCGGTGCTGGCAGGGGCCAGCATGCTCTGGGAACAGGGGCCAGTCTCTGACCCCAGCTCTGTCACTCACAGCGCATCATCTGCTCTCTCAGGGCTCACACCTGCCCACCTTTACTTCCGCAACAAATGCCACCTTTAGGAAGTGCCTGCCAAAGTCCCAGTCCCTAACCCTGCATACACAGAATCCCATTTGAGCTCCATAATGACATCAAAGTTTTGAAGAGGTAAAGTGACTTGACCAGGGTCACATTGTTTACAAGTGACAAAGCTGGAATTCATACTGGAGACCACTTGATTCAAACCCTCCACTCTGGGGCGATCCTGTGGCTCAGTCCGTTAAGCATCTGCTTCAGCTCAGGTCATTATCTCAGGGTCCTGGGATCGAGCCCCACGTCAGGCTCCCTGCTCAGTGGGGAGTCTGCTTCTCCCTCTCCCTCTCCCCCTACTCGTGGTCTCTCTCCCTCTGTTTCACTCTTTCAAATAAATAAGATCTTAAAAAAAAAAAAAAACCCTCTGCTCTCTTACTACGCTAATCCATACAGAGTACATGGCAACTAGCTCTCTAGATGCGAGCACTAGCTACCATCACCACCAAGTCAATTCAGGCCCTCAGGCAAGGTGAGTCTTACAGGAAAAAGAAGGGTGCCAAGCAACAATTGGTTCCTAAAAATGCCTCTCAAGACTGAGGGAACAGGGATGACTAAAAACACCTCGGGGCTGGTCCAGTCCAGGAAATTTGCTTGAGCTGGCAAAACACAGAGTCACAGACACGCATTTAAAACGAGGCCTTGCCTGTTCGTCAAACAGGCCTGGTCCGGCCGCTGTGGGTCTGTCTGAGGTAAAGCCAAGCAAGGGGCTGAGAGCCACCAGTTCAGAAGTCAGGCGGCCACTTTCTCTGGGTGACCTCAGTCAAGTCACGAGGCCTCTAGGAGTCATGTAAAAGGGAGCAAATAGTTCCAACCTCAAAAAGACTGCTGTGAGGAAGACAGAAGTTGCGTGTCAGTGTGAGGCCTGTTGTATAACAGCGGCCTGTTGTTCAACAAATGGAGGGTCATTCTGCTGGCCCTTTCCCCATCATCCCCAGTGTGATACAAGCCACAAAGAGTACCTCAGGGGAGGCGGGTAAGTGGTCTTCTCACTGGTGCCCACACATCTCAGAGCCTCCACTCCACCTGCTCTTAGAGGCCTTCCCTGGTGACATCAGGCCTTATGGGCAGTACCCTCATCCCATGCGGTACTAACACCAACACCTGAAGACTGCTGAGCGCTTACGTTGTACCAACGCGCAGTGCCGAGCTCGTCCCAAGCACCAGCTTACTGGTACTTCACCAACATCTTCTTAAATACTATTATTCCCTCTTAACAAATGAAGAAACTGTGCAGAGACCTCACGACCACCGACAGAGCCAGTAAGCGGTGGCACTCACATTCCAACCTAGAACCATCGCATTCCGAAGCCTGAGCTCTTAACCACCACGTCATCTTTCTTCCCAGGGGTCTCCCGCCACGTCAGGTTTAATTCTACTCTGGCTTATTTGCTACCATTTCACACAGAACACGAGGTCACCCAACTCCACGGTCTGGCATTAAGGCCTGAGAAGAGACAGGACGTGGAGCGCTGGCTTCAGACTCCATCCCTTACTTGCTGGTTGACTCTGAACATGAGTCCTCACCTGCAAAATGGGGACAGTACCACCCGCCTTTAGGTTCTTAGGTTCTTAGAGTTAAAAGAATTTTATAAACCAGAGTCTTTAGCTTTTCTGCCTTGAACTTTTATCCTTGTGGACATTCCCTTTTATCATCTTACTCTTCAACACCTATCCCTAAAGTTCAGTTCCTCCAAGAAACCTCTGTTCCCCCTGAGAAGTAGGGCTGTCTCCCTGAGCTTCTTAAATATTTTATAAAAACTCTCTAACGCCACTGAAAACACATCACCTAATACTTTAAGTGTTTTTCTCCAGGTCTGTCTTCTCCCAGCAGGCTGGTTGCTCCTCGAGGGAAGTGGCCCTATTCTGCTCCTCTCTGGGAAAGATTTCAGGATGAGCGAGGCCCCAAGTTCTCAGCTGGGTCTGCCCCAGGCCGGAACCCCTGAAGAGTGGGGCCACCGGGCTCACCTGGCCTTAGCGCACAGGGCCTTGACTTCGCTCTCTTTGATGAGCTCGCAGCGCCGCAGCTGTTCGATCTGCCGGTCCAGGTCGCTGATCTCCGCCATGGCCCACCCCCCCGGCGCGGGTCAGAGCCGGGGCCGCCGCCCCCTCCGCACCGCACAGGGGTCTCCTGAGAAAGGCGAAGACGAGCCCGTTGATCAGACTGTCCGTAGGGGCCGCCGGGGGTGTAGGGAATGAGGCAACTCGATCCTGGAGCTGGCCCGACCCCCCCACCCCCGCCTCCTCTCACATCGGCCCCCGATCTCCAGAAGTCCCACAGCCCTGGCCGCTCCCCGCTAACTCCCGTCGAACCCGGCGGTCCCGCGTTCGGGACGGTGGCCTACAGGGGTCTCAGACTATTACCGCCGCCGCGACTCCGGCTCCCGCTCCCGGGCTCCCTGCCTTGCTCCTTCCCTTCGCTTTGGGCCACCGCCACCGCCGCTTCTACTTCCGGCCCCGCCGCGGAAGCAAAGGGGGATCTATTCCGCCGCGCGCCGGATGTGGCGTCATACACACCCTCCCCCTCCCGCGCCGCGCCCCTAACCCCACCTCCCGAGCCTAAGAATGGAAATGAGCGAAGGAACCGGATGTCGGCGGCCTGCGGGCGGGGGTGACCTCGGGCGGAGCGGGCAGGTGCTGCTCCGGCAGGTGGACACCTCAGTCCGCTCCCTTCCGGTCTCAGTGAGGAAAGCAAGCGGAGCTGCGGCTCCGCGTGTAACTTCGTTGCACGTTTTATCTGACTCGGCCTCCCCCGTTACAATCCCGGAGGGTCACACTTGCAGCCCCCAGTGCTTAGAACACGGCCGAGCACAGCACGCATAGGCTCAGGGTTAAGTTCAATGGATAGAGGAATCCCGCCCAAATCTCCTTCCTCGGCCGCGGAGAAATCCCTGCCATGGAGGACCTCTTAGTGAGAGGCAGAAAGGCCACCTTGCTTACACCTAGCTTACGTCTCAGTCAACGTGACCCGATTCCAGAATAGTCCCAGACATCCATCCCTCCGTTGCTTCCTCTTGTCTGCAAGCTGTACTCCATTTTAAGGACTCCGTTCTAGTTTCTCCTCCATCTATCACTTACACGTTCTGGAACTCACTGTTACTACAAAAGGTCCAAAACCCCCAAACCGACATTTGAAGGAAACGGCTTGTCTGTTAAGCATACTTCGTGGTGTTGGAGCCTTTGCACAGGCAGCTCTCTTTAGAAAAGTCCTTTTTGCTATCTTCTGTTGACCTTCAATTTTTGCTTTTCTTGACTTTCAGAGTGCTTAAGAGAAGCCAGGCACAGAAGTGAGGCCGAAGTTTAGAGAAGTAAGAGTGGGTTTGGTTTTGTATGTAGGCAACACGCAGATGTGCATTGAAGGAAAAGGACAGAGTCCCTGAACTCCTACAAGGTCCTAGTCAGTTCTACAAGCATCAGCACAGGGATTCTGCTAGGTCCAGAGAGACCACAGAAGTCAAGATTTTTTTTTTCTCTAGAGGGAAGCTGACACAGTAAAGGGCACGTTATCAAGAAACTCAGGAAATGGCAAGACCCACTCATGAGGTCCCTGGTTATGACCAGGATCTAATCTAACAGCTCAGACCCATGTAGGTAACTGCTCCACCCCAGCGGGAAGGGTTCAGGGCATGGCACCGGTCAAGTGCGGGGCCTTCACTATGGCTTCATGTAATACAGCAGCTACATTGGCTCAGGGCTTAACCTGGAACCTGAGCCCCACAGTTCTGTGTTGCTGAGGTCACTGTTGGAAAGGGATTCTGGGTTTCTCAAGGGCTTTCCCGCCCCAAAGAAGATTAATTAAGCCAGTTCTAATCTCATCTCCTGTTAAGATGGGAAAACAGACCAGCTCAACAGTGTAGATGAAGGACGTTATGTATTAATAATCTTGTCTTCATCAAGAAAGTGCCATCTCAAGCAGTATGGCCTTAAGCATGAACACCTACTCATAGAGATCACTTGTGTGGCCTAGCTCACAGCACTCAGGAAATGTTGGCTTTGGTCAGTGACGGTCTTTCTCATAGGAGCCTTTCTGCATCTGTAAATTCTGGGTCTGAAAGCACAGCTGAGCCTAACAGTTCACACGTAGTCCCCAACTGTGAGCCTTAGTGGGTGCTGCTGGCAAAAGGGGCAAAAGCCCTTGATGGCGGAGAAAATTCCACAAGGTCTCTTCCTGAAGCCCTGGGCTAGAGTAAAACAAAGCAGGAAGGTCCTCTCCCAAACCCATTCGATTTTCTCCTGCCTCTCAAGGACAAACGGAGAACAAGGATTCTTCCAGACGCTGCCGCCTCCCCCAGCCCTCCCCTGGCCCAAACACCACACACAGACAGCAGACTCCCCCTTAAATAGTTGTTTATTGGCAGTGGGCTGGAAAGAGCAATGGAGTTAGCATATACAGACAACACCACACACCAATGTCACGTGGGAGGCAAAGTGATGGGAAAGAGCAGCCTGGAGCCCCGCTGAGGCCCCCCTCTTCAAGAGTGAGGGTGGAGGGGGCAGGGGCTGGAGTGTTGAGGGGGTAGCCTTAGGACACCTCTGCTTAGTAGGCATGGTTAGAGATGAAGAGGGACTCGCTCGCTGCAGCCCCGGCCTGACCACTTGGGGTGTACTTTCCTTGGCAGGCAAGGCTGTTGGCCTAAGAGGGGAGAGGAGCCAGAGTGAGGTCTCATCAGAATTCCACCTGCCCTGGTACCCTGCCCACCTCCATCCAGTCCCATCCTTACCAGGGCTCGCTTGATGTACTCCTCCTGGGCAGCCTTCAGGTTCTCCTTCTTCCCACCCCAGGCCTTCAGGGCAGAAGCCTGGAGCGCTCGGCCATAGGAGAAGGTCAGGGCCCACGGCTTCAGCAGGGGGCACTTGTTGATGGCGTTGAGGTTGATGGATGCCTCCTCCTCACTCTGGCCTCCAGACAGGAAGGTGATCCCTACCGAGCAAGGAATAAAGTGCAGTAAGTGGCTGTACGCAAAAACCTGGGGTTTGGTAGAAGCTTCTAGAATCTGACCCGGAAATCTGACCCAATGGGCGTTAAGGACTGTGGCTGCAGTTCATCTACCTCCCACAGGTCAAGAGGAGGATATGGGTCTCACCAGTGACAGCAGGGGGCACTGTGCGGCGCAGTGCTGTGACAGTTGCCATGGCAATCTCCTCATGAGAGTATTTCTGGGTGCAGGCATGGCCTGGGGTTACCATGTTGGGCTTCAGCAGAGTGCCTTCCAGGTAGATGTGGTGGTCACTCAGAGCCTTGTACACAGCAGCCAGCACCTAGAGCAGAGCAGGGCCACAGTGGAATTGAGGTGGAGTTGGGGGCGGGGTGGGGACAGAGGTCGGCCCCAAGGCCTTCGGCCCAGCTGCCCAGCCACCACACCGCCCACACAGGCAGGCACCTTACCTTCTCGGTTACATACTGACAGCGTTTCAAGTCGTGGTCCCCATCCGGGAGGATCTCAGGCTCCACGATGGGCACGATGCCATTCTGTGGAGGACAGGGGAGCCATGAGTCCCCCTAACCCAGAGCCCACCTGCAGCTCTCCGCAGCCATCAGCCAAGACCTTTTGTCCATGACAACAGAAACTCATGGCTTCACAGCCTGCAGCGGACCTCAGGAGACAGGGATCTCCTCCGAGCCACCCCCACAATCATACCCCACCCGCCGCCCCGGCTCACAGAGCCCTCGGGTATCCTCCATGGGCCCAAGCCTGACGCTTGCTGAGGCTCCAGAACAGCTGCCTTGGATGCAGGTGTGGTATGTATCCTGACAGATGAGCAGCAGGCTAGCTGACATTCTGGAACCAAAGGCGATGGGAGGTGGCCTGCTGGGGACCCACCAGCCCACCTGCTGGCAGATGCTGGCGTAACGGGCCAGAACATTGGCATTTTCCATGATGGCAAGGGCTGAGGGGGTGTGTTCCCCAATCTTCAGCACACAGCGCCACTTGGCAAAGTCAGCTCCGTCCTTCTTGTACTGGGCACAGCGCTCAGATAGCCCATCCAGCCCTGGAGGGGGGACAGAGGAGTCAGAGCATGGCAGAGGAGGGGGCAGGTGGCACCCAGAGAAGTCAGGCCTGGAATGGGTTGGTCTGGAGGGCAGGGAGCGGAGTTCTCACCTTGGGTGGTAGTCTCGCCGTTTGTTCCTGCCAGAGGTACCACGCCCTTGTCTACCTGTTGGGGTTGGGGGGAGTGGGCAACAATGTGAGATGGGAGAAGTGCCCTCTAGCACTCCACTCTGCCCTCCACCTTTCTCAACCTCTCGAGTGGTAGGTACCTCGCTTTGCAAACGTTTTCCCGTAGTCACAATACTTGATCCCAGAAGGTAGAAAATACATGGGGATGTGATCAGAGCGAGCCTGGGCTCCTAGCCATTACTAACCCAGTGAACCAACACGCATCACCCTTGAGTTTCTGGTTTTTGTCTGTACGACGAAAGAATACTGGGCTCTGAGTATTACAAGGATTAAAAATGCCAAGCAGGCACATATATCTGGTTCGGTCAGTGGAGCCTGTGTCTTCTGATCTCAGGGTTGGCTGGGAGTTTGAGCCCCACAAAGGGTGTAGGGCTTACTTTAAAAAAAAAAAAAAAAAAGCTAAAAAGATCCTCTAAGTTTCTAGCTCTTCTCACATACGCTTTGGCAGTGACCTGGGGCAGACTCCCAACCCAACGCCCACCCCACCCCAGCCTACAGCTCTGGCATTATCTCCCCACATCTACCTCATCTCTCACATTCCGAGACCCCGCTCCCTCACCTTGATGCCCACAACACCGCCCTTGGATTTGATAACTTGGGGGAAGGGACGCCCATCATCTGTCTTCTGGTACAGTGTCTCGTGGAAGAGGATGACACCCCCGATGCAGGGGTTCACGCGGTCATCAGCGGTCAGCAGCAACTGGCGGTAGAAGCGGCGGTTCTCCTCTGTGTTCTCAGTGCCGATGGACTGCAGCCGCTTGGCAATGCTCCCTGCAAAGGGGCAGCACGCGGAAATAAGGGGATCAGCCGGTCATCCTGGACCCTAGGCACTCCTCCTCCTGTGTCCTGCCCATACCAGTGGACTCATCTGCAGCCAGGATGCCCTTGCCCGGAGCCACGATGCGGTGAGCGATGTCAGAAAGCTCCTTCTTCTGCTCCGGGGTCAGCGCTGGGTATTGGTAAGGCATGGTGCCGGTCGGTTCCTGGGCAGAGGCAGCGGACAGAGGGGACCGGTTAGCTGGGTCTCACAAGGTCTCCCGACCAGCAGGACCCCACTCCTGGAAGTCAAGACAAAGCTTCCCTACCTCCCCTGCTCCACACCGGCAGGTTTCTGGCCACTTCCTGTCCCCAGCCCTCCCCTGAACCCAACTTCCTTATACTAGGCCTGCCTCCGGTACCTTTCCTAACTCTGTTTGTTGCTGGGTGTTTCCCAGCTGTGGGTGGGGTTGCATACTGGCATCTGGGGCAATGCAATAGGCCAGAGCCATAGACAGACGGGTCATGTAGAAGCCGGACCCTTCTTGCATGTGCTCTGCCATGGGGTCACCTTGCCTAGAAGCAGAACCGAACCGGAGTATTTTAGAATTTAGAGAGAGCACACAGGCAGAGGGCCCAACCCAAGGGCCCAGAAAAGGGAAAGTTCGGTGCTTCAAGTCCCACAGCACAAGGGTCAAAGCTGAGATTTAGAACCCAGATCCTCTGTCAGGGCCTTCCAATCCACCCATGATCCCAGGGCTGGCCCAGGCTCCAAAGCCTCAAGGACATCCCAAGGTCAAGCTCCCCCCCACCCCAGGGTTGGGGGAGAGTGTTAAAAGAAAGGGCAGGAGAATAATCAGAAGCCAAGGGAAGGGCAGCAGAGGAAGCCCAGCCCAGGGTCGCGCTAGGAGTAAGGTTTGTCCATCTCACTGCTCATACAGGTTGAAAAAATTGTAGAGAGGCAAGCGGCCCACCCCTTCCCCAGAAAATGCTCCAGTCTGCTCGCACGGCCGCAGCTGCTCCAGGCTCACAATCAAGGTCACCCAATAAGGAAAGACACGGAAAGTGTTAACGGGGCATCAGGCACCTCCATGAGGTTTCCCCCCTCGTCGGGGGCGCCCACCTCCCAGCGCAGGGCCCAACCACGCTCTCCGGAACCCTCAGGCAAGATAGGAGCTGGCCCCCTCCCCTCGCTGCCTCTTAGGACCCCCGCAGAGGCGAAGGAGCCATAATGCTTTGCACCTGGGGTCCGAGCAAGAGAAGGAGAGAGAGAATGGCCCTCCATCTCGTCCGGCTTCCTCCCCCCGCCATGACTCAGCGCGCGGAGCCACTGCATTGCGCAGCAAACCGAGAGCGCTCAAGCCGGAGAAGGTTGCGGAGTCCGGGCCAGGAGCCTACGTGTAGGTGGTAGTGGGAAGGGCGAGATGCTGGGCCCGAGCTTTGGTGGGGGAGATGGGGTCAGGCTGCCGACTGCCCCCAGAATCCTTCTCCACGGTCCCTGACCTTCGCACACGGCGAGGGGCGCTCACCTGGCACGGGAGGGGGCGGATCTGCGGGATGCGGCGGTGGAGGGCGGCGCGCGGGCGAGCAGACTAACGGAGGGAACGCGACCGTCGTCACCAGGACTTTGGTTCTTCGGCGCGTTCCAGGAGGAACGCAGCCTATACAACTCCCGAGGGGGCGGTGCAGAGGGCGGGCAGGAGGGAGGTGGCGCCGGGCTTTATAAAGGCACCGCGCCAGCCTCCACTGGTTATTTTCCCTAGAAGGGGGCCGGAGGCGCCCTGGCGTCCAATTGCAGGCGAGGAACTGTGCAGAGGCCGCCCCCGAAAGGCGAAGCCCGGAGGCGGCGCTTGGGCGGGGACAGCACGGCGAGAACACGATCCCTCCCCCCGGCCCCCCTAGGACGTGACTCGGGCCACATCCTGCGGGTTGCCTGGGCCCTCCCGTCCCTCTCCCTCCCCCCCCTCCCCCCCCCCCTCCCCCTGCCCCCCCCCCCCCAGTTGGCGCGTTCTGGGGCACCGTGACTCAGCCGATTTGGGGCACCGGAGAAGATGGGGTGTGGGGGAAGCGGGTGCAAGAGCCTGGAAAGACCGAGGCTCAGCCTCCCCGCCCCAGGCCCAGCCGGGTGGCGCGGGGCAGCCCCCGCTTCCGGCCTGCGCTGACGGCCGTCTGTGTCACACCTGGGCGGGCCCAGAGGTCGGGCGTCGGCCGGCCTCGTCCGCAGGCTGCCCTTGCGGGCTCAGCGGCGCCGGGCCGCCCCTCCCAGGGTCACCAGCCCGGGCGGAAGAGCGGCTGCTCTCGTACTCCTCGAGGGCGGCGGGGCCGTGGTTCCCGGTGGCCCGCCCGCGCGGGTGTCGGCGCCACGGCCGCGCCCGTCCAACCAGCCTCGCCACGCGTGCGCAGGCGCTCTCCGCTCGCGCCCGGCACCGACCGGCCCGCGGCAGCCACCGCTAGCCCCAGCAAGTCTGGGGATGCGGCGCTAGAGTGCCTGCGAAGACGTCTCCCTGGAATCTGACTTGCCTGTCCAAATCAAATCTGTCCCTAGCTGGTTAGTCCCCGATGCATTTTGAACCCCTCATCCTATCGGCCAGGTTTCCCCTCCTAAACCGGACCCATTAAACCCGAGCCCGACCCCAACCCCATCCCTGCTGTGTCCCGCCGCCGGCGCCCACCTGCGAGGAGGCAGAAGGAGCGGGCAGAGCCTGGTCAGCAGCGAGTGAGCCAGGCCGCTCTCGGGCTGGGTTATAAGGCAGCTCCTGCCCTCCCCCCAGCCCATGTCCCCAACTTCCTCCGATGACCTCTGCCCTTTCCTTGCCACGGATCCCCTGGCAGGGACCTATATTTAGGGAAACCTGAAGCCCCTGACATTCATGCCAGCGTGGGGCCTACAGTGAGGAAAGGAAGCCCTGGGGCTGCCCTAGTTGGGGGGCAGGGGTGGGCCCTGCCCACTCACCAGTACCTTAGAGGAAATTTTCTTGGAAATCCAGCCTGAAGCCCTCAGAGGCGGTCAAGAGAAATCGATCTCAGCACAGGGATCTGTCGGGAGGGAGAAGAGGAAAGGAGACTGGGATCTGTGGCCCTCCAGGCCTCCTTCTCTATCCTCCCTCCCTTCTGGGCCCTGAAGGAGGCTTTTCTGATTCTGGGGAGACCATTCCTTTGGCGGGAGAGCAGATGCAGGCACGACACTCACCTCAAGATAACCAAGAATCCACAGCCAAGGTGTGGCTGGGGCAGCCCTATATCTTCATACTCCAGGTTCAAGTTTGTCCCATAGATGGTCTGTGGTGAGCAGTGTCTCCCACCCTCACCTTCAATGATAACGGTTTACATGGAGAGAAGGATAGGCAGGTGGGGTCCCCTGCCAGAGTGCTAGGCCCTCTCCCTCCTGGCCCTCCAAAGGACAGTCCAAATGCCCGGGGGCTCTCTGAGTCCTGCTCTGCTGGGAGCCAGGCTCTGCACAGCCCAATGAGCTGGGCAGGCCATATGTGGTTCCAGGGGCCTGGAGAAGGTGCCTGGAGGCCCCGTCAGGGAACAGGGCGTGGGGGCCCTGGGGGTTGGCCACTCTCCAAGGGGCAAGGACTCCGGGTCCTCATCGGAGCTTGATCTCAAAGCAGAGACAGTTGAGGCTCTGGCAGTCAGGCAGCTGGCACGCACAGGCACAGTCGCAGAGTGGACAGCAGCGAGGACAGCGAGGGGCCCAACCCTGAGGGAGAGGAGAGAGGGGTGAGGGAGGTGGGCAGGGAGAAGGGCAACCAGTCCCCTAAGCTGTTTCCCTCTCCAGGGAGAAAGGAACAGAGAGGCTTGGGAAGCCGCATTTGCCCAGTGGAACAGAGGATACCACCTACTATTCTTGAGAACAAATCAATTCCCTGCGCCGTTGAGAAATGAACAGGGAGGCAGCGTTCCAAACAACTGAGTCCAGAAGCTGGAAGAAATTATTGGGGGGGGGGGGGGGGGTCTTTCCTTCTTCCCCTTTTATAGGCAAGGAGACTGAGAAATCAAGTAATCCTGTTCCATGAAGTACTGACATTCAGCTCAAAGTTGGTTCTACTATATCCTTGGGGCCTCACTCAGTTCCAAGGGAGGAGATGAGGGAGAGCACACACACATTTTCCTTCCATGACAAAAAGAATCGGGTTCTGTTTTCTTCCTTGGTGGGAGACCAAACTGCAGGACCCCGCCCATTATTTCTGAGCGTCTGCTCCCTGCAAGGCACAGACTGTAATCATGAATGATTCTGAAAAATCTCAGTTGTCTTTGAAAATGGTAACTGGCAGATTTTTTAAAAAACATTTTTTAAATGGAGGGACTGGAGGCTCCCTTGCATGGAGGCCTCTTTACAGAAGAGAGAGTGGAGGCTCGGAGAGGGAGATCCCCCTTGACCCCACTGCCTCCCAGGCCCAGAACGATCAGCTTCTGCAGGGACAGGGGACAGTTGGTCTCCTGTCCCCATTGAGCAAGCACGAGGACTTGCCCTCTGCAGGTATGTGAGGCACAAGTGAATGCTCAATGAATGGATCAATCAAAGCGTTTTCCCCTCTTTGGGAAAAGAGAGAACTCCTCAGCTCCCAGGGGAAAAAGAAGGGTCTGTCTCTTGGGGAATAGGACTGCATGCCCTTCATGACAAGAAGAGAGACCTGGTCTATTTCAACCTACTCCTTTCCTGCCCAGCGACAGGGGTGATCTGCCACTGCTTCACGCATGGACTGGAGCCCGGCCAAGCGGCTGGAGTAGGACACACCCAGGATGTGCCAGGAGATTGGCTCCTTGAGGCCTGAGGCCCAACTAGCTGACAGCCACAGTTGCACGACTCAATCAGATGCCAGGCCAAGCCAGGAATAGGGGAATGACCTTTGCAACAAGCTGTGGTTTGGGGGTGCGGTGTCAGATGACTGGGGAGATCAGATATCACTAGGGGCTCCAGTGAGGGAAGGGGATCTGCTGGCAGCAGGACAGGGGTCTGAACTGGGCTGGCATGGCCATCAGCGGGATTGTCTCACAAGGAGACTAGAAGCCCCATGGCAGAAGGGGGAGTGAAGCGGTTTCCTTGTATCTGATGAGGGGGTGGTTTGGGGCATCCCTGGGGAGTCCCAGTTTGGGAAGAAGTGGGCTCTGTGGGTTTGGGGGGGCCCACGCCGTCATTCCGTGTGCGGCACTGTGTGCTCTGCCGCCCTCACCTCGGAGAGAGGGTATTAAAAGCATTTCTGGGCTCTGTCCACTGGAAGGGTTTAGAGCGAGTCATTAATAACTGTCTAATGGATTTCTTGACTCTCACAAGCAGCCATGTGGCTTCTGGAAGGAATCTGCTACTTCAGTACATAAACAAGAATGCCACAAGCCTGTTAACCCTTTTGTGCCTCTTGAGACACTACAGCTTCAGCTTCGATTCCCTTTCCCCAGATTTTTGCGACGCTGTGGTGTCCAGAGCTCAGGCCTGGATTTGAACCAAATGCACGCCCACCTTGGGCCTGTTCATGTTTTGAGCCTCCGTTTGGTCATCTCTGCAACAAGAAAGAATGCCTGCTTCAGAGGCTCACGGTGGGAAATCAGTGGAAGGAACTAAGCTCGCTGCCTAGTGCATACTGAGCACTCGAGAAAAGGCAGGGATTCTTGCCACAGCTCTCTGTGGCCCCCTTGCCCCAGCCAGACCTCCTGGGTGGGGGGCCCAGAGGCCTGGCTTTGTGTCTGTCTCCTCCACATCTCTGATCACACACAGGGCTGAGAACCAGCTATCGCACTATGTATCACCTCATTTCTCCTGCTCCAGTGTAACTGCCCACTTTTTCCTGTCTGTCTTTTGCTGCAATGGAAGCCCTATGTGGGTTGGGGCCAGGTCCAGCTTGTTTTGCAGAGCCCCTTGGGCCTGGCACAGGGCCCTGGCGATGACTGCATAGATCCTTAAGTAGGTGAAGGAGTGGGTGAATGAGCGCAGATCTCTGCCACTTGCTTGGTGAAAACAGCAGGGCAGGCAGGTGTCTCCCCCAGAAAGGAAGAGAAACTCAGGTTGTCATCCTAGCCTGGGCCTCAGGTAAGTCACTCCAGCCCCTGGAAGCCCGTTTCGAACAGCTGTCAAGTAGGCAAGCGCCTTGTCCTATTTGTGGCTGTTACTGTTACTACAAGGAAACTGAAGAACAGACATTTTACTGTACTTTGTGCAAAGGCAGCTCAAAGACAGACGATCCTGCCCTGCCCTGTGGCCATTCTAGAATCCTTCCTTCCTGGTGCTAGCAGAAGCCAGGTAGATCAAGTCCTGGAGTGTGCAGGTCTGGAATTCCCTGTACCTTATTCCTTCGTCACCCTGCCTGAGAAGAGGCCTGGACTGACAAGAGGGGGCAAGGGACAGCATACCCTGGACAAGGGGCCATAAATTGTTTTGTAATTGAGCATTTCCTATAAAATAGGGAGTTTTTAGGACCCAGGGTTATCTTCTCTTCCCCCTCTGTCCCCTTATCCTCATCCTGGGCTCCCTTTCCAAGCCACCCCAGGAAAACAGAAGAAAATTTTTTTTTTTTTTTTTTTTTTTTTTTTAAAGAGAAGAGCCTCTGGCCCTGTAATTTCCTTCAAAACTCAAAACATCTCCTAGGAATTTGACCAACTACCAGTGAGCCCAAGTTATGAATTCGCTTGATCTTTTATGCTCCCTCTTTCCTCCTGGGCAAGGTCACCACTTCAAGGGCAAGAGCGTCGCTGCCTAAATCAGAGCCTAAAATAGGAAGGTGGTCGATTCCATTTACCGTCTTTCAACCCACAAAAACGAAAATGGCCTGTCCTCCGGGAGCCAGGCTTCTCCCTGAGGATTCTGTTTCCACACACAATGGAGCAATTTGCTGTGCTAGCCTCTACTATGTAACATTGTAGAAATGACCCAACCTCCCGCAGCCAACTCCTCCCTGCCCCGCAAAAAGAGGACAGAAATACTTACCTGTCTACATACACAGGCACAGGATGGTTGGCAGTGGGCGGTGGGGGGGGGGGGGGATGTCAAGGTGTGATGTCAGGTCAAAAAGGGCAAGTAGCAGAAGGGACGAAAGAGTATCTGTGGCAGGACCCCATCTTTGCCAAATACTGGCAGGTAACAGAGCAAGGACAGCTGTCTCTTAGTATACAAGGGGCATACACAAAATGTAGCGGCCTTGGTTAGCGAGCTGTTTTCTAAGCTGGTGCTTTCTATGTATTTCTACATGCACACTTTGTAATCAATGCTTTTCATACTCAGAACTATACATATCCAGGTTTTTAAAAATGCCGAGCTCTCAGGGTTGTTGAGTAAATGATATAATGTCAATAAAGTAGCATGGGATCTGGGGCATCATACTCACTCAGTGAACAGGAGGAGCTCTGGGCTGGGCTGATTTTTCTTTTAACGACCATTTTCAGAACCCAGTATGCCCTTCAGGTTACACACCTGCCCCCAGCTGCCACCCTTGTTTTCTTTTCTCCAAGTAGCTTTGGCACCAGAAAGTATGTAATATGCTGCCATTTGAGGTGTCTTTGGCTGTCTCCCCACTGACCCAGTCCCCAGAACTGAGCCCAGCCCAAAGTAGATGCCCAGCAATCCATGTTTGTTGAACACCACCAACAAAAGAAGGCCCAGAGAGGGTCCAGGTCAGGGCTGGGATGAGAACTCACAGCTTCCGTGGGCTGGGGGCAGCAGGCATCCAGGCAGTGGGCTGGGCTGGGCAGAGGGAAGTCGCAGGCTTCTGCACAGGTCCAGCAATAGTCCTGGGGCCTAGAGGCCCCTTGCTTCCTGCAGGGGGAGCTGCAGTCGGCACAGCAGCCCTGGGCCTAGGTAGGAGATGGAAGGTTAGGATCTGAGCCAGATGGTGGGAGGACGTGGGGGGTGGGGAGACACAACTGCTAGGGACAGATGCAGGGACTAAATAGCAAAGGAGCCTCAGGGTAAACGCCTGCAGATGAGGGCACTGACAGACCATTTCCTCTTCCCGCAGCCCACCCCTTGGCCTCTACCAGGCCCCTCACCAGCAGGCAGTGCCTAGTCAGCAGCACGACGCCGAGCAGCAACAAATAGATACCCACAGCGATGAACACGATGGCAGGGATGGGGAGGAGCAGGGAAGGACTGCTGACGGGAGCCGGGGTTGGATTCCATGGGCTAGAGGAGGCCTGGACAAGCACAGGAGGAAGAGGTGACAAGGTGGTGGGAGGGGCTGTGGGGAACACAAAAACACCGGGTGGGACAACCCGACTGACCCAACCAGAGGTGGTTGGGATGAGGGGAGGGACAGCCACTGGATGGCAGGGATTAATTCATTAGAACTACACTCTCCTGTTTCCCAAATGCGACTTTCCCCTCCCATCCCCATCTCAGGACCATCAGTATCTGTTGGTCTTTCGAGAATTTTCCAAGACTTGTTGATCTTGCTCTCAAAATGCCTCTCCATATGTATCTATTATCTCTGATTCCTCGGCTCTAGTGTGCCACCCCTCAGGAGACGTTACTGTTCCCTAAGTGTCTTCCGACTTGCAATCTTGCCCCTTTCCACACCAGCTGTGTTGTGTATCCCTCCCTTCCTCACAATCCATCAATCGCTCCCATTGACTCAATCCAAACTTATCTCAGCGACTAAGCCCCAATCCAGCCCTGCCTACCCCGCCCTCTATACTCCAGCCAGACTGAAGTCCTAGCAGCTCCCCAAACGTCTATGCTCCCTCCCACCCCTGAGTCTCTGCCCAAGCTGTTCCCTCAGCCCGTGATGCCTTTCCTCCTTGATTACTAGGCAAGCTTCTCATCTTGCCAGGAAGAGCGGAAATGTGCTCTCCACGTGAGGTCTATCTATTCCGGGCATGCTCTCACATCTCCGGTCCTGAGCTCGAAGGGTCTCTGTTGGGTAAACAGTCCCCTCTCCAGTCTGGGCTGGGGCTCGAAGTCGACCTTAAGGTCCTGAGGGGGCCGCTGCAAAAAAGGGTGAGGGGCCCGGGACTCACGTCCATGGGTCAGGACAGCGCCGTCAGTCCAGGACCTGCAAGGAGAGAAAGTCCGGGTCTCGGAGGCTGAGAGGGGCCATCGGACTGGGGGTACCCACTATCCAGCCCCCCAACTCCCACTTGGAGAAACTGAGGCCGAACATCGTCCTGGTCCAGACAGTGGGGATCAGGGGCCCGGGGAGGCGTCCCCCTCGCAGGCCCCAGGCTGACCCTGGCCACACCCCCGGCTGTCCCCACACCCTGGCTCCCTCCAGGGACCGGTCCCCAGCACCTGCACCCTCGGGGCCGGGGGCAGTTTGCGGATTCCGCGCTGCGCTCGTCCAATGGGCCGCGGCGGCTGCGCCGCCCAGAAGCTCCCGCGGCTTCTGGCCGTTGCCATGGCGACCCGAGCGCCGCTCCTACGGCGGCCGCCGAGACCCAAATTCCTTCTCGCCGCCGCCCGTCGCTCTTCCCCCGCTAGATCCTGGGCGGCCACCGCCCCTCTTAGTTGCGGTCGGCCGGGTTTTCCCGCCGCTACTGCACGGAAAAGGCGATTTCCCGCTGCCAGCTGCCCGGGTCGAGCCCTCATCCCGTGCTGGGTCCTGCGGCGCCGCAAAGGGAAGACCGAGCCCTGGGCTACACACCAACGGGCTGCGTGACTTTGACGCAGTCACTGAACCTCGTGGAATCCATTTCCGCCCCTGTAAAACTCCTGCCTTACGGGGATGTTGTAAAAAAGCTAACTTGTCAATCGTAGAGCATTCTACTTTTTTTTTTCGTCAACTTTACCCCACTCAGTTTTTAGTTGTAAAAAAGCTGACTTGTCAATCGTAGAGCATTCTACTTTTTTTTTTTTCGTCAACTTTACCCCACTCAGTTTTTAGTTGTAAAAAAGCTAACTTGTCAATCGTAGAGCATTCTACTTTTTTTTTTTCGTCAACTTTACCCCACTCAGTTTTTATTGGCAGTGCTCCAGTCTAAGACTTGGGCGGGTCTCTTCAACCTTCAGGTCCCAGGCAAAGGGATCCCCTCCCCCCCCGCCCACCTCAGATCCCGTGTCTTTTCTATTTTAAACCTCCAAAGGACAAAGTCCAAATGCTTAGCGGATTGTCCACCTCAACCAGTCTGGGCCCCTCCTATCTTCCCTTTGTTCATTAACCGCCTATCTCCTCTAGGCTCTGGGCCTCCAGCCGAGAACAAGGTAAATTTCCTGCCCACAGGTTGCGCACATTCCCCTGGGGGAGGAGGATCTGGTGATCTGTAAACAAGTCAGACTGTTCTGTGTTCCACATTCTTCCAATCTTCCTTGATAGGATCTGGGCGAGGCTCCTGAGCCAGTGCAAAGGTTTCCAGAGCTCCACGCATTTGCAGATACTATTCCCTCTGCTAGAACAACACCCTTCCCCTGAGGAACTCCCTCATCCTTCAAGCCTCTGTGGGTTTTGCCTCAGGGAGGTCTCCCCGACTACTGCGAACCACAGGCAGAAGTGGCTGCTTTGGGCACCTGATTAATCTACAAGCTTATTCCAGCCCTGATGACAAGGTTTTTGAATTCTCCCCTTTGGTGCCTGGCTCCCCGTTAGACGGTTAGATGGCAGGCGCCTGGATCTGATTCATTCCCGTATCCCAAGCCCTGGCAGTTGGTAGGATCTTGGGGGCCTCCAGCAAGTACTCAACTGATTCCATGAATGAATCAAATCTGGTGCCATCCACCAAGAAAGGGTTATTACTGAGAAGCCCTAGTCCTCCCCTGGCTCACAAGCCACCTGGACTCCCGACTTGCATTCCTGCCCTTTTGGGATCTACACATACATGATTGCACTCTGTATGCTCATGTAAGCACACAGAGGACTCAGGCTTCATCCACAATTCCTGCATCCGGGCATGTCCCCTGAAAACAGTGATGTAGGAAAAAAACGTTAGGGTTCCAAGCCTATGGCCAAGAAAGAATTCTTGAGGCATCTTTAGTCCAAAAAACTGATTTTATTCAAGTACGGGGCAGGACCTGTGGGCAGAAAGAACTGCACTGGGGTCATGAGGAGTAGCCCATTGTATACTTTCAAGTTGGGAGGGGGTCTGGGATAGCTTAAGTCTCTAAGGAATTTTGGAAGCAAGGTTTCCAGGACCTTGAGGGAGCCAGCTGCTGTTGGGAAAAGGTCATTTATTCCGTCTAATAAAACCTTAGGCATGAGACCCTTCAGCTGTATATCCATGGGCGATATGCTTGGAGGATGATTGCCAACATGCATCTTGGGGGACTCAGAGATAAAGGAAGTTTCCCAAAGAATTTTTGAATGTTAAAGTAGGTTTACAGGATCCCAGGAGATGGGAGGTGGGCTAGGATTGCCTTTTGCCCTCGAGACAGTTGAGTCCCGAGAGGAATGTCACTCTGCCTGTTTCAAGGACTTGTCCACAGGTTGTAGGAAATTTAATAATTTTTCTTCCGCCTTTGTTTCCCACATCAGCAGTAACACCATATACCCACCTTTGTCCATGGCCTCTACCCATTACGTACCTCATCTCTGCTGCTCTCCCTGGGGATTTCTTTTTTTTAAAGATTTTATTTATTTATTTGACAGAGAGAGATCACAAGCAGGCAGAGAGGCAGGCAGAGAGAGAGGAGGAAGCAGGCTCTCGTCAACTTTACCCCACTCAGTTTTTATTGGCAGTGCTCCAGTCTAAGACTTGGGCGGGTCTCTTCAACCTTCAGGTCCCAGGCAAAGGGATCCCCTCCCCCCCGCCCACCTCAGATCCCGTGTCTTTTCTATTTTAAACCTCCAAAGGACAAAGTCCAAATGCTTAGCGGATTGTCCACCTCAACCAGTCTGGGCCCCTCCTATCTTCCCTTTGTTCATTAACCGCCTATCTCCTCTAGGCTCTGGGCCTCCAGCCGAGAACAAGGTAAATTTCCTGCCCACAGGTTGCGCACATTCCCCTGGGGGAGGAGGATCTGGTGATCTGTAAACAAGTCAGACTGTTCTGTGTTCCACATTCTTCCAATCTTCCTTGATAGGATCTGGGCGAGGCTCCTGAGCCAGTGCAAAGGTTTCCAGAGCTCCACGCATTTGCAGATACTATTCCCTCTGCTAGAACAACACCCTTCCCCTGAGGAACTCCCTCATCCTTCAAGCCTCTGTGGGTTTTGCCTCAGGGAGGTCTCCCCGACTACTGCGAACCACAGGCAGAAGTGGCTGCTTTGGGCACCTGATTAATCTACAAGCTTATTCCAGCCCTGATGACAAGGTTTTTGAATTCTCCCCTTTGGTGCCTGGCTCCCCGTTAGACGGTTAGATGGCAGGCGCCTGGATCTGATTCATTCCCGTATCCCAAGCCCTGGCAGTTGGTAGGATCTTGGGGGCCTCCAGCAAGTACTCAACTGATTCCATGAATGAATCAAATCTGGTGCCATCCACCAAGAAAGGGTTATTACTGAGAAGCCCTAGTCCTCCCCTGGCTCACAAGCCACCTGGACTCCCGACTTGCATTCCTGCCCTTTTGGGATCTACACATACATGATTGCACTCTGTATGCTCATGTAAGCACACAGAGGACTCAGGCTTCATCCACAATTCCTGCATCCGGGCATGTCCCCTGAAAACAGTGATGTAGGAAAAAAACGTTAGGGTTCCAAGCCTATGGCCAAGAAAGAATTCTTGAGGCATCTTTAGTCCAAAAAACTGATTTTATTCAAGTACGGGGCAGGACCTGTGGGCAGAAAGAACTGCACTGGGGTCATGAGGAGTAGCCCATTGTATACTTTCAAGTTGGGAGGGGGTCTGGGATAGCTTAAGTCTCTAAGGAATTTTGGAAGCAAGGTTTCCAGGACCTTGAGGGAGCCAGCTGCTGTTGGGAAAAGGTCATTTATTCCGTCTAATAAAACCTTAGGCATGAGACCCTTCAGCTGTATATCCATGGGCGATATGCTTGGAGGATGATTGCCAACATGCATCTTGGGGGACTCAGAGATAAAGGAAGTTTCCCAAAGAATTTTTGAATGTTAAAGTAGGTTTACAGGATCCCAGGAGATGGGAGGTGGGCTAGGATTGCCTTTTGCCCTCGAGACAGTTGAGTCCCGAGAGGAATGTCACTCTGCCTGTTTCAAGGACTTGTCCACAGGTTGTAGGAAATTTAATAATTTTTCTTCCGCCTTTGTTTCCCACATCAGCAGTAACACCATATACCCACCTTTGTCCATGGCCTCTACCCATTACGTACCTCATCTCTGCTGCTCTCCCTGGGGATTTCTTTTTTTTAAAGATTTTATTTATTTATTTGACAGAGAGAGATCACAAGCAGGCAGAGAGGCAGGCAGAGAGAGAGGAGGAAGCAGGCTCCCTGCTGAGCAGAGAGCCCGATGCGGGGCTCGATCCCAGGACCCTGAGATCATGACCCGAGCCGAAGGCAGCGGCTTAACCCACTGAGCCACCCAGGCGCCCCTCCCTGGGGATTTCTGGCACCACGAGGCAACCCCAGAAATTGCCAGGGTTTGTTCCAAATCTCTCTTCTCACCTTCAGCCACACTAGCAGAGTCCCACCCACCATCGCTCCACCACCCCCAGCCCTCCTGGAGGGAGCTTCCAACCAGGAGACCGGAGGCTAGCTGTCTTGTGTCACCACCATTGCCTCTAGAGTCAGATTGCCTTCTTGGGGCCGTCTTCTTGTCTGCCCTGTATTCTTTGCAGAATCCTGAGGCCCAAGACGAGGCCAGTTCCCACCCCAGCCCCAGGAAAGGCCTCAGGTGACACAGACTCCCTCCCTCTGTGCTGTTCCTGCCAACAGAGAGACGTCAGCCTTGGCAAGCCTCTGGACACGTCCACGGCCTGCAGTGGTCAGACTCACTGCTGATGGTACTCTGTTCCTACCACGGCTCATACATTATGTAGGATGGTGGACAGCACACCGGGCCTCCTCTGGGCGAGACAAACCAATAGGACGGGTGACGTACACACCCACTTTGCCAAGGCCACTTCTGCCCACATCACACCATTTGCTGGAGGCAGGGAGAAACTGACTTCGTGACAGCTGCACAACCACAAGGTCTCCCTCTCCCTCCGGTTAAAGCTAGAGATGTCAGATAGGACCATGCACAGCCCCCAGGAAGGAGAGAAAAAGATGATGGGCTGTCAGTCCTTATGGGGTGGGCGGGACATCTGAGACCCACCGATCACCCAGGAGGTGAGAGACACCCAGCCAGGCCTGCCCGCAGGCATGGGAACGGAACCCGGCTGCTCCGATTTTTTGATCTTAGACTTTCCACCCATCCTGTGGACATCAGACGATATTGCCTCCCAGAGACTAAGAGGAGGTTATCAGCATCCTTTTAGGAAAATGAAAGGCCTGTGCTCAGGTAGTCACTCCCAGGGAATAAGAAGTCAGGGTGACTAGAGCTAGAGTAAGCTTACAATCAAGCCCTTCTCCCAGACTTTATCTTATTTAATCCTAACAGCAGACCTGAGTGGCATGAACCATTATTTCCATCTTACTTTATTTTTATTTTAATTTTTAAAAGGTTTTATTTATTTATTTATTTATTTGAGAGAGAGCGAGAGCAGGAGCAGGGGGTGGGGGATAGGGAGAGGGAGAAGGAGACTCCCCACTGAGCAGGGAGGCCCGATGCGGGGCTCCATCCCAGAACCCTGAGATCCTGATCAGAGCCGAAGGCACACACTTAACAGACAGAACCACCCAGGTGCCCCTCATTACTCCCATTTTATGGATGGAAAAGAATCCTGACCCGGTTGAAAAAGAATTTTAGGACAGGCAATGGATTCTAATTGTGCCACTGTGTATCTGTGTGACCCTGGGCAAGTCAGCTGACCTCACCGAGCCTGAGTCTCGCTCATCCGTAAAGTAGGGCTCGTGATTATCGGAGGAAAGGTATATGGAGTCCCCAGCATAGAACAAGGGCTCATGGAAAAAAAAAAAAAAGAACCAGAACAACTCGGAATGCATATCATAGATTTACAAGGGCCCACATAGGAACTGTGCTTTACATACATCTCATTCACTCATCCTAGCAGCCCGAGGGAGAGAGGAGACTGCTCCTGTCCCTATCCTTATTTTAAGAAGCAATAAATCACTTGCATGAGTTCTCCTCATGCAAAGCTAGAATTTGAGCCCAGGCAACAGAGCTTGGTGTGTATACAACTGAGGCTCAGAGAGGTTCTGATACTTGACGAAGATCACACAGCCAGTCTATGGGAGACAAAAGGGCCTGGCCAGACTCTTCCTTTTCTCATTCCACTCACCTATGGGGCCCCTCTTCTTTTTCCTACTGCACAGGTAAAGGGTGGGACTGGACTCGCTTAGAACAGTGCCTAACCTGTGACAGGTACAATAAAAGTACTAAATAATAAATGCTCTGGCACACTGGGTGCGACTCTCCCCAGAGCGCGGGTAGGGGGAATTGGACCCTTCCCTGGGTATCATGTGGGAAACAGGCCACTTTTGGCTGCTTATTGTTTACTTATTCACGGCCTGCCTTCGGTGATACCACACCTGCACGCCCGCCTCCCAGGGCCAAGGCTCCGAGCACCCAGGCGGAGAGGATGCACAAGACAGCATTTGGACATAGGAGTTTGGAGTAGCAGGAACCGGTAAACTCCACCACCAACACCGCCCCCCCCCCCCCCCCCCCCCCCCCCCCCCCCCCCCGCGCGCGCCGTGAATTGTGTGACAGGTGTATTAGGACGGCGGCGGGGTGAGAGACTTCTCTGGGGAGCCAGGCTGGGGCGGAAAACAGCCAGAGTCCCTGGACGGGCACTTGGGGGCGGGCCACCCACAAGGCCCCTCTCCTTCAGCGTGGTCCCAAGGGCTGCTCTCCCCTTCCCCGCTCCGCCCCACAGAACGGGCGCGGCCTCCCCTCCTCCTCCAGGGAGTTCAGGCACCCCTAGAACGTCCTGACAAGGGATCACGGTGCGTGGAACGCGTCCGATCTGGGTTTATTTTACACTCTACACCCATCTGCAGGACAGCGTGTGCGCCCGTGTGCGCGCGCAAGCTATCCTCTTCCAATTCCTCTTCAACACTTCTGATTATTCCAGGAACATGTCTCATTTTGCTGCCAGAAGCCCTTTAACACCTCTCTATCGGTGCTTATCTTGCCCTGTCTTGTCTTTAACAAAATAGAGTGCAGGCCTCCAGTTCAGAATTCCTAGCTAGGAATTAAAGTTAAAGTATCTAGCTAGAAGATTAGAACACTTTTTTTTTTCATTGTATTAATTTTTTTGTTACCTTCTATTTACGCAAGTGATACTGGTATTCTATTTTCGGTAGTGATAAAGAGTTTCCTTTTCAAGTGCGTGGTTAGGAGTGGGTACTCTGCCAATCAGACTATGAGGTTCAAATCCTAGCTATGTCACTTAACTGCCTGTGTGACCTTGAGCAAATCTCGCAACCTCTCTGTGCCTCGATTTTCTCTCTGTAAACGGAAAGTAATAATCTTTAGGTTATTAGGTTATTTAGGTTATATAATCTTTAGTATCTCCTCCTTAGGTTATTGTGACGACCCCATTAGCTAGTTTATGTATAGGGCTAGTATGCACTGTACAGATAATTGTCCAATAGGGCAAAAACAAACGGACAAACCAAACCCTGAGGTTTAGAGAAGACCTCTTTGGACCAATCCCACCATGTTCTGTGAGAAAGCGCAGTTTTGAAGAAGACAATTAAGTGGCTGAGCTAGGATCGTCGTAGGTCTCTGGATGCAGAGAACAGCATTTACCAGCATTTCAGTCCTCGATAATTAATGCATTTACCAGACATTTCAGTCCTCGATAATTAATGCAACGTCTCGCCACGTGCGTCTGTGAAATGGGACCAACAGTGTTTCATTGGATGTTGAGATGGTGTGTTTGGGTGTTCCAGCTCAGAATCTGCGTGGGTATGGTGGCTCTAACAGATCTTCACTGGGCTAATATCGCCCCCATGGGGACACAAATAGGTTCTCGGTGGCAAAAAAAAACCCCAAACCAAACAACAAAAAAAAACTAAACCAAAACCAAAAAACCTCTTTTTAGTATACTAAGCACAGATATGCAGTTTATCTGTGTTATCAAAATTTCATGATTAGTGGTGATTAGGAAACAAAATGTCTCAAAAAGGCTGCTTAGGGGAGAATAATGGCAGAAAAAAGGTGGAGAAACACTGCTCTAAACCAAGTGTTTCCAACTTGAGTTGTTACCCACAATGGGTTATGCAGTTAGGGCAAGGGGTCCTCATCAGATGGTGAGGAGAGGATGGTTGGGAGAATGTTTAATTAGGCCACTAATGGCTTCATCTTTAACAATCTTATCTTGTGGCAGGGTCCTGGGGTCAGGCTCCCTGCTCAGTGGGGAGTCTACTTCTCCATCTCCCTCTGCTCCCTTCTGTCTGCCCCGCCCCGCTGCTTGCGCTCTTTTTCTCTCCCAAATAAATAAATAAAATCTTAAAAACAAAAAACAAAAACAGGGGTGCTTAGGTGACTCAGTGGGTTAAAGCCTCTGCCTTTGGCTTGGGTCATGATCCTGGGGTCCTGGGATCGAGCCCCTCATGGGGCTTTCTGCTCAGCAGGGAGCCTGCTTCCCCCTCTCTCTCTGCCTGCCTCTCTGCCTACTTGTGATCTCTGTCTGTCAAATAAATAAATAAAATCTTTTTAAAAAAGTATCTTAAAAAGAGTTAAAAAAATTTATAGAGACCAATGTAGTCAGAAAATAGGATTTTAAAAATCCTCGTTCTCTTCCTGTGTAACCTTGGACAAGGTACCAAACCTCTCTGTGCCTCTGTTTTCCCATCTCTTTAAAATAGGAACAATAATACACAACCCGCAAAGCTGTTCCTCTGCTAATGGGGAAATGAGTTATTTGTAAGCACTCAGATCAGTGTCTGGCCCATAGTAAATGTTCTGTAAGTATCATTTAATGACCTGGTTTCATTTTATACCAGCTTCACAGATGAAGAATTGAGGTCCACAGAGATTGGGCCACCATCTTTCAGGGAATGGAAGAGCCTAAATTTGTTTAGCATTTAAAAAATTAATTCCAGCTTCATTTAAATAAAATGCACACATTTTAAGGGTACGCCTTGGGCACGTTTACCTATGTGTACACTCCTGATCAAAATAAGGGCATTCCCAACACTTCAGAAGGCTCGCTGGGGTCTCCCCTCAGTCAGTAGCTTCCCACCAAGTTAAGTGCTAGTCTGATTTTCCACTAAAGATTTTCTGCCCGTTTTGAACTTCATCCAAATGGAGGCATACAGTCAGTTTCTTTTATTATCCGCAGTCTGATTTTGAAGCCCAGATGGTCCCACCCTAGAAATTGCCGTCTTAACTATTATCCTATACTGTACTGCCTTTTAAAGCCACGAGTCCTAGGACGTTCCTATTCTCCCCCTCCCACCTTTTCCTCACTCCTTTTCCAGCTCTGCCTGAAACGAAGCTGTCCATTGAGCCAGCCACGAATTCTAATTGGTCAGTTCTGCGTTAGAAAGCCCCGCACAGCCCACCCCCGCCAGAGGAGGCCGCTCTGCCAGGAAGCATATGATAGGGCGCATGTTTCAAGAGGTGGGCCAATGGGGGGAGAGCCTGTTCTAAACCGTCCACCCGCCCACCAATGGGAGCGAGGTGTTCCCGCCCTCTTCAACTGCCTCCGCCCAGCTGCCTCAGCCTCGTGCCCTTGCAGTTTGACACCCTCCCTGTGTCCTGAAAGAAGGTCCCCTCAAAGCTGCCTAAGAGATGCAGGATGGCGAGTCCCAACTCCCTGCATCACCCCTGGGCCTTCTGCACCCCTCCCCTCCCTGCAGTGTATGGGAGAGGAGGCTCTTCCAGACAAAAATAACATATATGTAAATATGTATGTTTTCAGGGGTTGCGTTGTTTCTTTTTTTTTTTCCCCCTTTGTTAATGGGATAATGCCTTGGTTTTTCTTTTTTAAGAAGTATTATTTTTGAATTTCAAATATCTTTGTAATTTGAACACCCTCTTTCCTTTTTCTGAGTTCTGGGTGCTGGGGAAAATCATCAGCCTCCCTCTGTAGCCTCCACCTTGCCCCTCCAGGTGAGAACCCAGGAGAAGGGAGAGGAGAAGGGAAGAGCTTGGGGGAGGGCAGAAGAAGGGGTAGGGTGGAGTTCCTAAGAAGGAGCAGGCACACATCTGTAGGGTTGAGGGATGAAGAGAAGAAATTTTAAGGTGTGAGATGGATTGGGAAGTGTAGACCAGCACCAAGGATTACAGGGAGAAGATGAAATTGTCGTAATTGGTTGATTAAAAAAAAAAAAAATCAGGATGTCCAACTGTTCTGGATGAGGGATATTTAAAGTGAAATAAAGGTCCCAAAGAGGGGCGCATGGATGGCTCAGTCAGTTAACCGTCTGCCTTGAGTTGAGATCATGATTTCCTGGTCCTGGGATCTTGGGATTGAGCCCCACCTTGGGCTTACAGCTCAGTGGGGAGTCTGCTTCTCCCTCTCCTTCTGCTTTCCCCCCTACCTGGTCATGCTTTCTCTCTCCCTCTCAAATAAATAAATAAAATCTTTAAAAGAAAAAAAAAAATCCCAAAGAGATTAGGGGAGAGCAACACCTGATGGCTTACAGATGGATGGATCCCATGGGGCGTTGAGTAATCAGGGTGAAGGGAGTCTTCGGGTCTGAGGGACACTGTGTGTTCTCATGCTCATCTTTTCTCACCTTCTCTACCCCAGACAGACATGGCCCTGTTCTTTGTACTGGGCTGCATTTTCTTCCCACTGAGCTTCACTGTCCTCTGCTGGGGCCTGCAGAGCCACTCCAACCTGCGGATGGAGAGAGCGGAGGCTGTTTCGGTGGCGTCCAAGTAAGAGGGCAGGGTGAGGGCATCCTTCCTGGGCTGGGGCTGGTTGGAGCTGGGCTCCTGCTTTCAGGAAGAGTTAGTAGTGAGAGCAGAAGCAGGAACAAGGCTGTAGGCTGTGTGGGGATGCCTGGCGAGCTTGAGGACTCCATGCTTAGCCCATCCATGGGGCAGCAGCTGGTCGACTCCAACCAAACATTACGGAACTAGAATTGGGGGGCTCCATGTTGTCTGACCTGATTCTTTCTTAAAAGAAGTTGAGCTTTGATGTGAGATCTCCTAATTTTCAAACACTGACAAATAAGTTAGAATTTAAGAAAATACTATCCTGACAACACCATACGGCTAAACAAAGCATGTTTGTGGGCTGGATTGGGCCCTTCTGCTGCCAATTTTTGACCTATTCGCCATAGCTTAATATACACATGAGCTATCATGGAAACCGGTGGGAGAGGGAGCAGACAGAAGGCAGAGTTAATGTGGGTGTCTAGGTGGATTCCTGGAAGACAGGAAAGTGTCTCTGTCTGCTGTAATTCATGTCATCCAAAGAGAAGCCATGACTTGACCAGGTTTGTAGCCCTGAATCAAGTAGATAAGGAGCCCTACGATCGCCCACCCTCCCCCCAAACTCAACTTTGTTCTTTGGAGCTATCCAGTTTTGCCAGTTCTCATAGCTGTGTTGTCTTGGGCAAGTTTTTAAAAATTTTTCCCCCTCCCTTAAATCTCTGAGCCCATTTCTTGTCTATAAAACAGGTATTACCATCTGGGAAGATTAAATTAAGAATGAACATAAACTACCTTGCCTCTTGCCCAGCATGTAGTAAACACTTAAGAAGTTGGGTCCTGGGGTGCCTGAGTGGCTCAGTGGGTTAAGGCCTCTGCCTTTGGTTCGGGTCATAATCCCAGGGTCCTGGGATCAAGCCCCACATTGGGCTCTCTGCTCAGCAGGGAGCCTGCTTCCTCCTCTCTCTCTGCCTGCCTGCCTACTTGTGATCTCTGTCTGTCAAATAAATTTTAAAAAATCTTTAAAAAAAAAGAAGAAGTTGGGTTCTTTTTCCCCCTCTTAGGGGAAGCCCTGAGGTCAAGAAGCTAGGGCCACTATTATCCCTAAGTTGTCCCTAACTTCCTTGGCCAAAGGCTAGAGACCTCTCAGGGTCTGTTCCTTCTGCATGCCACTAGAGGGCAGCACAAAATTGCAAATCCAGCCTTTTGCACCTCTTTTGGGGAGCAAAGGGAAAGGTCTTTGGACAGGCAAAAACAAATTGCGGGGTTGCTTTTTAAAAAAATTTTTAAGGATTTTATTTATTTATTTGACAGAGATCACAAGTAGGCAGAGAGGCAAGCAGAGAGAGAGAGGGAAGCAGGCTCCCTGCTGAGCAGAGAGCCCAATGTGGGGCTCCATTCCAGGACCCTGAGATCATGACCCGAGCTGAAGGCAGAGGCTTTAACCTACTGAGCTACCCAGGTGCCCCCACAGGGTTGCTTATTGAAGTGTACCATAGGATAGGCCTGGAAACCAAAGTACGTTTTGGGTACAGGCCCCACATCATGCAGAAGTCTGGAGGACAGTGGGGTTCACGACAGGAAGGCCAAATTCCAAGAAGCAGCTCAGAGCCCCAATGGGGTTCCAGCAGGGCCTTGAACGGACATGCAGCATGACCCTAAGTCACTGTGCCTCAGTTTCCTCACGGTTGAATGAGAGGTTTGAACCAGCAAATCCCTGGGGTCCTTTCCCACATGGAAACTACTATTCTGTGAAGTCTCCCCCACCCCCCCGGAAGGGGAGACTGGAAGATAATAAACCTGAAGGAAAAGAATGTGACCAGTGCTTAGGGGAGGCCAGGAAAGGCCAGGCAGCCTGAGGGACAGGGGCAGGAACATCCTCCCATTCCCGGTGGGTTTTCAGAGAGGCAAGTTTTCCTCACCCTCTTCAAACCCCGCAGCGACTCAGATACCCAGCATGGGAGGGCTCCTGCCTCTCCTAACTATGTGACCTGTGGGGAGGGCCACCAAAGGCTTCAGGACCACTCCTTGATCTGTTAAAGCGGGACAGGTGCTTTGCAAATGTTAGACAAGATCACAAGACAGGCTTGCAGCCAAGATGGGACCTAGGGGCACGTCATCCATACCTTCCACTTTTCCCCCTTCCCATTGGAGTAAAGGATGTGGGGGGTCTCTGAGCCTGAAGGAGGCTGTGTTGAGGTGTTTTTATTCTCATCCAGTCCTTAAACTCATCCTTCAGAGACAGCAAGCTGCACCACTTTGTCTCACTCCCTCCTCCAAGGAACCCTTTTTCTCTCTGCTGGAGTGGCGCCCCTGAACTGGGACCCCAGCGGACCACTGAGGCAAGCATTGGGAGGCACTGGCAGAGGAAGAAATGGCAGGCATTTGAAATGTGCTGGTGGGAAAAAGGGTCCAGTCGCCATCTGGGGGCTCCGAGCCCCCTCCCAGCTGGCCAGGGACCCCAGGGGCACCTTCCTCCCCAACAGGAGAACCAACCCTCCCTTGGCCCATGTCCCCAGCAGCCCCCTGTGCCGCAGCTGCTGTCTCTTTAAGGGCCTCCCCCTTCCTCTTTCTCTGCTCCCCCCCATCTCTGTCGCAGCCGCTGCTGTGGCTCAGAGCTGCATGGGGAGACGCTGCTGCAGGTCCGGTTTCTTGGTGTCTGGTCGGTGCCATCATTCCCCACCCCTCCCCCGCCCTCCCCAAGCTGGTGGCTCCCCCTCCCCCTCCCCCTCCCCACCGAGGGGGCAGGGGGCTGGGCAGGAACTCTCTATAATGCCCCGTGCAGCCTCCGGGCCAGGCGGCGGGGACCGTGGCGGCAGCGAGAGGCGGGAGAGCAGTGCTGACCGCTGACCACTTGCCCGGCCTCTCCTCTTGTCTCCCTCCCTCCTTCCTGCCTCCCTCCCTCTCTCCCTCCCTCCCAGGGCTGGCACCACAGTCCCACCCCGCCTTCTCGGGTCCTCCCAGCCTCTCCACGTAAACCCCCCCTCCCCACCTGCCTCTTCTCTCCCTCCCCTCCCCCACCCGCATCTTCTTCCTCCTCCGGTACCCTCTCCCTGTCTGTCCTCTTATCAAGTCCTCTCCTCCTGCCTCGCTTCCAGCCCTCTGGCCAGCTTCCTCCCGCTCCCTTTCCCGGATCCTCCCTCTACCCAGTCTCTCCCCATTTCCCCAGTCTCATTTAACTCCCTTTCTCCCTTCCTCTGGTCTGACTCGCCTGCCCCATCCCGTCCCCGCCCTGTCCCCTTTGTGCCCCTTTTTTTCTCCCTCCCTCCCTGGCTTGGTGTCCCTTCTCCACCTCTAACTCCCTTCAGCTTGGCCTCCCTGTCCCCTCACGGCCGCCAGCCTCCCTGCCCGTGGCCTGAGCCACCATGCTGACCCCAATGGTGGCTGGGGGGGTGGTATTCCCCGGACTCTTCCTCCTCTCCAAGAACACGCTCCAGCGGCTGCCCCAGCTGCGCTGGGAGGAGGCTGACGCGGTCATTGTCTCAGCCAGGTAAACTGCATCCCTTCCCCTCGGCTCCTCTCCCCTTCTCAGGCATTATAGGGGTGGAAGGTACCCCAGTCCTTCCCTGGACCCTTGGCCCATTAGGGACTGGGGGTTCCTGAAGTGGTTGGTGGGATTTACCTCCAAGCTTCCTGCCCCCCTCACTGCCTTACTGTCCCAGGAGACCTCGTTCAAGCCCAGCCATCTGATCTACTAGTATCCAGACTGCTTTTCTTTCCTCTCCCCCATTCACCCTCCCACCCTCCAAAACAGGATCAGCATGTGACTAAAACATTCCTATAAGATATTAGGGAATAAGGCAAGGGGCAGAGAGCTGTGTATTAGTCAGGGCACATGTTTGGGGGTACAAGGGACAGAGGAGTGAACAGCAGAACTCTGTACAAGCTGGAATGAGGGCCAGAGTTGGGGAGGGGAGCATGGGGACAGTCAAAGAGTGAGCGGGAAAGTGGCTGGGGGAATGTGGGGTCACCAAAGAGTGTCATGGTGACTGGATGGCCTAGCACTGCGAGAACAGGCCTGGGGTACCTCCTTGCCATCCAGTGCTGTCCCTGTCCTGACCCTCCCGAGGAAAACACCTTGTTAACAGCATTGTCTCATCTCAAGATGACCTCCCTGGTGTCTTCCTGAGAGGAGGACCACTCGGTGTCCACGAATGACCAAGGGAAGGAAGACAGCAGCGAGGAGTGGGGTGTACTGAGGAGTAGAAGCAGGACAGGTCCCGGAGCCTGAGGTGGGGGGCGAGCCCCGGGCAAGCTGGCCTCAGGCAGAGATGGGCAGACAGTGGCCCGAGGCACAGGAACTGGAGAGTAAAGACAAGAGAAACCAAGGGCTGCCTCTCCTTCCTCTACCTCTGCTCCCTCTTTCTCCCCAGGCTAGTGTCCTCTGTCCAAGCGGTCATGGCCTCCACCGCTGGCTACATCGTCTCCACCTCCTGCAAGCATGTCATTGATGACCAGTAAGTGCCACGAGACCAACTTTGCCCAGGTTCCCGCAGCCCGTGTGTGCGTGTAACTCCCGGGGACCCCAGGTCTTCTAGGGGACTCCTTCAGTGGTCCCCAAGCCCTTCACTTGGGACTGAGCAAGTTAACTGCATTAGCTGCAACTCAACACCCAGGGATAAATTTATCCATGTCCTGTCCTTAAAGGTCAGAGCCAGGGGGAAAAGGAGAGGGGATCAGAAAGGATTGTCAGAGCGTCTCCTAGGCTTCCTGGACTCTCATATCGTAGTCCTGTGTGCCCTTTCCTCCCCCCTTACATCCCTCAGACCCCTTTTCTAACCAGCACTGCAACGGGGGTACCTCCCTCCCATGCCAGGCTCACCCCTCTGCCCCCCTCCCAGAACCCAGGTGTCCAGTCCCAGCTCCGTGCACAAGAGGGAGACAGAGGAGCGAGATGACTGAGACAAGGCCACTAACGGTTGGGCTGTGGGGGGTGGGGGGGAGGGGAAGGGTGAAGAGGCCAGAATTTGGCACTGGCTGCTGCTGCAGTGCGGGGTGCTTGCCAAAAAAGCCCAGGCCTGAGAGCTGGGGCGGGAGGAGGAAGGAGAGGGGGCCCTGTCCGTGGTGCTGACGGGCCAGCTCCAGGTGACCCGTCTGCAGGATTGCCCGGCTGGGTGCTGAAGACAGACACTCCGCGCTTAACTTCCGGTCCTGACCCCCTTCTCTGGTGACTGTTGGGTGGTAGGAGCACAGTCTAGAGGACCCTGACCTGGTGGCACCCCTCTTTCTCTACAGATGAGTTCCCTTCTCTGTGGAGTGAGGTACAATCCTTCCTGGAAGGGCTGCCCTGAGGAGGCATTGAGTTGCGTGAGCCCAAAGCAGTTTGTCCCTTGCACAGTGGGCACTTAACTCTTTCTTCAGATTCCATTGGGACACTTGGCTTCCTCTTCCCCTCTGCCCTTCTCCTCCACCCCCGGACCTAAGAGGAGCCTTCTCACACAGAGGTCACCTTTCCACTCATATTTCTTACCCCCCTCCCCGGGTCTGTTCTTGTCCCTTCCCCTGTAATCCTCAGGTGGGTGGGGAAGATCAGGGTTAATCCAGGGACAACAGCTGTTCCTACTCCTGAACACCTAGCTGCTGAGGGTGGGGGACGGGTTTAACTCTTCAGGTCAAACCAGGACTGCTCCCCCCCCACCCCCCCCCCCAACAAGCCACACTGGCCCCTGGGGCTAGCTCTCCCAGCCACTCCTGCTCCAACTCCCCCTGGGCCAGTCGAACCCCTTTCCACCAGGGCTCTCCCTGCTTTCCTGCCCTGAGTGTCTAACCTGGGCTGCTGCTCCCTTTCCCTTTTGCCTTTCTCCATGCTCCAGCGTGGGTCCCAGATTCTCTTTGCCCCAAATCATCTCTCCTGGAGTGGGCTACCTGTCCCCTTGCTGGCTGGTCTTCAAGGGTTTGTATTCTGTCTCCCTCTCACCCGATCCTTCACTGGCCTCCCCCCAGACCCTCATTCCTCTTCTCCCTTGGGCAGCTCCTCCTATGTGGTCTCAGCTCCTTCTCTGCGTCACTCCGGCTGACTTTGCTTTCATCCCTCCACCTAGCTGGGCCAGTTCCCTGACCTCGCACTCCCACCTGAGACCTGCCATGCGGCTATAACATTTAAGAGAAAGTGCTCATTGTGCTGAGTCAAGAAGAAAAATGCAATGTTGCATATTTGTGCACTTTTCATTTTTGTTTATTCTCAAAGTACACAGAACTTTCTCTCTTCTTGGCTCCTTTTCCTCAGCATTTTCTTCTTAATGCTTGGCTGTACCTGAAACAAACAAACAAACAAACAAACAAACCAGCAACAACAACAACAAGAGGTTGGGCCATATTCGGGCAGAACAGGCAGCGTTGACAGTACCACCAAGTCCCCAGTGCGGCTTCTCGGTGATACCTGTCTCGAATCTTCTAGGGACAGTGGAGCCAGACTTCCCATGGTTGGTTATTCCTTGGCCAAGTCACCTAGTCTTTCAGTTTCCTCATCTGTAAAATGGGGGTGGTAACCAACCCTACTTTGTATAGGGTTTCTGTGGGGAGTGAATAAGTTTAGGCATGTAAAAGGTTTTGGATGTTAGAACAGTGCCTGCGTGTCAATGGATGTCGCCAGTATGACCCGTCTCCATTGCTTTTGCCTCTTCTGCTGTCATTTGTCCTAACCTCGCCTGTCTCTCAGATCTTGCCTGAGTTTGCTTTCTCATTCTGTCACTGCCCTGTGGTCTATGGCTGTCCTTTGGTGTCTTCTCCCTACCTCCCCTCTCCCCATATTGCAGAGAGAGAGAATATGAATGAATGAATGAATGAATGAATATGAAAAAGGGGTGCGTTCTGAGGTCAGACAGTCTGGATTTGATTCCCAGAACTCCTACCTACCGGCGTTGTGACCATCTGACCTTGGGCCAGTTTTTTGCCCTCTACCCTTGGGTTCCACCATGGATCTCGAGAGTCCACTCACACTTTCACAAGTGTGAATATCACTTGTGATCTGATTCCGGTGGCATGTCCAGGGCTGACCCAGGCACCTGGTCACTGCTCTGTCCATCTCCTTTCCTCTCTGATCTCCTCTCCCCTCTCTCTGCCCAACAGACACTGGCTTTCCTCTGCCTACACGCAATTCGCTGTGCCCTACTTCATCTATGACATCTACGCCATGTTCCTCTGTCACTGGCACAAGCACCAGGTCAAGGGGCATGGAGGGGATGAAGGGGGGCCCAGAGCCCCGGGCAGCACCTGGGCGGTGGCGCGCGGCTACCTGCACAAGGAGTTCCTCATGGTTCTCCACCACGCCGTCATGGTGCTTGTGTGCTTCCCGCTGTCGGTGGTGAGTCGGGGTGCTGAGAGCCAGGGCTCCCTGTCCTGCTCACACCAGTGCTATAGGAGTCAGGGGAACCCTGTGGCCAGGTCCCCCAGCAGCAGGGCAGTCCCAGGACGGAGAGGGTTTCCTGAGCACCAGGCTAGCCCCAAGCACTGAGAGGGTCTGGAATCTCCTGGCCCGGGCTGGATATGCCCAACCGTGGGGCCTGGGAGCCATTGTTGCAGGTCTCTTGGCCTCGGTTCCCTCGTCTGTAACAGAAGGTATAAAGTCCCCTCCGCCCCCCCCCACCCCTGCAGGATGGTTGGTAGGATACGGACTTCCCGTGAATAGGGTGAACACAGGTGTTCAGACTTTCCGAGTTGAGCATCTCCAAAAGTGGCCCCAGAGAGAAGAAGGGAGGGAGTCCAGGGTGAGGCCAGGCTAGTTCCTCCCTCTCCTCCGCAGGTGTGGCGTCAGGGCAAGGGAGACTTCTTTCTAGGCTGCTTGCTGATGGCGGAGGTCAGCACCCCCTTCGTCTGCCTTGGCAAGATCCTCATCCAGGTGAGAGGGGCCTGCGGGTGTGTGAGCCTCAGGGGAGGGCACTTTCGGGGAGCTCCAGGAATTCTTCAAGGGACCAGGTCTGGGAGGGGCTGCAGGCGAGGGTCAGGGGAGGCGGGGTCCGGGGAGGGGGCAGAGAAGGGGAAGGGGGCGGAGTCGGGGCCCCGCCCGCTCTCTGACCGCCCCGCCCACCTGCCCGCCCGCCCGCAGTACAAGCAGCAGCACACTCTGCTGCACAAGGTGAACGGGGCCCTGATGCTGATCAGCTTCCTGTGTTGCCGGGTGCTGCTCTTCCCCTACCTGTATTGGGCCTACGGGCGGCACGCCGGCCTGCCGCTGCTCGCCGTGCCTCTCGCCATCCCGGCCCACATCAACCTGGGCGCCGCGCTGCTCCTGGCCCCCCAGCTCTACTGGTTCTTCCTCATCTGCCGCGGGGCCTGCCGCCTCTTCCGGCCCCGGGGCTCCCGACCGCCCTCTCCCTGCCAGACCCAGGACTGAGGGTGGGGCCCGGGGGTGGGGCGCTCCCCTGCCCCATCCCACCCCCCACCTTGGGGCCGGGGCTTTGGGGCTGCCGGGCAGAGGGTGGGAGCCAGGAGCCTCTTGCCCTGACAGCCCCGGGACTGACAGGTGGACAGCAAAGGGGTAGGACATCTCCCCTCAGGGGCCGAGGGGCGGGGACCAGTGACAGGCAGGGAGGGGAGCCTCATCTCCCAGCAGTGCCTGAGCCGAAGGTAGCTAACCCTTCCTGCACACCCCTTCTCCCATCACCTAACCTGGGGCCCTGGGGAAGCGAAGGACAGAGGAAGGGGCCATCACTTCCCATCCACTGAGGGCTAGAGGGCCGCGGGGAAACTGACTCAAGGGGACCAGGACTCAGAGAATGTGGGGGAGGCCCTGCTGCCAAGGCCATCCCAGCCAGCCCCCCTGCTGCAGACTCCTCTCAGTTCCCCACCATCCGGGAGGGAGGGGACACCCTAACTAACCTCCCCCCACGCAGGCCTTGCTTGGGGCTAGCTGCCTCCACTGCTCCTCTCTCGGGGAGGCCAGCCTGAGGAATCTTACTTATTTTATTTATTCGCCCAAATCCATACTAGTCTCTGGGGGTGGGGGGAGGGAGGTGGCTGCTACTCCCCCACCTTCCCAGTGCTGAGCAATCCCGGGGGCAGGTGAGGGGGCACCCTGTCCCTTCCCCTTTAGGCTGCACATCTTGCCCTCGGGGCCCTGGCATGTCCCTGGTGCTACAGACCTCTCAAGGCTTCCTCCAGTCTGGGGTCAGGGGACCCTGGGAGGTGCTTTCCAGACCGCTAATAAAGACGATCTGATCTGCGTGAACGCCAGCAAGGCCCTCTTCACCCAGTTGTTTGGTGCGGGGAAGGGTGGGGGGTCTGGGGGTAGAAAGAGCGGATGACCCCAGGACGGCGCAGGAAGCCTGCCTAGTTAATGGAGCAGTCAGGGAAGGAAAAAGTAGACTTTTATTCATCAGCAGGAGAGGAGGGTGGGTTTGGGCACTCAGGGCAGAGTCCTGGGCCCTTGTGCGGCTCCTCAGGCCCCTCTCTCACAGCTCCTATGGGATGGAGACAGAAGTGGGAGGCCTCACCCATGCTTCCCTAGGCTTTTTAGGTCCTTCAGCCTCGCCCAAGGCCGGCTGAGGTGGGAGGGGCCGGCGGAGATGGGAGGGGCCAGCGGAAATAGGAGGGGCTGGCCGAGGTTGGGGGGTGGCCGGCGGAGGGAGGGGGGGGCCGGGGGAGGTAGGAGGCTGAGGTGGGAGGGGCCAGCGGACGGGGAGTGCGGGGACCTTACATGTGTGTGCAGAACTGGTAAAGCAGGAAGAAGAAGGCCACTACCAGAGCGCCCACCAAGATGTGATGGAAGAACTCGGAGTTGGATTCTGTTAGACGAGGAGGAGGAGATGGGGACCTGGTCTCCTCTCCAATGGAAGGGCCAAGGGCAGCTCTTCTCCAGGCCCTGGGAAGGAAGGCAGCCCCTTCTCAAGTGGGTTCATACCTGAGTTAACAAAGATGACCGGTTTCTCTCCAATAAACTGGGCCACAGCCAGGAGCCTGGCTTGGTCTGAGTCTGGGTAATCAAAGAAGTCGGGTCTGTCTATGAAGTACAGAGACTCTGCTCCCCGAGCCAAGGTGTTGGTGCTCTCCTGGCTGGGTGCTAGGGAACAAAGTCTATGTCAAGAATCAAGCAGACCCCTGCCCTCCATCCCAAGAAGCTCTAGCTGACCCAGGACCCTGCCAGGCCACACAGCCTTAGCGTGGCTGGGGAGGGGCTTGATTCTGTTCCAGGAACTTCTCAGGGATCAACGGAGCTCTCCATGTGAAGGATGAGGAGGGTGGGAGAGACATGTGAAGGGAGAGGAAGGCCCTTCCTCAGCCTCCCAGCTCCTAAGGCAGATCAACCCTTCACCCCAAGACTCCCTCCTCCCCACTGCTCCCAGGATAGCTTCCCACCTGTTTCTATGGCCCCCAGCCCAACCAGCCACACCCATGCCCACGCCCACTGCCACAGCCTCATGACACTTCCACTCCTGTGACAGGGTTGGGGGCTCTGTGATGTCACAGCCTGGGGTCATTCTGAGCATGAGCTCTGGGGTGAGGGGAAAGAGAAAGCACTGGGAGCTGGGACCCTCCCCCCAAGTCCCCACACCAGAAGACACTTTAGGACCCCCTTCGCCCAGGGCCTTCATCGTTGGGGTGATGCCAATGATAAAACAGTAACGGGGCAGTCCCAACATTTAGAAATAGGAGGGACCTGGGACAAGCTTGCTGGAAGCTGGGACTAAGGAGAGGTGCCTTTATGTAGCAGGCACCGTCTTTCCTGGGGTGAGGGGCAGGGATAAACACTTCCAGTTACCCCCCACCCCCATCCACTCTCTACATGGACTCCGTTATCCATCACAGTTAGCCTGTCCTCAATATACAGAAAAGGGAACCAAGGCACAGAGGAGCAAAGTAATGTGGGCGACGCACACTTCCCAGGGCTGTGCATTTTCCTCTCTGAGGCAACCCCCTGCCTGTGTCCCCAGATTCAAGGGCATAGGGGGTGTCCCTTAGCGCTCTGCTGAGGATGACCCTGGGGTTGGGAGCCAGGAGAAATAACAGGCTTGTCCCACTAGGTGGCAGCAGTGCTCACCGTTGCCCTTTTCCCTCCCACCCTCGAGAGCACCGCTCCAGCTCCCCCAAGCCCTCCTCCCGCTTCTTCCCGCAGGTGCTGCAGGAGAAGGTGCTGCTGCGGGAACGGCTGGCTCGGGGGTTGTCGGAGGAAAGGCCCGCCCATCTCGAGGCAGATCTTTTGGTCACCCACAGCACCCTGGCAGGCTCCCCTCTTTGGGTGGGGTTCCCCAAGGACCATCCCATTTCCCATTTCCAATCCCTGCTGTTCTCTATTTGTCACTTCCCAACAGCCGCTGTCAATCCTGCGGGCCCTCTCAGCCTCAAAGAGTTAGCTCTCCTCTGATTGGCAGGTGGGCCTGTCCGTCACCGATGTGTCCCGCCCCACCCAAGCCCAAGGACACTTCAGGGTCTTCTTGGTTTGACTACACAGATGCCTGTTGGACAGTCTCTGCCAGTCCGGTTCTGTGACTTCCCCCAAAGCAGGCACGTGTCTGTGGCGTGTTGGGGGGATGGTGTCTTCGGTCCTGTGATGGAGGCGGATCCCCACTCCTCCTCTTTTTTTGCCCTCGGGCTACCCTCTGTGTTCTCACAATAGCCCGCAGTCAGGTGGGTCCTTGCTCTGCTCAGCTTCTATTTCCTGAACAATAAAGCTCAGGGAGGAGAAAATGGGGGGAAAGGAGACACAGACTAACATCTAACATCTACGGGATGTCCTGTGGGCCTCTTTCCCCTACACTGCTCTTCTAAGAAAGAGGAAGTGACTTACCCAAAGTCATGGCCCCCGTTTAGCCAGGAGAAGGGCTCCAGAGACTTAAGTCATGGGAGTAGATCCTGGAGTCTTCTCACCCACCCCAAAAGAGTGCAGCTGCCCTCCACCAGAAAAGGCCTTTTTGACACTGACAGTGAGGTAAATGTATTGAGTTCCTGCTCTGTGCTGGGCTCCATTTGTGGCCTAGATAGAAATCACCAGGGCTTGGTCTCTGCCCTCAGGGATCACAGGGGAAAGAACTCTTGGGTGCACATCATTCAGGTATAGACAGATGACCCCTCAGGGGCTGTCTACACTTGCTGTCTCCGCTTCTGTTCTTCAACCCCTTCCAACCTGGCTCTGTCCTCACCACTCCACTGAAGCCACTTTTGCCAAGTCTAACAATGACCTCTTAACTTGCCAAAACTGATGGTTACTTTTTTTCATTCCATCCATCTCGTCTCGCAGCAGAACCATGCCCTTGCCTCTCGGTGTGAGAGCCATGCTCGCCCATTTTCAGGGTTCTTCCTTCTCCAGCCAGCTCAGCCTTGGACCTTCTCTTTTCTGTCTATATTCTCTCCCCCTAGGTGATCTCATTCAGTCTCATGGCTTTAAATACCTTCTATATGCTGGTGACTCACAAATGTATATTTCCAGCCTAGTCCTCCCCTCTGAGCTCCAGACTCCTCTATCCAACTTCCTGCTTCGTGTCTCTCTATGTCCAAAACCATCTCCAATTCAAGAGATCGCACATGGGCCTCTCGGTTCTCCTATCCCAAACTGGGCTCCTGCTTCCCATTCCCGCAAATGGGTCTCCCCGTTCCTTGAGCCAGGAGTCACCTTAAATGCCTCCCCCCCCACTCTCTCTCTGCTGACAGAGCAATCATCAAGCCCTGGTGGCTCAGTTCCAACATAAACCTCAAATCCATCCACCTCTCTCATCCTCCATTGCTGCCCACTCTTTCCAGTCAACCCCATGCCTCCCCTAGTATTTTCGACAGCCTGTGGACTGGTGGACTTCTCTCCGTTCACTCCTCCTTTGGGGAGAACAAACCAGAACACTCGGACCCCCTACTTAAAACCCTCCGACGGCTTCCTACGGTGCCCGTGTGTTATGAACTTCTTGCCCTGACCTGCAAGACTCTTGCTCAGCCCCTCCACCCACCCACTTTAGCTCTTGCACGACTCCCCTCGCTCAGCACTCTCCAGGCTTTGCACACACCTGTGCCTAGGACACGCTTGCCACCACGCGTGAACGGGCCAACTTCTCCTATCTTCTGAGTCTCAGCTGAGCCCACACTTTGCACAGGAAGGGAACTCCCATGGCCTTCGGATCATGCCCTGTCCATCTCACTGCTTTGGAGTTGTCTGTGTCTTTGTCTTGTTTCCCCCTACAAGCCTGTGAAGATCACTGCTCTTGGTCATAGACTTGCACCAAAGTACACAGTAGGAGTCCAATAAATGCTTATTGGCTGAATGGATGGATGAAAAACTTTCCACCTGTGGACAAGCCGGGGCTAAGCACTATCTGCTCTTTGCCTGGTAACTGGCTTGAAGTCCCCCTCCATGCTCACCTTGCCACAACCAAGGCTTTCTGGAAGCGTGCTGCTGGACCTGAGCTAAGCCACGAGCAGGCAGCAGCCCACGAGGCAGGATTTCTTGGCCAGGTTTCTCCCCTGACTCCCGCAGGCCCAAGTCCGCCTCTTGGCAAACCCACCAGCTCTGGTCCTGGACTTGGGGGGGGGGTCTCCCTTGGTCCTGCCTCCCCTCTCATCTGGATAGCCCCAAAGGAAACCTGATGATTGCCTTTAAATAGATATTATTTTAAAGTATTCTTTTGAATGGGGAACAGAGGCAAACAGTATAAAATTCAAAGTGTACAAAAGCATAGAATGTAAGTCTTTCCTATTCCTGCCCTACGCTACCCCCCAGCAATCTCCTTGGAGCGTGGTTACCACTTTTTTGGGCAGCCTTCCAGGGATAAGTTAAGCCCACAAAAAAACCAAACACGTATGAACTCTTTTCTCCCCCTTCCATTCATACTGTTCCGCGCCTTACTTTTTTAGATTAAGCTGAGATCAGGAAGACGACTCTATATACGAGTGTGCCTACAAGTATGAGGGCCTCTCTCTCAACATATGAAACTGGGTCAGAACTGATTGAACCGATCCCCCCACTTGTGGACATTTAAGTTGTTTCCAGTCTTTTGTCATTGCAAACGTGCTGCCTTTAAGAATCCTGAACTTCGATTATTTTGCTCATGGGCCAGCATATCTGTAGGATAAAATCCTACAAGTAGAATTTCTGGGTCAAAGAGTCTGTGTGTTTGCCATCTTGGTATCTACCGTCAGAAGGGCCTCCGCAGAGGTGGTGCCCATTTCCCCACAGCATTGTGTGCATTGTGTGTTAACAGATGCTTTGAGTTTTGTCATCTGGTCGGTGATGAGTGCTATCTCAGCGTGGTTTGACTTTGCATTTCTCTCGCTTTTTTAAAAAAAATCATTTATTTTTAAAAAATACACATATTTCTCTCTTAACCACTTGCAAGCATGCAGTTCCGTGGTGTTAAGTACATTCACATTATTGTGGAACCACACTTCTCTTACTTTTAAGTCATAAAACTTCAGGATGCCAATTTAGGGCTAGGCCCAGCTTGGGGGAGCCTCCAAGGCACTCCCTCGTGGTGGGGGACACAGAAGTGTAAACAGGCGGGAGAACTGAGCCTAAGGGAGCACATTGGAAACTAGGGGATGGTGTGGGGATGCTCCAGGAAGGCTTCTAGGAAGAGGTGACCCAGGATGACCCCGGGAAGGAAGGGAAGCTCTTCCAGGCCTGGGAAGAGCCAAGGAGAGCCTGGAAGAGAGCCAAGGTCCAGAGGCCTCAGGGGATCCAGGTGTGTTCTAGGAACTACAACGAAAATTCCTGCCAGACAGCCGGGGATCGGATCGGAGAAGGCCACTGTGAGGACTCTGTCTTGGGGGGACAGAGAGTTTGGGACAAAGAAGAGCAAGGATCCCAGGCTGGAGTTTAACAGGCGCATGGCGGGGTTCAGGTGGGAAAGGGCAGACAGGTGAGGGACCTAACTGCAGGGCTCCGGGGCATTCAGAAAGAAGTCCGACGCCCCTCCCCACCTGATGAACACAGTTGGAGATGGCAGGAGGTGGGGTGAGGGAGGGTAGATTCCCAATGGTCATGCCATTCCTGAGGAGGGTACCTGGGCCCTTGGGGTCTGGGTTGGGCCACAGGAGAGACGCCTGAACAGCTACAGAGAAGAGGCGTGGGGGAAGCCGCAGCCTCGGACCTGTCCCCTCCCTCTGACTGTGAGGTTCCCCAGCACGGCTCGGAGACCCCCCATATCCCAGACCCGCGTGCCCGGGAGGATCCGATTCCCGCCGCCTGCCCACGCCGGGATCACTGCGGATCTCTAAGCCCCGCCCCTAAAGACAGGGGGAGGGGAAGGCCCGACAACCTACTCCCTCCCCCGCGCCCTCTCCGTGGGGGAGGGGCGTGAGGATGCGCGGGGGGCGGGGGGAGGAGGAGGAGGAGGGTGGGGGAGAAGAGGAGGGGGGGGAGGAGCGGCGTCGCCATGGCAACCAGGCGGGTGGTCCGGCCGGGCAGACCCGGGAGGGAAGCGAGAGGACCGCGGAGGAGGGAGGCGCCGCCGGCTCGGCGCGGGGGCAGGGGCGGGGGCCCGGGGTCTCCGGGGAGTTGGGGAACACCGGGCAATTCTGGCCGCTGATTCCCGGTGGCGCAGGGAGCCCGGGTGTCTGCGAGTGTGTGCATGCGAAGTTCTCCGGGTTGGGTTAGTGCATGTGTGCGAGCGTGCGCACGTGGGCGCAGGCGTGTGCGCGGGAGTGCCTGTGGGTGGGTGGGTGGGTGGGTGTGTGTGCCCTCGCGTGCCGCCCGGACTGTGCCCGGCCGGCGCTGGCGGGAGAGTCCCGCCCCCTCCCCAGCCTCCGGCCGCCCCTCCCCGCCCCCCGCCGCCTGCGCCGGCTGCTTCCTCGCCTCCACCTCGCTCACCCCCTCCTCCCGCACTTTCTCCTGCTCTCCCTCCCTCCCTCTTCGGCTCTCCGTGCCGGACTCCGCGCTCTTCTCGCTGGCCGCCGCGGGAGTCGCCGGCCGCCACCGCCCAGCCTGCACCTGCCGTCCCCCCAGTGCCTGGGCACCTGTTGGAGGCAGACACAGACACAGACACAGGTGCAGAGGGCTGGGCCGCCGGGGGTGTGAGGGGGAGGGAGGGCGTGTGCGGTAGCCTGTGAGCCCACGGGGTGTTTAGGTCCCTGGAGGCTGCAATTTCTGGCGCCTCTTGGAGAGCCGGTCTCAAGAGGAGGCATCCGAGGCAGGGGTTCGCCTGAGGGGGTGGGGGGCTACAGGGTGGGGGGGAACCCGGCAGGCAGGCAGGTAGGCAGACAGATCCTGGGGCTGAATGAAGGGCCAGTGGGCCGTGGAAGCCTGGAGGAGTGGGTGACACACGGACCAGACAGGCTCCTGGTGCAGAGGGATGGACAGAGCCTAAGACCAGCAGAGGAGGGGCAGAGGAGGGGGCCTGCCGGGCTGCTTCAGAGATTGGCAGGGCCCAGGGGCAGACGGTGTCCCAGGATGAGGGGCAGGGGCTGCGAAGATGGCATCGGGACTGTCCAAAGGTATGTGGACATGGCCAACGGCAGGGACCAGGACCCATCTGGGGAGTGGGCTGGGGACCCAGTCCTGGTGCAGCACAGCTAGGGGTCTGGGGCCCCCAGGCCTCCTGCGGGCCCACCCACTGGCCCAGACTGCCCTCTCCCTCCTTTCCCAACACACCTGGGAAGAGAAGCCAGGGAGGGTCCCACCACCTGGGGAGGTCACCATCTGGCCCTCAGCCAGCTGCCAGCAGGTAGGGAGGAGGAGTCCTCCTGGGGCTCACGCTCTCTGGATCCTCCCTCCCGCAGCCCAGGGTGCTTGCTGCATGAGGGCCCGCAGAGGCGACCGCATGACCATCAACATCCAGGAGCACATGGCCATCAACGTGTGCCCCGGGCCCATCCGGCCCATCAGGCAGATCTCAGACTACTTCCCCCGCCTGGGACCAGGACCCGAAGGCGGGGGCAGGGATTTCAGGGAGGCCCCTGCCCGCCTTGCGCCTCTGGCTCTGGCCCCGCCTGCAGCCCTTCTTGGGGCCACCACGCCCGAGGACGGAGCCGAGGTGGACAGCTACGACTCGGATGATACCAGTGAGTCTGGGGGCTGGCAGGACCCCGGGGTGTTGGGGGGTGCTGGGGCCCCGCTGGGCGTGTTGGGGGAGGCAGGCTCTGCCTCCGCAGCTGCAGGCAGTGTGGAGATGACAGTTTCAGAAAGGCTCAATATTCAATATTTCTGCTGAGACACTCAACCACCCACACAGCCCCTTGCGGCCCAGCCAGGGACCCAGACGCTCGTGTGCGCGCGCACACACACACTCACAGGCCGACAGACACCTTCCCCAGCCGCACAGCAGCCGGCCTGCCCACTGGGCTCACGCACACACACCTGTCTTTACACACTGACTCACGCTAGTCTTCCCGCTTCTGCAGCCGCGCTGGGCATGCTGGAGTTTGACCTTCTCTATGACCAGGCCTCCTGCACCCTCCACTGTAGCATCCTTAGAGCCAAGGTAGGTATCCCGGCTTCCCCAGCCCGTTTCCAGGTCCCCAGGTTGGGCCCCCTCCTCCTCCTCCTGGCCCCTGTCCCCCAGCACCCTTCTTCTTGACTCTCCGCACCCCAAGGATCCACTCTGCAGAGGGAGGGAGGGAAGGAGGCAGACAGGGCTGGGAGCTTGCAGCCCTCTTCCCTCCCCTCCCCTCCCCTGCAGGGCCTCAAGCCCATGGATTTCAATGGTCTGGCCGACCCCTATGTCAAGCTGCACCTGCTGCCTGGGGCCTGCAAGGTAACGGCCTCTTCTGTCCCTCAGCCTGACCTGGCTGGTGGATCTGTCCCCAACCTGCCCCTGCCTTCAGCCTCTGTGGGTCTGGGGGACGTGTCCTGAGAACCTTCATCTCCACACCTCAGGCCAATAAGCTCAAAACAAAGACTCAGAGGAACACGCTGAATCCTGTGTGGAACGAGGATCTGACGTACAGTGGGATCACAGACCAGGACATCACCCACAAGGTGCTCAGGTGAGGGCTCCGTTGTCCCTGCTACCCGGGATCCCAGCTCGGCGCCTCCTCCGGGGGCTGTCATTGCCACCTCCTTTGGTTGATCTGCCCCCCATTAAGGCCCTCTCACATGCCCTGGAGCAGTCACTGGCCCCCCATTCCCCTTCTACGGCAGCAGGCAAAATGTGTCCCTGGCACTCCTGCCCCTCCCAAGAATCTCCTCCTACTGCTGCTCCAAGAGAAGACTGGCCACTCACTGCAGACTGGTCTGTTGTGTCTCTTCCCTGGAGAGTGCTCCCCGCTGTGCCTCCTCCTGGAAGCTTTCCCTGGTTGCCGAGAGCCCTCCTCATAGCCCCTGACAGGTCAGACCTATGTAGCAGAGGTCTGCCCGTTCTGTTTCCTGTGCCGCCCCAACAGCCAGTGCCAGGGAGTCAAGTTTTCAGGGACCGGAAACTTGCTCCATCGTTCCAGGAGGTGGAGCTGTGGGGCCTGTGGTCCCTGACCGGATGGAGGGGCACCACAGCGCAGGCTTGTGAGGCCTTTAGCTGTGTTCTTGGCAAAGGGGAAGTGGGATGGGGGGAGGGAAGGGTTGGCATTGGGGGCCTCCGGGGGCGTGGTCAGGCTGGGTTTTGATCACCCTGCTGGCTGTGAGGCCAACTGGGGGTTCAGGGGGAGTGGGGGAAGACAGAGGCAGACCCCAGGAAGGCTGGCCCATCTTTCAGGAGGCCTGAGCAGCTGAGTGCTCACCGGGGCCCAGCCCTGGGCTCTGCACTATGACATTCATTTCCCTTGATTCTGATAGGTATAGGGGCTGGGTACTCATAGCTCTGTTTTATAGATGGGAATTGAGGCACAGGAGGTTACGTGACTTAGCCAAGGTCACACGGCAGCTAGTAGGTGGCAGAGGTGGGAAATGAATAGCTCTCTGTGACAGAGTTCCTCAAGACTGTCAGGACAGAAGGGAGCAAGGAAAGCTGCAGAAGGGGACGAATGGAACTAAAGGCAATCATGTCTTAAAGATTTTATGAGAGAACAAGAGCAAGCGAGAGCGAGAGCAAGTGCAGTCATGCACACTAGCAGGGGGAGAGGGAGAAGCAGGGAGCCCGGTGCTTGGCTCGATCCCAGGACCCCGGGATCAGGACCTGAGCCAAAGGCAGAGGCTTAACTGACTGAGCCACCCAGGCGCCCCTGAAAGCAATCATTTCTTGATCGCTGGGCCCACGTGCCTCTCCCAGGCTGCCTCCCTGCTGCACACAGACAAGGACAGGAGTGCCAGACTATGGGATCCTCTTCCGACCGCCCAGGGCTCCTCCAGGAGCTTCTAGCCCTTGCACACTGTCACCCACACCCCCAGTGCCTGCTCTGGGAACCATGTTCAGTTGGATCCCGTCCCCAGGCTCCGAACGGAGGCAGCGGAGGGTGGTGGCCCTTGGGATTTGTGAGGGCTTTCTGAAGGAGCTGCTCGCGTTCCGATGGACCAGGGCTGGCCTGGGAAGCCGGAGAGGGTGGGGCGGAGGAATGGGGCAAATGACAGCACCCTATCACGCTCCAGGCCAGGCGCTCACCACACAGCCCAGGAAATGGGTGAGGTATGGAGAATTTGGGACAGAGCTAGGACTGGCTTCAGGTGCTCAGAGTTGGGTTGGAGGGCCTTTCTGCCTGACCCGAGCAGACCCTGAGCCTGCAGTTCCCTGCCAGGATCTCCGTCTGTGACGAGGACAAGCTGAGCCACAACGAATTCATAGGGGAGATCCGAGTGCCCCTCCGCCGCCTCAAGCCTTCGCAGAAGAAACATTTTAACATCTGCCTTGAGCGCCAGGTCCCGGTCTGTGTAGGGGCTGGTCTGGGGGGGGTGGAGGGCGGTGACCCTGGGGAGGCCAGGTTTCCAGAACCTTCTCTCGGTCCCCTCAGCTGGCTTCCCCATCCTCCATGTCGGCGGCTCTGAGGGGTATCTCCTGCTACCTGAAGGAGGTGAGGTGCCTCCCCGGGGGGCAGGCGTGGGTGGGTGGGGGCGGGGCTGCAGGCTGAGCCCCGAGTCTGTCCCGCAGCTGGAGCAGGCCGAGCAGGGTCCCGGGCTGCTGGAAGAGCGCGGCCGCATCCTGCTGAGTCTCAGCTACAGCTCTCGGCGCCGGGGCCTGCTGGTGGGCATCGTGCGCTGCGCCCACCTGGCCGCCATGGACGTCAACGGCTACTCGGACCCCTACGTCAAGACGTGAGCCCGCCCCACCCTGGAGCCTCACCCCTGCGCCGGCCTCCCTGGGGACCGACCAGCCCCTGACCAACCTGCTCCCCCGCCCCGTCTTCCTCCGTAGGTACCTGAGGCCTGACGTGGATAAGAAATCCAAGCACAAAACGTGTGTGAAGAAGAAGACTCTCAATCCAGAATTTAATGAGGTGAGTGGGGCAGGGCCCAGAAATTGGGGGTGGGGGGTGGGGCGCAGGGTCCTGGGGCCTCACGGAGTATGTGGCCTGCTCTGCCCCAGGACTTCTTCTACGAGATGGAGCTCTCCGCTCTGGCCACCAAGACCCTGGAAGTCACAGTCTGGGACTATGACATCGGAAAGTCCAACGACTTCATCGGTGAGGGAGGAGTGTGCCGGGTGGGGGCTGATGGGTGGGGCGCGGGGGAGAGGGGTTGGCTGGCAGAGAGCCCAGACCTGACGGTGCCTGCCTCTTGTCGCCTCCCAGGCGGCGTGTCCCTGGGGCCCGGGGCCCGGGGCGAGGCCCGGAAGCACTGGAGTGACTGTTTGCAGCAGCCCGATGCAGCCCTGGAGCGCTGGCACACCCTGACCAGCGAGCTGCCCCCTGCCGCTGGGGCCCTGCCCTCCGCCTCCGCCTGAGCGCATGGCCCCCCGCCCGGCACAGGCCCCGTGGGGCCGGAACCCCACCTTCGCACGAGTGTGTTGCACGTTTACACGGGGTGGACGCCCCACCCCCCACTACCTGTCTTATTTTCGTGAGAGTCTGCGTGACCGTGGGTCTGTCTTTCTCGTGAGGGACCGTGGCGGTCTGTGTTCACATATGCAAACTTCCTCCTGCCTGACTCGCTCCCATGCAAATATGCAAACACCATTCCCGTGTGCGCCCGAAGGGGGCTGTTGCGCCTCCCTCCTGCCTCTCCAGGCTGCCCCGACCCCCCCAGGGAGGAGGTCGGATTCGGGGGGGTTCGGAGGAGGAGACAGTCTCCAAAAAAGAGAAGGACAAAAAACCCCACAAGAAACAAAAACACAAAAAAAGAGCCACTCCTTTAATACAGAACCCTCGGTAAAAACCAACCAACCTAGCCCTGTACAGCTGCCCTTTTAAATGGGGAGACCACCGCGGGCTCTCTGCCTGTCCCAGAGTGGGCAGATGCTCGTGGCCACTCATTTAAAGAACTGTCCCCTGGCTGGGGCCGGGATGGGAGGGCAGGGCCTCTGCCCTGCCCCACAGGGACCCACCTCTCTGTGGGGGTGGGGGGGGGACGATATTTGTGCATGTTTACGCCTCTTCTGATTGTGTCAGTGGCCGCGGCATGGCAACTGGGCGCCAATAAACGTCTCTGCGGAAGCGGGGGGCTCGTGTGTGCTGACTTCGGGCACAGGATGGGGGCCCGGCCAGAGAGGGGGTCACTCCGGGATGTCGATCACCAGGTCGTCGTCCCCGTCCAGGGCGTCGTCCCCGCTGCCCGCGTCGCTGAACATCTGCCGAGGGACGGCGCTCAGGATCGTGGGGGGGGGGCATTTTGGGGGGGGGGTAGGGGGGCCAGGGCCGCCCCCACCCCAGCCCCAGAACCCCGGCCCGGGAAGGTCAGCGGCCCTCCCACGGGGCAGTCGGGGGGTCCCACCGCCATCTGCAGCAGGGGGAAGAAACAGAGGGAGGGCTGGTCAGGGAGGCACTGGACCTCTGGGAGGCTGGCAGGGCCTCTTCCCGCGGCCCTGGGGGACAGGGAAGGGGGCGAAGGCTCATGCCAGGCCAGCCAATGCTGGGATCAGGGCTGGGGCCCTGCCTCACCTCAGCCCCTTGAGTCTCAACCCAGCGAGTGCCTGTAGGTGAGGGGTGGTGATGGAGGCGGTGATGAGCGGGGTGGTGGTGGTGGGGGGGGGTCTCACAGGACACCAGGAGGGGAAGGCCGGGCTGCCCTCTCCAGGGAGGCATCTTGGCTGACCGGTGCACTGGAAGCTGGTCAGAGTTGGCCGGCAGTGCCGGCCGGCCCGCCTCCGACCCCACTTGGCAGCACTGGCCTTCTCTCCCTTCTACTTTAGGACTCACTGGTGAGGTGGAGGGTGTCCTGGGTCTTTGCCCCGCCCGCCGGGTAAGGCCTCTACCTCTTATATCTTGGATGGGGCCCCTCCTTGGGATCCCCGCAGCCACTGGCCTAGGCCAGGCCCTCTTCTCGGCTCACCTGGGCTACGGTACCAGTCTCCTAACTGGACTCCCTGCCTTCAGCCTCTCCCAGAGCCAGCTCCTCCTCCACACTGCAGCCCGAGTGCGCTCTCTAAAACACAGACCTGAGCGCGTCACTCCTCCACTCGAGGGATAGGCGGGAAGGCGCACCTGAGAACAGGCCAGTCCCTCCACCTGGAGTGTCCTTTTCTAGTCACCGGAAGTCTTGCTTTGTCCCCTGAGGCTTAGAAGTGGCCTCTGTCCGGCCCAGCCCTCCAGCCCCCGCCTCCTGCCAGGTGTGAGTCCCCCCATCCCACCCCAAGAGAGCTCTGTGGACCCCAACTGGGAACCTGCTACGTGCCAGGTGACTGCTGCTAAAGGTCAGAGACCACCCTGGGACGGAGGGGAGGGCACAGCCAGAGGAGGAATCAGAGACTTGCAAATTAAGACCCTGAGCCACAGGCCTGCTGGGTCCCCACCAGGCAGGTCCCGTCTGGCCCCAGGTGGCGGTGCCAGGAAGCGCTTGCTTGTGTCTTTGCCACTGGGCCCACTTTCACACCTTCTACCCTCACAGCCTCACGTCTGCCTCTCCAGGAGCCCCCAGCCCTGCTGCTGTCCTTGGGGTGGTGGCAGGCCTGTGCCTCCAGGAACGAGAGTCAGCCAAGACCAGTGACAGGAGGCCCAGCTCCATGAGGACAGCCCCTTTTCTCTGGCTACAACCCACCCTGCCTGGCCTTCGTCAACAGCTTCTGCGTGACCAGGAGCAGCTCCCATTGAGCCCCAGGCACTGAGCTGTGTGTTTTGTCTCCCTGAACTCAGTTTATTCTACCCCCACCCCACCCAACAGAGAAGAAAGCTGAGGCTCAGAAGGGGGAAATGACTTGCCCAAGGTCACACGGGGAGTGTGTGGAGGACTCAAGCCCACTCTGACTGAGGCCCAGGCCCTTAACAGACCCGCTCCCATCTTCATGGCTGTCCCTTGTCTCCCCAGACCAAGCCACGCAGGAATTTCAGTGACCCCCACCCCTTTACAAGGACCTTCTGGCTCTGGATTCCCAGGCCTCTGTAATCCCTCCCTCACCCTCTGTTTCTTCTCGCCATCCTTCTCCCTCCTCAGTCCTGCCCGAACAATACTTCTGCCATGTCCCTGTCTTCCTTCCAATCCTGTTGAGCCTGAAATTTCCAAATCTCACCTCCCCTGGGCTCAAATGTTACCTCTTCTTTGAGGCCTTCCCTGATTTACTCCTTCCTCCACCACAGCAAGTGATCTGGGCCCCTCTCTCAACTAACCAAACTTTTCCCTCCTCGATGGTCACAGCTCCGCTCCCCGTCCTCTCGATGCAGGACCCACACCTCAGGAAACCTCACACCGCCACACCACACTCATGCCACACCTCCCCCAGCACCCACTCCAGGCTTCACAGCCCCTGGCCTGCCACACCATCCCGGCTCTACAGTCCAGAAGCAAACCCCTACCGAGGAGAGTGCAGGGCCAAGGTCACACAGATGGTAAGAGGCAGGGCTGGGATTTGAACTCCAGAACCCACACTCTTCACCACCACAAACGTGACCTCCCAATTTGCCTCCAACTTCTGTCTACCCAACTTGAAAGCTGCCCTGTCAAGTCCCAGTTCCACTTTGACTCGGAGCTGTAAGGGTGCTGTGCCGCCCGTGCCCTCATCTCTCCCAGGGTTCAGCACGCAGGCCTCTTCCCTGCTCCATCCGCGTTTCCCCCCAGTCACACGCGGCTCCACGCTGAGCACTTCAAAACATGCACCCCACGAGCCCCAAGTTCCTAGTGTCTCACTGGCCTTTCCAGACTGCATGTCCCAATTTGTCTTCCCTCCCAAAGCTGCTCGCCCCGCATCCCAGAGGCGGCCATCCCACTCCTTCCGTTGCTCAGGCCCCCAAACCCTGGAGCTGCCCCGGGCTTCGTGCCTTCCCGCAGCCCGCGCTGGCCTTCCAGTGGCTCCATCTTTGAAATCGATGCTCCCCACCTGCTTCCCTGTGGGGCCCTCCTCAGAGGTCTCCCCACTTCCATTCTGACCAGGTGCCTCCCTGGTCCTATTCTCTGCACCGCAGTCAGTCCCGTAAGGAAGAGCGGACTCCTCTGTGCCCGACCTTCTGCGACGGTTCCCCCGTTTCCCCCCGTTTCCTTCACAGAACAAGCAAAGTTTCTGCAACACGGAGAGGGCACTCCACGACTCTGCCCCTTGGTTATCTCTCTGACCTGCTCACCACCGCGCCCCCCAACCCCTCCCTTGCCTCCTACCACACCGGCCTCCTTCCTGGTGGCCCTCCTCGAGGCCTCTGCACTGCCTGCTCTCCCTGAAACACCTGTTCAGGGAGCCAGTGGTCATTTCTCGTTTCTTTGAAGCCTCTGACCCAGGAACGTCCCAGACTGCGCACCCCAAAACACCAGCACCTATCTACTCTAGAGCTCCCCCGCCCCCACTCTACCTGGTCCCATTTCTCGGCCCTGACATCCACTTATCTTGTCTGTTTCCACCTCTCTTGCTAGCATGGGGGCTCCGTGACGGCGGGGCTGCCGCCTCTGCAGCACCTAGAACAGTGCCTGGCACGCAGCACGTGTTCCCGAAATACTGGTTCGTTCCACGCTGTTTGGTTACTGAGTGACAGACGCAGGAGACGAGACCTGGAGGGTCACAGAGACCTGCTCAAGGTCACATGGCTTTTAACTGGTGCAGCCTGGACTCCAGCTGCCATGGCTTTGCCGTGCTCTGGGGCTGCCCCGCATCACAGACCACATGGGTCTTCACTCTGAGTGCCCCAAGGCTGGTCCTGGCCTCGTTCTTCTCCATGTCGAGCCTGGGGGCCAGGACGTTTCTGACCCACCCGTCGGTGCCTAGCCCTGGCTTGGGCCCCCGGCAGCCCCAAATCGATCCTTGGAAGTTCCTCGACAGGCCCCAGCCCGTCTTGAGCCTCCCTCGGATGGCGGTCCTCCTGCCATTCCGGCCCCTCCCTGACATCCCCCGATCAGGGTACCTTGAGTTTCCGGGGCAGGCGGGGCCGTTTCTCCCGCTTGGGCCTCAGGGGGCTGGGCTCGGGCAGCTGCAGGGCCAGGTAGTCAGAAGGGAATGGGGGGTAGGGGGGGGAAGCCAGCTGCAGGCGGGAGTGGGGGGATGGAGATGGGAAATGGAGTGGATGGGGTGGGGGAGGGAGGGAAGAAACGCAAACAGGAGGAGGAATGGAAAAACAAGAGGTGGTGATGAGTGTGGCTCCTGAGAACAGAAGGGGAAGGGACAGCAGCAGGACTGTGTCCTGAGCTCTGCTCTCCTCAGTCGCGCCTGTCCCCCATTCCTACACCAGAGAGAAGTGGGCAGCCCCGACGCACACCCCTCCAATGGACGCTTGCTGGCCACACCCAGACAGACATCCCCGGAGTCGGGCCGGCCTCCTGCTGAGGCCTGTCTGCCCAACGATGCCCACCTCACTCCCAGGCGGCTCAGTTACCGCCTCCCACCCTTGACCGCAACTCACCGAGCTCAGGTACGGGGAGGGGGCCGTGGAGGCCTGAAGGGGAAACCCCGCTGAAGGAGGCAGGGAGAGGCTGGAGGGGGAGGGGGCACCCCCCAGCGGAGGGCTTCTCTTCCTGGAGAAAGGACAGGGGACGGGGGCAGGGGGGTCAGAGGCAGCTATGAGGCCCAGGTGCCCCGGCCCACCCCCACCCCCCGAAGGAGGAGGATGGCTTCTTCTCACCTCTTAGGGGCTGGCGTGTCCGACAGCTTGGGTGTTCCCTCTGTCTCGCTGTTATCTGAAGATGCAGTGGCATCTGAGTCTGTGAGGGGGGAGGTCTGGTCAGAGAGAGGGTTGGGGGCTCTGGCCTACCCCTGAGAGGTGCTATCTCAACTCTGTGGAAGGACCCGGGGCACCGATGTGCTCTTCTGGGGAGGCCCACAGCTTCCTGATATGTCCTCGACAACGGACTTCCTGGCTGGACTCCCTCACAACACATCTGTCAAGCACTTAACTGCGCGCTAGGCTCTGGAAAGTTCACTGCTGCTCTCTGTGTTCCTAACCATCTGAGGAGGAAGGTGAGGGCATCACGTCCTCTTTCCAGATGAGTTCACTGAGGCTCAGAGAGTAAGGTGTAGAGCTGGGACTTGAAACCCCATCTCTGGCTCGTTGACCATCTTCTGCCACTCTCCCTTATGAGCCTCTCAAACCGCCTTCAGGTCCTGCCTCTGCTCCACTCCCCAGGTCCAGGGTCCGGCTAAGCGACCCCTCACATCTCTCCTATGTTTATCCACTGCTCCTCATCCCAACGACCACCAACTCAGGCCACCATCTCACAATCGCCGGCTCAGCCATCTCATCTCTCCTGCCACCCACTGTCCAGAACCATCTATTTGGAAAGCTGATCCCAGCCTTCCTGGTGACGTCCCCTGCAAGCCTGCAAGCCTTCGGAGGTCTTCTTAATCTGGTCTCAACCTACCTTTCTGGTCTCTGACCGCACTGTACTCTTTCTTCACATCATTACCTCTAAAAAGAAATTTATCTCCCAGTTCTTCACCTCTATCTAGAAAACCCATCGTTCATTTCATAAATAACTGATACCCAGGATATAGGCTGTCCCCAGTTTCTCTACTCAGATCCTCAAAATTAAACACCGCCTCTCTGAGAAGTCTTCCAGAATCCCTTCAGGCTCAGTTACTTGCTGGCTCTTCCCAAAACTCTCCGCTCTCACTTGTCAGGGCTCTCCTCACACTGTGCTAAGATGTGTCATGTGTGGGTGTCTCCCAGACCAGACGGTGGGCTTTTCCAGGCTACGAATTGTGGTTTACGTCTCTGGCTCTCACTCAAAATTTATCCCACTCTGACCGTGAACATGTGGTTTTTCTCATGGCTCCTGTCCTGACGTCCCCCTCAAACAGGAAGTTACCTGGAAAACCTCAGGGAAGGAACAGGCAGGCAGTGAGAAGCAAGACTAAAAGCCAAACAGTTTGCCTTGACCTACATGAACTGGCTTCCTGACCATTTCTCTGACCTCACCCATCACCTACCATCCCATTGTACATAAACTCATGGCCACTGGATATTCCAATAAAACGTTATTTACAAAAACAAGCAGCCTGCCTGGCTGTTGTCCGCTGACCCCGCTCCAGACCAGTGTTTAAAGGCTCGGTGGGGAGAGGTGATTGTATGTGTCATGGGTTATGAGGACCCCAGGCTGGAATCAGATCACAAATGCCCACCTTAGCACTTTTTCAAACTGTGGGTCTCAACCCTTCAGTGGGTCACAAAGTCAACGTGTTAGTTTGCAACCACCACTAAGCTTAAAAAAAAAAAAAAAAAAAAAAAAAAGGGCGCCTGGGTGGCTCAGTGGTTAAAGCCTCTGCCTTTGGCTCAGGTCATGATCCCAGGGTCCTGGGATCGAGCCTCACATCGGGCTCTCTGCTCAGCAGGGAGCCTGCCTCCTCCTCCTCCTCTCTCTCTCTGCCTGCCTCTCTGCCTACTTGTGATTTGTCAGATAAATAAAAATCTTAAAAAAAAAAAAAAGTAAAGGAAAAAAACAGTCTAAAAACCATCAGAACAAATGACATACGATGACCTTAACGTTTCATTCTCTTGTCTCATAAGAAAGTATGCCAATGGGACCTTGGTCTGACACGATAAGAAGTGCTCAAAGCAAAGTCTGGAAACGCCACCTACCATGCTTCAGCCCTTCTGCTCTGCAGACAACCTGGTCCCTTCTCACCTCGGGGCATCTACACTGGCCATTCCCTCTCCCTGGAAATCTCTCACTTGTATCTTCACAAGATGGGTTTCTGCTTCTTACCTAGGTCCCGGCTCAAACTTTCTTTCCTGAGAAAGGCTTTTCTGGAGTGCTCTACTGACACTGTCGCCTGCTTTTGCCTCGCCTGCAAACTAAGAATGGCTTTTACATTTTTAAAAGTGGGGTGAGGGCCGTGGACTCAAAGGAAAAATACTACTTAGGACATGTGGAAATCACATGAAATTCAAATTCCAGTGTCCACAAATAAAGTTTTATTGAAACACATCCGTGCTCATTTACTTACATATCACCTATGGCTATTTTTGCACTACCACAGCAGAACTGGGTAGTTGCGAGAGTTCTGCAAAGCCTGAAATATTTTTTATCTGGCCCTTTACAGAAAAAGTCTATCAACCCCTGCTCTACTCCGATCACTACCACACAACCCTGATTTTATTTCTTTCAAATCTAAGATCCTAGTTTCTTTGCTCTCCTGTTACCCCCAGCCAGAATGCAAGTTCCACTGTAGCCCCTGTGCAAAACAATAAATACTCCAGGGAAGGAATGGTAGAGGTGAAGGGCAAAGGAGATTTTATCAGCCTCTGAAGCCTATAAGGAGGGGCCCATGAAGCTTGCTGAAGTATCAGGAACCGCGTCCTCCACCAAGTTTTCATGACCTTGCTCACCAGAAGAATCTTCATCCACGTTCTCGTACTGCAGAAGGCGGTCTAGGAGGAAACTAAGGGAAGAGGCGGGGAGAGCAAGAATGTTTATTCCCAGCTCAGCAATGTTCTCCTGGACCCTGCCCCTTCTAGCTGGCCCGCGGGATCCTCTCACCAGCCCCAAGCCCGGCGCCATGCACTTGTGTCCCAATTCCAAGGATGGGGTCGGAATGTAGATCCACACGAGGCACATCACCCGCAGACATTCCCCCCTTCCCCCCACCGTGTCCCACCTCTTATCCCGGGACACCTTCAGCAACTTCCTCTGCGCCTTCCTCAGCTCCTCCTGGAAGCACTCGTGTTCCTGTATCACAGGCAAGGTGGACGCTGAGCCAACGGCCATCCGTAAAGGGGCCCGGAACCCGGCGACAGCTGACTCCTTTCTCCCTTTACACGTGGGTAAACTGAGGTCCTACCAGCTCCAGACCCCAACCCCCACAACCTCTCATCCCAGCACTCACGTAGATGAGGAACTTGAGCTTCCGCTTCAGGTTCCGGTATTTCTTCTTGTAGTCCACTTCGCCGTCCGCCGGCCCGTTCATGACCTGCCCCGGGAGCAGCGCCCAGCAGCAATCGGGCGTCCCGCTACCCAGAGCCTGCACAGCCCGGCCTCTCACGCCTTCGCTTCCGGAGACTCCGTAAGGATGTGTCCGCCGGAACTACAACTCCCAGCGTACCCCGCGCCCAAAGGCTCTCAACCACAAGGGCTGCCCTCTAAGGAACTCCAGGAAAGGAAAGTAGCTTCCAGGGGCTACGCGGAAGATGGCGCCGGAGCGACGCGATGATATCATAAAGATGGCGGACGCCGGAGGTACCTTTACCGAGTCTGGATGTACTTAGCAATCCCAAGCCACAGCTTTCCCCCAGGGATTCCTAGTCTTCAGGCGAGGATATCCTTTTCCATCTGTCTTTCGAAATCACGGCGGCCTACCTAGTGCCAGTGACCACGGACGGAGGCAGTGTCGCGGATTGATTACGTTACATCCGAAGGTTGCCGGCGCCGAGTCGGTTTCTAACGAGAACTTTAAAAAACGACTGACATTAAGAAAAGGGAGGAGCCGCGAACCCCTCCAACTACTTGAGGCAAGCAAGTTTCGTCTGGTAAAGTTCGGTCCAAGCGACTCGCAACCGACCCCCAACGGTCCCTCCCCTCACGGCGCCGCGACCCAGCGAGTGCGCAAGCTCCTGTCAAACGCGGTGACGGAGGCCGGAGAGAAAAAAAGGCGGGAGCCACCAATCCCAGGTGGAGGAAAATGGCGCGGGAGAACGAGATGCAGGAGTTCATCCGTAGCTTCTTCCGAGGCCGCCCGGACCTCAGGTACGCTAGAGGCTGGAGCTGGGGTTGGAAAGGGCAGGGGCGGGACGGGGACTCCGTCGTGACACATGTCTCCGCAGCACGCTCACGCACTCCATCGTGCGGCGAAGGTTCTTGGCTCACGCGGGCCGCGACCACCTGGAGCCCGACGAGAAGCAGGCGCTGAAGCGGCTGGTGGAGAAGGAGCTGCTGAAAGTGCAGGTGTGGGCGCGAGCCTGGGCCACGGGAAGGCGGGGTTTGTTGCTGAGGAGGAGGGGCGTGGGAGGGGGTAGGGAACGCAAACTTGGTACATGTTTTGCCCTCGCGCGCACACAGGTGGATGAAGTGAGTGCCAGGGAAGAGAGGCCAGATCTTGCCAGGAAGGCAAAGAGGCCGCCCACCCCCAGCAGTGGCCCCGGGAGGAAAAGGTTCCGTTTCAATTCGGAGTCAGGTTAGTGTCTTCGGCGTAGTGGGTTCATTGAAAAAGTATTTCCTGTGCGTGTATTATTATTATTTTTTTTAAAGATTTTATTTATTTATTTGACAGAGATCACAAGTAGACGGAGAGGCAGGCAGAGAGAGAGAGAGAGAGAGAGGGAAGCAGGCTCCCTGCTGAGCAGAGAGCCCGATGCTGGACTCGATCCCAGGATCCTGAGATCATGACCTGAGCCGAAGGCAGCGGCTTAACCCACTGAGCCACCCAGGCGCCCCTCCTGTGTGTGTATTATATCCCAAGGCATTAGATGAGGGGACAAGGCCAGTGAGTCAGGAACCAGGAATGGGGTGGACTGATTGATAGCGGTGTTTCCTGTTGCTCTTCCCTCCATCTGCCAGAGGCAACCAACCCTAAGTGGAGGGAGAGGGACAGGAGGAACCCATCCCAATATTCTTTTCTCTCCATGTTCCAGAGCCCAGCTCTGCAGCCTCCAGTCCAGACTGTTTTGGCCCCTCAGCAAAGAATGGGATGGCGGCAGAAGAAGTCAGTCCAGCTGAGGAGAGTCCAAAGCGAGCCTCAAAGAAAGCCACTGAGGAGAGCAGTGATGAGGAAGAACAGCAAAGGGAACTGGCTGCAAAGACTGGATTAGAGAAGGTGGCGGCCAAGGAAAGCAGTGAGGAGGAGGAAGAGGGCTCTGCCAGAACAAGTAAGGTCTCAAAGGAAGAGAGCAGCGAGGAAGATGAGGAAGAGGAGGAGGAATCTAAAGGCAGGATTAGGAAGGAAACTGTGACCAGGAATAAGCAGGCACCAGGCAAAACCTCAGCCGACGGGAAGCAGGCCAGGGAGGAGAGTGAGGACAGTGAGGAGGAACCTATCCAGACGACAAGAAAGAAGGCAGAGGGAAAGAAAGTTGCTAAAAGCCACCAGGAAAGTGAAAAGGACAGTGAGGAGGAGGACACCCTAGCCAAAAAGAAAGACAACAGAGAGGAAGAGGAGGAAAATTGGAAAGCTGGAGCCCGGGGCAATGGAGGGAAAAAGTCATCTTGGGAGGAGAGGAGCTCTAAGCAGAAAAGCAGAACAGCAAGGCTGCTGGGAGACTCAGAGGACAGAGAGGGACAAAAGGAAAAAGCAGCAACAGGCAGCGGGGATGACAGCGGGGGAGATGACGAGCCCCTGGTGCAGAGGAAGAGAAAGGACAGAACCTCGCGGAAGCGTGGGAAAAGGCAGAGTGGAAGCAGCGAGGATGGGGGAGACGGCTGGAAAAAGCTGCAGCCAGCTACTGAAGGCGCTGGAAAGACAGCCAAGGCGGGCAGTATCAGTGGTGAGGCGAGCGACTCGGGGAGGGAGGTGAGTGACAGTGAGGCAGAGGGTAGCCCTAAGCGGGAGAGGGAGAACCCCTCTTTCAAGAAGAGCTCCAGGAAAGGCAGGACACGAAGCTCCTCCTCCTCTTCCACAGATGGCAGTCCGGAACCCAGAGGCAGGAAGGTGAGGGTGACGATGGGGTGGGAGGCCACCTTTAGGGAAGAGGGAGACCCTGACTCAAGTCCAGAAGGTTTGGCCTGCAGCTGCCATCTTTCTTTGGCAGGCTGGCTCTGGTGGCCGCGGTGAAGACCACCCGGCTGTGATGAGGCTTAAGCGTTACATTCGGGCCTGCGGTGCCCATCGCAACTACAAGAAGCTGCTGGGCTCCTGCCGCTCACACAAGGAGCGCCTCAGTGTCCTCCGGGCAGAGCTGGAAGCCCTGGGCATGAAGGGTGAGTCCGGGTATGCCCTGGGGGCTGCAGGAGAGGGCCTGGGCGGCTGGGGAAGAGAGGGTCACCAGCCTTTTCTGCCCCAGGTAACCCTTCCTTAGAGAAGTGCCGGGCCCTGAAGGAGCAGCGGGAGGAGGCAGCCGAGGTGGCCTCCTTGGATGTTACGAACATCATTAGTGGTTCAGGTGAGGGGTTTCCTCCTACTGTCCAAGAGATGAGGCTTGATTTCCTCAGACAACTCATCTCCTGCTTTTCCTGCCCTGCAATCCAGGCCGACCACGTAGACGCACAGCTTGGAACCCTTCAAGAGAAGCAGACACCCCAGGGGAGCTATACCGCCGGACTTTGGGCTCAGAGGATGAGCAGCCCCGGGCCCCACCCCCAGACTGGTCACATATGCGCGGCATCATCAGCAGTGACGGAGAGAGTAACTGAGCCCCTCCGCTTTCCCGGGGGGGGGGGGGGGGGGCGGCTCTCCACTGGTAGAAAGCAGACACAGCACCACAACCCCTGTGCCATTGTGTGCCTGCAGAGCAGAAGCTGCTTTCTTCAAAGAAGACTTTGCACTCCCAGGGACACAAGTTTTGGAGTCCTATTTCTCACGTCCTCAGTTTAAGGTGTTTACAGGGGTTTATTTTTTGACTCAATAAAGGAGTTGTTTGAATCACCTCATCAAAAGTGGTCCCCACTTGGGGTGCCTGGCTGGCTCAGATAGAGGAGCACATGACTCTTGATCTTGGGGTCTCTGAGTCTGGGGTGTAGAGATTACTTAAAATTTCAAAACCAGTCCAAACCAAAACGGTCCCACCCTCACTCCCTACTTTGAGTCAGGAAGGTGAGTAGCCAATGTCCCCACCCCAGTTTGGTTCCCTTTTATTTCCCCCAAGTTCTCCAAATGAAGGCCCAGCCCCCAGACCCTGCCTTCTAATCTGCCACCAGGCTCTATCAGAAAGGAGTGTGGCTCCTCCCTCCCTTTCTCTGGCCCGACCAGCAGGGCCCTCATCATCCTACTTTCAGGCTGTGTTATATGCTCAGCTGGAAAGAGAGTGAAAAACTGGCCTTAAGAAAAATATGAGAAACACAGTGAAATGACTTGGGGACAGCCGGTGTTTACATCTTCCTTCTCCTCTTCTGGAAGTAGCCACTTAGTCTCTGGGCCAATTCTTTTCACCTTCAAGGAGCGGGGACAGGGCGTAGACCTGACCAATCCCAGTACCTCAGGCTTCTGGCTACAGACTGACCCAATGAAGTCACTTTAGGACTTTGCTGGCATACTCACTGCTGAGAATGCTGCTAAGATGTAGGCCTGGAGCTGCCGGGAGCCCGTGTGTGAAAGTGAACCTTCTGAAGATCTTTGAATCCCAAAGCAAAGGGAAGTAGAAGCCAAAAGACTGATGAATTCCTTTAAAGCTCTGGATCCAGCCATGCCCAAAGTCATTAAAACCACTGAAATCTTTAGTTACACAGCCCAATAAATTCCCTTTTTAAATACAAGTAACAATATCACCTCCCGCCAAATAGTCCTTAATACACACCTTGGACAGAAACGGTGAGTCCTGGGGTCTGTTAGAATAACCAACAGTTTATTAAAAGCTTGCTGTGGGGCTCTGTGCCAACCCCATAGCTGGGAGGGGCTCCCATGTCTGCCCCCAGATCTGGGAGCAGCCCTTTCGAAGGTCCTTCCCTTGTTCCCCTGCCCTAGCTCTGATCTCAATTTAAAAAAAAAAAAAAAAAAAAAAAAAGACAAGACGGCACAGGACGTCAGACAGCAACGGGGGGAATGGAGAGACCAGGCAACCTGACCCCAAACCCCATCCTGATCCTTCTTTCCTAGGAAGGCCTTTTCCTTCTGTTCTCCCCACCCCAGACCTGCTCTGCCACACCCCAGGTCTGGGGGGCCTGGCATCCCCAGTCCACGGCCCCATTACACGGGGTAGTATAGTTCTCTGAATATAATATATCTAGACCCACCCTTCCCCTCCCCCAGGGGACCAGATGAATATTTGACACACACATCTCCCTCCTTTCCCGAGGCTGTGGTGGAGAGAGACCCTGGCACCATGGTGGGGAGGCAGGGGCTCCTGGTCAGCCTTGAGGCACCTATGCCCAAGCTGGCCCCGGGCCACTGGCCAGCCCAAGAAGCTCATGAGATGAGGCGGTTTGAGGGGAGCTGGAGCCAACATCCTGTCCCCCACCCTTGGGTGGGCTTCACTTACAGCCCTCCAGGATCAGGCTCCACCCACCCCTGCCCCGGCCCCTGCCCCATTCATCTGCTCATCCATCCTGCACTTCAGGAATAGAAGTGGGAGGAACCATTGAGGATGTGGGAAGCGACACTGGTGCTACGGCTCAGAGGCCCAGGCACTGCAGCGGCAGGTGGGCCCACATTGTCACTGCCACTGCCCCCTGAGGCTGCCCGCCGCAGGGGCTGAGGGCTGTTTCTTAGCAGCAGCAGGGCTCCACCACGGGGTGTTCCACTCTGTGTGGGGGGCCCCAGCCAGTTTGGGGGACCTGGAGGAGCCAGCAGAGAGGGCTGACGCCAGGCTGGGGGGGGCATGCCCGGTGGAGGAGGACCATGGCTCCAATGTGCCCCTGATCGGGGAACAGGACGGGAGGGCCAGGCAGGGGCAGGGGGTGGAGCGGGATAGCCCTGGGCAGCAGCCTCGGCTGGGATGCCCCCCAGAGCCATACTGGAGAAGCCCAGCCTCATGCTCTCGGCATCGAAAGCCTCGATCTCACGGGCCTGCCGCTCGAGCAAACTCCGGATTCGCTCGGAGCGCCCTGTCTGCAAGGCCAGCAGCTCCTCTTCCACCTGGGACACCCAGAAGAGAGGTTAGCACATCTGGGGGTGGGAAGTGGGGAGCCTGCCCTCCCCAATGCATCCTGGCGTCAAAGCCCCCTTACCCGCTGCTCCAGCAGTGCCCGCCTCAGAGCCACCCTCTGCTCCAGCTCCCGCAGCTCCCGCTCATGCTGACTCTCTGTGCGGATCTTGATCTTGCTCTGGTAGGCATTGAGCAGCTCCAGCTCCTGTTGCAGCTGCTGCCGAAGGGCCTGGAATTCTGCCTCCTGGGTCTCATCAAGCCGCAGCTGGCAACGAGGAGAACGCATTTTAGGGGCCTCCTCCCCCACCCCCACACTCCTCCCCTGCCCCAGGTAGGGTGGGTCCTCAGGTTTCAAGCAGCAGCCAGTCTCAACATCCACCAGAATGAAAGGTCGCCGTACCCTGTGACACAGCAATTACACTTGCAGTAATCTAGGCCCCTGGTACACTCGCACAGGTGCTCGGAGGAGCTCCCCGAAGCGTTGTAATAGCAAAATACTGGAAGCAACCTAAATGTCCACCAATAAGGGACGGGTTCAGGAAATGATGGTACATCCATACCATGGAAAATTCTACACTGTTTCAAAAATGAGACAGGTGTACTGACAGGGAAAGATGTCCCAAGAAATAGTAGGTGGAAAAAGAACAGTATGTACAATACAATTTCAGATTAAAATTGTACATAGTTTTCCAAATATGCATAGGGAAAAAAAATCTAAAATACAACTATTAACCGTTACCTCTGAGAGGTGGGACTGGGTGAGAGAATGGCAAGGACTAGGGGGACTTTGATGTTTTATGCTACGTGTAGTTTTTAATTGGCCCATTCCAGTGTTGTTGTGTGATCACTCTTAGAACAGCAATCTTCAAAATCCTCCAGAAGTCTGAGTAAATCGGCCCAAGGGCCACAGTCATTTTGATTTGCTCCCTGTTAACACATTAAACTAACTCAGGCCCAGGAAAAAATTATAGCCACTCTTTGCTTGGTGGTTCTTGGGAGTCAGGCTGGCTTTGACAAGACCTTAAGAAAATACTTAAGAGAGACAATAAAACCATTGCGGAGAATACGGACAGTGGGAGGATCCAAATTTCCCCCAAGAACAAAAGCCCCGTCTTTGTCCACACTCCCCATTCCCACTGCCCATAACTAAGCCGGGCATACAGAAGCCAGTCCCCACTATGCTCCCTCCCTGGACCCCAGGCCTCACCGCCTGTGAGCTGAGCATCTCGGAGATGGACTGGTCGTACTGCTCGGCTAGGATGGCCAGCTTGCGGGTCTGTTCTTCCTTGAGCCGCTTAAGGAGGCTCTTGTGCTGAGCTTTGGGCGTGGTCTCCAGTAAGTGTGCCCGCAGGGCCTTGTACTGCCGAGTCTGGATCTTACACGTCTCCTGGAACTGCTTCTTGATCTGCAGCTCCTTAGACTATGCAGTGGACGGACCAAGGGGAGATGGGGGCAAGGGAGAGGAGGAGGAGGAACAACCGGGGAGAGGGGGAGAAGAGAGAGAGAGAGAAGAGGAGACAGAAGCAGAGACAGGGAGAGGGAGAGAAACAGAAAACATGTTAGACAGAGGGGGCGGGGGGAGCTGTATACAGACAGACATGGAGAGATGGGATCGTGTTGAGAGAGATCAGGAAGATTCTCAATGGGCAAGAGACATGAAGTAAACAAGACAGGTTCCAAAAGCAAGTTCAGAGTTGGGTAGAAAACTCACAAGAAACAGCAGGAGAGTTTACGGACAGGGAACTGAAAATCTTTAGGGTACTGAGTGTACACAAGAAGCTCTGACCATGCAAAGAGGGAGAAAATACAACCCAGAGACGGAAACCCAGGAGCAGATACAGAATGTGCACAAGAGTGAGAGAACCAAGTCACACAACACACCCATGGAAGAGAGTGACACAGCTAAGGAAAGACAGAGGAAGTCCCAGGTTCAGCACCTCAGGGTGGGAGGGAGGGAAGGAGGATAAGCTCCAAGCCGAGAAATTGATAAGGAGTGCCCCATCTTGGGCCACACCAGGGAAAGGGCCAAAAGAGGTGGCCAGAAAGGGCCTGACAAGTTCAATGGGCCAGCAGCTGCTACCTGACCAGATCTTCACATTCCAGCCCCACCCCTTATGTAATCAGCTCCCACTCCAAGCCCACAACCAATCCCATTTCCATGGGCCCCCCAATCTGCCTGGCCCCCCAAACTCACCACCCCTTACTGTAGAGGGTTTGCGGTCTCATCCCCAAGCCCTCTAGGGTAAAGCCTAATGCCAGGAGAGAAATTCAGCTCCCAGACAAAAGGGAACCACACAGGGAATGGGTTGGGAGAAAAGGCAAGGGATGAGGACAAAAGGACCCGGAACCTAAGGACTCTCTGGAAAGAATCCACCAATGGGGGAACTATGGGACCAAGAAGTTCTTGGAAACTCAACAGGGGCTCAGACCTCCAAGCTGGTGGTGGTCATGGTGCAACGAAGCTATGAAGGCAGAAAGGATGAGGCTGAGGAGTGAAAGGGGTTAAGATAACGTAGATGGGGGTGAAGAGATCATGGAACTGGGGGCCAAGGGTCCAGATTGGGGGCATACCCGGGAGGCTAGGCGGCAGGACAAAGCAGACAGAGGCAGCCTGGGCCAAAGGTACAGTTCCGCTCAGATATTTTATTTGTGTTTGTCTTTTTTTTTTTTTTTTGGTGGGGGAAAGGGGACAGGTTGGAAGGGAGACAGAAAAACAAAATCAAAGAGAGAAAAAAAAACATGACTTCCCACCCACCACCACCCCTGGCCCCAGGCCTGAGTTGATGAGGGTGAGGATGAGCACACACACAGCGGGAGAACAGCAATAATTTAGGGTGGGGGAGGAGTGTCAGGAGACCACAAAGTGTAACTTCCGGACTCCACGGTGGAGGCTGCCTGTCTAAAGGTCCAAAGGACTGGGGTGAGGTGGGGAAGCATACTAAGGAAGGAGGGGTGAAAGGGAGGAGAGGATTGGGACTGGAGAAACCTCACTGAGTAGTGGGAGATAAAGTGCTCGATGCTCCAGATTCAGGCTGAGGAGGAGCTAGAGTTGGTTACCTCCAGGGAGGCAGGGCCCGGGACTGACGGGTTCGGGATCGCCGCCCAGTTAGAGTCCCAGGTGCTGGCTGGCGAGAGGCAGGTGGCCCTAGCCGGCGCTGACTGCGTGGCAGCAGCCGGGGGATACGGCTGGGCCTCTCGCCCCGGAGCAGGCCCCAGCTGGCCAGGGTGTGGATGGCCCAAGGAGGCAAGTGGGAGGCTAACCCCTGGCTGGCCCGTGCCAGGCGCCAGTTCCAGCCCTTGCACAGGGTCCAAAACCTCGCCAACAGGGCTAGTGGGTGTCGGGCAGTGCGGGGATTACCCCGCCGGGGCCCAGGGACAGGCAAACGGCTGCGGAAGCCATCCTTATTAGTTTTAGGGTAGAGTGCAAACAGGCCCCGGTCCCCCACAGCCCCACAGCCCTGTAGGGCACGAAAGGCCATGGGCGATAGGCGCAGCAGAGCCCGTAACCAGAGTCGAGAGATACCCCGGCGCATCCGGGGGCCCTGCTGCCGCACCCATTTGCCCCCAGCTGCAAGAGCTGCCAGAGGTAGAGCCAGACCTGGCCAGGCTAGGAGCCAGGAGGCCCCAAGGCCCAGAGGGACACCCATAAGGCCACGGCGCCAACTCAGACCCAGGACGGCCCCCAGTGCGGTACCCTGGGCCAGGAGTAGAAACAGACTGGGGGGCAGGTGCAGAGCTGTACAAAGAAGTAGGTAGGAGGCCCCCAGGCCCACCAGCCCCACCTCAAGGGCCAGCAGCGAGGCCTGCAGGCCACCCCCGCCCTGCGCTGCCAGCAGTGGGAGTAGCAGCAGAAGTAGTAGGGGCAGAAGGCCAGAGGAGGACCCCACTGCAAAGGACAGGCCTGCCAGGAGACCATGGGACAAAAGTCCAGGGAGCTGGTTAGCAGGGCTGTGCCTCAGATGTGTTGGAGGGGGTTCAGGGGGGATGTCTGGTGAGGGACAGCCATCTCCAGGATCCCTCAGGGTCCTAACTGGAGCTCCCTCCTCCTCCTCTTCCTCCTCCTCGGGGACTGGGGTTAGTGCTGGGCCTGGGATCCAACCAAACTCAAATTCCTCATCCAGGAGGCTCCCGTCCTCCTTGCCCCATAACCTCCATTCCCCAGCCACCTCCTGGCCTACAATGCTCCTCTCCTGGGGTGCCAGAGATGGGACTCTAAGTTCTCCTATCTCCTCCTCAGGCAGACCCCAAACTTCCTCATCAACCAAACTCCTATGTTTTTGTGGGCCGGGACTAGAGATTCCTGATTCTTCCCCCAACATCCTCTGTTCCTCTGGCTCCAAGGTGGCCCCTTCCTTTCCCAGAATCCTTCTCTCTGGAACTGCTTCCTCCTCCTCTCCCAGAATTCTTTGGTTCAGTACTGCCTCCTGGCCAGATGAGCAGGGCTGCTCTTCTCTAGGGGTGCCTGTGCTGGGTGGTCCCAGAGCCCCAGGAATGGGGAGCGGGAGGCCCGGGGGACGCTGGCCTGCACGTACTTTGAGGCTCTTGGGCTGCTGGCGAACCTGGGCCGCGTGCTTCTGCCGCAACTCTTGCTCACGCCGCTTGTTGTACTCCAGCTGGTTACCCAGCTCCGTCTGGTGCTGCAGGCGGGTGAGCTCCGCCCGTGTGCGCTGGACGGCCTGGAGCTGCCGTAGCTCCAGCTCCCGCGTGGCCTCATGCTGCCGCAGCAGCAGTGCACACTCCAAGTCCTTCTGGGTCTGCTTCTTGTTCAAATCCTAAGGCAGAAGGGAGGCAGGGCCCCAAGCCCAGTCAGAAAGCCTTGTTGGTGTCAAGAGAGCCCCAAGACTCTCTGGCAGAGGGAGCTGAGCACAGGGAGCTAAGGGATGTAAGGGAGCCAAGCTCCTGGCTGGTGTGGGAGCAGAAGCCTAGGGAGATCTAGTGGGGTCTGGCAGGCACGAGGAAAGAAGCCAAGCTGTAACATGGAAGAGGGCAGAGGGGACAGATGACCCCTAGTGAGGCAAATGAAGGGGCAGGTGCCTGTGCTGTGGGAGGGAATGGGGGATGGGGTGGCCCACCTCGCGCAGCAGGTCCTGGTCCAGGCTGTGACGCGCCAGAAGCATCTTGCGCTTATATTGGCGACACTGAAGCTCAAAGTACTGGCGCTGCCGCCGCAGCAGCCCTGCCTCCTCCTCCGCCTGGCACTGCTGGAGCTGCTCCTTCTGCCGCAGAAGCCACTCGGCCTTCTCCCGCTTGGGGGTGCTGGGGTTCTCCTGGAGCTCCTGGGCAAGATGGTGGGGAGGGCAGGGGGTCAGGGCGCCTTGCCCACCACAGGCCCCACCCACAGCTGCGGCCCGGTCCCACCTCTTTCAGCTGCTCCTTCCGTAGTTTGTACGTTCGCTTCTGAGCCTCCAGTAGAGCAGCCAGCTCCTTCTTCTGCTGCCCGAGGATGTGCTGCTGGAACTTACGCTCCTCAGCCTGGGCCGCTCGGGCCTCCTTCTCACCAATGGCCTGGTGCCGCCGGGACAGCTTTTCTGCCTCAGCCCCAAAGCCAGCACGCTGGGCCTCAAGCTCCCGCTGCAGCCTCGCGCTGTGCTCCTCCCGTTCACCCCGCAGCCTCGACTCCAGGGCCAGCAGCTGTTTCTGGTGCTGTCGTCGCATCCGCTTATAGCCGCTCAGCTGCTCCCGCAGCGCTGAGTCCTGCTCGTGCTCCTGGATCTGGCGGCTGACCTGGGGCAGGAGAGAGAATGAGAAGCGGGGCTCAGCCCTGCCCCATCTCATTAACACACAGAGCGTAACGATGGTTTTGTCTATTGGAGAACACGTGTTTCAGACTCACAGGTTTAATTCTTTTTTTTTTTTAATATTTTATTTATTTATTTGACAGAGAGAGATCACAAGTAGGCAGAGAGGCAGGCAGAGAGAGAGGGGGAAGCAGGCTTCTTGCTGAGCAGAGAGCCCGATGTGGGGCTCGATCCCAGGACCCTGAGATGATAACCCTGGCCGAAGGCAGAGACTTAACCCACTGAGCCACTCAGGTGCCCCACACAGGTTTAATTCTTATCTGGTGCTTTCCTCACACTCAGCCCCCTGGAGCCTGCTGCCTCCACAGGATGATGGGCACACAGTCAAATTCACAGACCGGTGAGACCCACCCTGGGCCCAGCACAAAAGTGGCAACAATTCAAATTAATTCAAAATCAGAAATACCTGGACTACACTCCCACTTACTAACTTACTAACCATGTGACTTCAAGCAAATGAACGACACTAAGCCTCAGTCTCCTCGCCAGCTAAATGGGGCAATGATATCCTTTTGTAGGAAGCTGTGGAGATCCAACTCTGATACAGATGAACTAGTGTCTAATAAAACGCTCTGATCTAACAAGTGTTGGCTTCCTTCCATTTCACCAAACACTGAAATGTAAGTAAGGAGTCGGTAAGGACTCCAGGTACGGAGTCCGTAGCCCAGGTACGGAGCTGGGAGTGGGGCCATGAGATGCTGGGAGTATCAAGAACACTGGGCCTGGATGTCCCCATCTCAGGTTTGGAGCTCAGGTCCCATTGTCAAGTAGGCATGACTCCAGCCAGTCCAGGTGGCCAAGTCCTTGGAAGTTACAGACCTCTCTGCACAGCACCAAAGTACTAAGCATCACAGGATCTGAAGGGCTGTCCCAGCACAACACTCAACCACAGTGTTAGCCATAGAATGTATTAGACTGACCACTGGCCTCTAAGGTAATTGATGCTAGTGCCTGCAGCTAAGCAAAAATGTAATCTAATGGTGCATTGAAAGTGTGGGCGAAAACTACATTCTATGAAAAGTCTATCCATTTTTTCCTGTGAACGGAGAAAAACGTCACCATGACTTGATTTTAGGAGGATCAAGGTCCTGCTTAATTTGAAAATTTGAGAACCACCAAAGGTGTTTGGGCAAGTGCCTTGGACAACAGCACGTCTGAGTCACGATTCTCTCATTTCTCCAATGGGCTTGTATCCTCTCCCTCCAAAGGAGCTGGAAGGATGAGATGCAGGCATGGGTGTGGGCCTGAGAGCCAATCAATAGTATGAGGCAGACACTGGCCACCACTCCTTGCCCTCCAGGGATGTAAAATCCAGCACACCTGTCATAATGTCATTTGGGAGCAACAACGCACAGGGATGTGAAGCACCTGGCTGGCCAGGAGCCTGGGAAGACACCCCAGGACATACTACTTAAGCCTAGCCACGAGGATAGAGTAAGAGTTTACTAAGCTTGGAATACCCACATTAGGTGATGTGACCAAAACAGTCTGTTGAGAGTCTGCTGAGAGTGGGGAAGGTTGAGGAGAGAAGGTGAGAGAAAACAACAGAAAGTGAGGGTGGAATCTGCACTTAATCCAGTGCCACAGCTGGGAAAAATCATCTCTGGACTTAGAGTCCGGGGCATCCAGGCTGAGGGCGGATGGCCACACTTACCAGGGAGGCAGTACGGATGGTGGCAAAGTGGTCCCGGTTGCGGCAGTAGGCCCGGCGGCGGGCAGAAGAGGTGGTAGAGGTGGGAGCCGGGGCTGCCGGCGGCTGGAGAGGGCTGGGGGTCATCTCTGGCTGGTAGGGGTCATCATACAGGTTGTCAGAACCCTAGAGGAAAGGAAGATAAAAAGGCTGTCTAAGGTTCAGAGGTTACTGGGCCCAAAGGGAGTTCCCTGGAGACCCAGTGAGACTTAGCGAAGCAATCACACGGGAGGGAGAGCTGGGGACCGGCCGTGGCACCGTCAGGCTTACTGAGGGCGAGGTGCATACCGGCAGTCGGTGGATGATGGAACTGTGGGAGGTGACTGTGTGCTCTCCCTCCTGCATCATGGCCATCTCTCGGGCTTCGGGCCCTTCCTCTTCCTCCTCTTCCTCTTCTTCTTCCTCCTCCTCCTCCTCGTTGTCTGAAGCATCTGCTAGGCTGTTGACCGAACTGCTCTGGCTGGAGGCGCTGATGGACATGCTGGGCACCGAGTGGCTACTCTCTAGACTGGTCAGCGTCCCAGCCCGGTGCATGTAGGGCTCGGCCTCCTGCGGACAGGGCGCAGGCTGTTGGGCAGGGAAGGGGAAGGACAAGGGGAGAGTGTATAGAGGTAGCACAGGGAGACAGAGGGTAGGAAGAGGGAGAGGGAAAGTGAGCCAAGTGGCTGCCAGAAGGCGAGCACAACACAGTGGCATAGAAGGGTGGTACGGTAAGCTGGGTCACCTCCTCTTCCTCTGGGGCCTCAGCACCAGGGCCATTGGGTGCCTCTTGGAACAGTATCTTCTTCATCTTACGGTACTGCAGGTTGTCTAGCTCCCGCACAGCATCCTTAGTTCTCTGGATTAGGTCCATGATGACTGTGGGTGGCCGCTCCCGGAGCACAAAGCGGTGCTGAGGGGAGAGAATGCCGAGGCCTGCTGCCAAGCACCTGCCCCCCCGACATCCCATGGGCTTTGGTGTTCCCTCTGCCCTGAGATACTTCCCTGGGACTCATGTCCACCATGAACCGATGCTAGCCTTGTCCTAACCCCTGCTCCTGCATGAATTTTCACCACCCAGTCACTACGCCCGGGGCAGGCTCCTGTTCTTCCAGGCACGGCTGACAGACAACAGTCAGGAGATCTGGACTGCAGTCCAGGTCCTCTGTCAGAGTGCTGTGTGCCCCTGGATACATCATGACGCCTCTACGGACCTCATAAGGTATCCCACGACTATAAAGCAAAGAGGCCAAACTGGACTGTCTTCATCAGTTCCCAACTAGGGTTCCTTAGGCCTCCATGGATCTGTGAAGGGAATAGGGGCCCCTCTACTTTTGGTAACTCAAAACACACCTAAGGGAAATCATACATTTACCCAAGACAAGGCTACACAGGCTTTTGGCTTGAATTACATCAGATCAGTGTGGCAACCCTGGTTATCGCATGCAGACCAGAAGCTCTGGCTGGCAATTACATACATCTTTGATTAATAAAAGATGAGAAAACAAATTATTGCTTAATAAGTAAAGGCAGTCTTCTAGACAAAATCTTGCAAAACACCGAGTCCATTGGGCACTGGGAATGGGGGTGGGAATTCATAGGTGAAGTGGCTGGTGGAGGAAGAACTGGGAATCACTAATGTCACTGAGGAGCTCCTCAAGTGATTCTAACAAGCCAGAGTTCTAGGAGAATGCTAGGGCAGTGAGCCCTCACCTTCAAAAGAACCTCTGAGGTTGGTCTGTCTTGAGGGATCTTCTGAAGACAGGAGTCAACAAAATTCCGGAAGTACTCGGACCTAAACGTCATGGGAGGATAAGGGAGAGGTGGGAAGGGCATGAGCCACGCAGCCTTACCCTACGGAAGGTCTAACCCCTGGGCCCAGGAATCCCAGTCCTCACCAGTGTCCTGACTGGAGCACGGGGGACTCATTCTGTGCAATGTGGTATAAGGCACTCATCGCATTCATGTTGAACAGCGGTGGTTTCCGTTCCGCTATAGAAAAAGGTCAACAGGGAGAAGGTGAGAGGTGGCAGGTAGACAGAGGAGGCTAGAATGGAAATCAAAAGATTTGGGTCCACACCTCAGCTCCCTGACTTCCTTGCTGACCAATTCTCATAATCTCAATTAATTCCCTCTGTAAAATTTAATACTGATCCTTTCCCCTGCACACAGTGGAGGAGGGATCAAAGAAAACAACATGTGCATAAGCACTGAAGGAGGCAGAATGAAAGTGTTATCAGCCCAACTAACATTTATTAGGTTCCAAATAAGAGCAAAAAACTTGCTAAGTGTTATGGTGAAGTTAAGGAAAAACAAGACATGGGCCCTATCCTCAAGGAACTTCCAGTCTAACAGGGAAGGAGACAGAAAGACGGCTGGGAAGTGGGGTGTGCATGGCGGGCCCTCAAACTGGTACACAGGCAGGGGATCAAGGGCAGGTCTTTTGGAAAAAGGGATACTGGAGCTTGGCCTCAGCTGAGAAGTTACAAGCCAGGAGCTCCTTGTGGGCCAGACAAATGTTTTGTGGTGTTTATGTTTTTTGGCCTGAACACTGTTTGTGTTTTTTTAAAGATTTTATTTAATTTATTTGACAGAGGGAGAAAGAGACAGCGAGAGAGGGACCACAAGCAGGAGGAGTGGGACAGAGAGAAGCAGGCCTCCCGCAGGGCAGGGAGCCCGATGCGGGGCTCAATCCCAGAACCCTGGGATCATGACCCGAGTTGAACGCAAACACTTAATGACTGAGCCACCCAGGAGCCCCTAAACAGTGATTTTTTTTTTTTTTTAAAGATTTTATTTATTTATTTGACAGAGAGAGATCACAAGTAGACGGAGAGGCAGGCAGAGAGAGAGAGAGAGAGAGGGAAGCAGGCTCCCTGCCGAGCAGAGAGCCCGACGCGGGACTCAATCCCAGGACCCTGAGATCACGACCCGAGCCGAAGGCAGCGGCTTAACCCACTGAGCCACCCAGGCACCCCTGAATGGTATTCTTTAAATGGGTAAACCGGATGGTATGTGAATTACATCTTAATGTTAAACAAACCAAAGAACCCCCCGCTGGGGTGGGTGATGGGAGAATAACTGCAAATGGGTGAGAGGTTTCTTTTAGTAGGGATAAAAATGTTCTAAGATCAAATTAGTAGCGTTGGCCACACAAAACTGTGCACATACTAAAAAAGTTGAATGGTATTCTTTTTTTTTTTTTTTAAAGATTTTATTTATTTATTTGACAGAGAGAGA
>NW_019154174.1:5603249-5675254 GCF_002288905.1 Enhydra lutris kenyoni
TCACAAGTAGGCAGAGAGGCAGGCAGAGAGAGAGAGAGAGAGGAGGAAGCAGGCTCCCTGTTGAGCAGAGAGCCCAATGCGGGGCTCGATCCCAGCACCCTGAGATCACGACCCGAGCTGAAGGCAGAGGCTTAACCCACTGAGCCACCCAGGCACCGTAAACAGTGATTTTTGAATAAAATTCCAACCTAACAATTTAATAACCATCATCATCATCACCACCATCATCTAAATTTCAAGTTTCCCCTAAAGAATTAGATCTGATGAAAAGGAGCTGACATTCCTGCACAATGATGGGCTAGAGCTACACAACAGCAATCTCCAGTTTGCCAGAGCCTTCTCCACATTGCTTCTCTCATACAGACTATCAGCTGTCATTTATAATCAGGACTGATTGTTTCTTTGGTAGTAGAGAAATAGTTCTCTGCATTCATGTCTCTACCAAAAACTAGAAATATAAAGGACAGCTCTCAATTTTTCTCATACCTGGCCTGTTTCACATATTTGCATCACCTGTCCGGCTGTGGCCTTAAATGGCAAATGCAGACATGTGGAGATGGAGAACAAGAATATGTCCAAATCTCGGCCTTTGGGGAGAAGACACAATATAAACCAAGGCAAGAAAGAAAAGCTCACGGCACGCTCAGGAGGAGAGAGCCAACCTTCAGGCAGTGGAACCTTCAGCTTGGTGGAAGGAAGGGTGGGGATGGCGTCAGTCTTGAAGGCAATGGGGAGCATTAAGTGCTTACGGAAGGGAGCGAGGCAGCAGCACCCAGCTAGGGCGGATCTCTCCGTAAGAGAGACTGGAGGGAAGAAGAGACTATAGGTAGGAAATCTCACCACAGGAAGTCACTGGTAGGAGGACCTAACGGCATTTCTTTCTGCGGCAACTAGCTGTGCCTGGCACCACGTTGAAGGCTTTACGAACACTACCGCGCAAATAGTTGAGTAGTGTAAGCTGGACAGGGCTTCAAGGCCTCATGAACTCACTTGAGCCTAACCTCTGGCCTTATCACTCACTGCTTTTTACATGGTATTACTTGCCATATTCCAAACAAGTGAAGCTAGTCTCAGCTCCCCATGTCTGCTCTTACCTGTCTGGAATGCTGTTCCCTACAGTCTTCACACAGCTACTATTTGTCTTATGGTTCTGCCTAGACATCTCCAATACGAGGAGACTTTCCCTCAGCCCCTGAACTAGGTCGAGTCCCTTGCTTTATGGTTGTACTGTTCCTGTAACTTCTCCTTTCAGCTTCTATCACACTGAGCGAAAACATGCCTGTTTCCCCAACTAGAAGTTCCATGAGGGCAAGAACCTCATTCACTGCTATACCCCCAGAACCTGCTGCCATAGCATGGCACACAGTGGGCATTCAAAAAGTAGATAGGGGTGCCTGGGTGGTTTAGTCGGTTAAGCGTCTGCCTTTGGCTCAGGTCATGATCCCAGGGTCCTGGGATAGAGCCCTGCATCGGGCTCTCTGCTCAGTGGGGAGCCTGCTTCTCCCTCTTCCTCTGCCTGCCGTTCCCCCCTTGCTTGTGTTCTCTTTCTGTGGGATAAATTAAAACTTAAAAAAAAAAAAAGAAAGAAAGAAAGAAAAGAAGACAGAGAACTAGAGTAGTGGACAGGAAGTGAAGAATGCTTCAAAATCTTCAGGTCTAAGGGCTGTTAGGATTTGATAGTTGACTGACTTGGGGACCAAGGGTAGAGTCAAAATGCACAGGAGTTTGAAAGCCCGAGGATGAGATGGTATGGGGATGGTAAGAGAAAGAGAAAGGAGTGGAGAGGAAAAAAGGACGAGGGAACAGAGGATGCATCCTTACCCAGCTCGATGCAGGTTATCCCCAAGGACCAGACATCCACCTTGCCATCATACTGCCCCTCATCCATTGCCAGGATCACCTCCGGAGCCATCCTGGGAGAAAGGTCAGAAGAAAGAGGCTGAACAGTCACCCAGACTCTGCCAACTCCTGATCCCAACATCCTGGGGACTCTCTCCACTCACCACTACTCCCACTCACCAGTATGGGGTGCCCACAAAGGAGTTGGCGGGTGCCATGATAGATGCAGAGCCAAAGTCCCCCAGCTTCACCAAGCCTGGCTCTGATAGCAAGATGTTTCCAGCCTTCACATCCCTGCCAGAGACAAAGCACAGGGATAAAGGCATGCATCTCAGGAAGGCCGGGCAGGGCTTCAGCACCAAGTTTCTACGAAGGCCATAGCCCAGCCGAAGGAGGAGTGTAGACTGCACCCCCTCACAGCCACCGTCGCTGCAGCTCGTACCTATGGATCATGTTGTGGGAGTGCAGGTAAGCCAGGCCCTGAAGGGCTCCATGCGTCACAGCTGCAATCTCCACCTCCTGAAGGGGCTTCTTGTGCACTGCGGAGTGAGGGAAAAACATCAAACTGAAGGGAGCCCAAGGGTGGGGATGGAACTAGCTCCCCTGATCCCTTCCCCTACAGCTTCTTTGCTCTTCTCCCTTCTCCCACTTGTTGGCCAGAGCCACTTACCTTCTAGAAGGTCAGAAGCTGAGCCCAGGCAATACTCCATCACCAGCTAAGAAAGGATAAAGGGTCAGAGATAAGCATATCCAGCCACCCCTGCCCCATCTCCCTTGGGCAGAGATCCAGAGAGTGTCTCTGCCTATCCTCCACTCAGTCACTGCACCGGGGTTAAAAACAGAGAGGAAGGACACTGAGAAAACGACATTGTTGTAGGAGAGTCCCTAGAGCCAGGGCCTCCTCTAGAAACAGCCCAAGATGCCACCACTCCCAACTGAATCTCTTCAAAGCCCCATTCTATCTCCATTTCCTCCAGCCCATGTGCCCCTTTCCAACTACTAACAGTTTACATCCATCTTCAAACCAGCCTCTCCTTCTGGACAAACACCGCTATTCATGGGTTTGTCTGAGGACTAAAGAAGTTGGGGAAGACTTCCTCCTCTCCAAAGTCCCTATAACGGCACCTGGAACAGGGCCCACCTAAGAGACTGGACCAGGACAAGGATGGGGGCAAAGATCAGGCTAGAGTCGGGGGCTAGCTCACCCAAGCTGTGTGCTCTCTCAGGTAACAGCCCCGGTACTGAATGGTATTGGGGTGCCGGAGCTTCTGCAGGAACCGCACCTCCTTGATGATATCCTGCCACTTCTGAGAGGAGGTCAGGGTAGGAGAGGCTTACTCAGCCTAAACATTGAGACTGGGGTCCCCTGCCCTGCCCCCCACCAATCTCTTCAAACCTAACCCACCTCATTTGACTGCTTCCCACTGTAGGACATCTTCTTGATGGCCACCACCTCACTATTCCGGACATCTCGGGCCTGTAAGACCAGATCAGAAGGTGGTGAAGGCCCCTGGTGAGAACTGGGCAGCGGGAAGTCTTGTTGGCCCAACAGAAGAGGGCAGGAGAGGCTGGTGTGGTACAGCAGTGTAGAGGGCTGTGGACCCACGGCAGGAAGAATGCAGGCCTGTCCCTACCCCGTTTTCCTAAGCCCCAACTCACAAAGTACACAGCTCCAAAACTGCCATGGCCAATTTCCCGGAGATCAGAGAAGAGCTTTTCAGGGTCATCCTTGAAGAAGAGCTCAGCCACATCGGGGTCCTTCAGGCTCCCGGCCCGGCCCCCAGCTGGCATGATGGCCCCTGGGGGCCCTGAGAGAGGGGCCTGACCTGGAGAATGAAGAGCAGACCCTTAGAGCAAAGATGGGACATTAAGAAAGAGAAAGGAAGGGGCCTCTCAAGTTTCTGCCTTCTCCTCCACTAGTTCCCTGATGAGGGGGAGGCACGGCAGAGGAAGGGCAAGGGGGAGATTAGGAACAACATCAAAGCTCCAAAAAAATGAAGTTGCCCTGGCAACCAGAGCACGGGGGCCGGGTCCCTGGAGTCCCTAAAACTGCTAGGAAGACTGAGAGCAAAGCATCCTCACCACTCCCAGCCCTCAATAGGATCCATTTCGCTACAACCCTTACTTCTCCCCCTCAAGAATAAAAGATCCCACCTCCCAGCCAGAACCCCAGATTCCCAAGTGTCCTGTCCCACAACTCCCATACCCCAAATATTTCCAGGCACCTTCCTGTTCCCCTTGGCGTCGAGGCCCCCTCCTCCCTCAACCTCTCACACCCTGGAAGAGAGCAGGAAACAGCCAGGCCGGAGGCAGTGGAAATCCGGCCATTGTTAGAAGTGGGTACTGGCCCACAAGGGCCAGAGGACTTGCTCTCAAAAAGGGTTAGGGACACTGTGGTAGGAAGGAGATGTAGAACGAGGACAGGGATAGCAATGACAGCTGGCTTTTAGGGCCTGTGACCTGGGCCGCCTTACTTGTCCAGTCCAATCACATGTGCTTCATGAAAAGGTACAGAACATTTGTAGTGTACAAGTAACATTGCCTAAGCATGTAACAGGAAGCACCTTACATGAATCTCTCTCATTCAATCCTTACCACAATTTTATGAGAATTTACTATTACCCCTATCTTGCAGATGAGGAAATAAGCTCAGAAAAGGTTAAGTCTTGCCCAAAGCTGGTCCTCTACTACTATGCAGGAAATAAGCAGAGCAAGATGGTGATCGCCATTTCACAGACTATGTGACTGAGGCACAGAAAGGAAGAAGGATTTCTCCAAGGTCAGAGAACAGGACCTTCTCTCCAGTCAGGCCAGTGTGCTTACTACTGTCTTAGCAACTCACCTCAAGCTCATTCCCATCCCGCAGGAAGCCTCCCTTGACCACTCTAGCCTTTAGGGAGAGCTCCTAGAGCACACAGCCCAATACCCACAGAAAGCTCCTGCAGTAGGAAGAAGCGGAGGACCCCGCCCCTTTCCCCCAGGGAATTCCAGGCCAGGCTCCCAGCTAAGCACTTGTTGGAATTTAGGCACAAAAAGAGCCTTCAGCAGAGTTGGCCTCCCAGGGCAGAGTTCTAGCTCCGTTAAAGCACCTAACAATTTAGCGTGTAATTATATTCTGTCGTGCATTGTTTCCTGTTGTGTTGTTAATTTTGTCTCCTTAGCCCAACTGGAAGCTGGAGGGCAAGAAGTAAGCCTGACTCTTCAGTGGGCCCCCAGGGTGCAGAGGGCTCAGAATAGCCTAGGAGATTGATTGACTGCCTTCAGCCAAGCCCTCAGCAGCTCCCAAGCTGCTCCAAACAGGCCCCTTTCTCCATTCTCCTGCCAGCAACACTGCTAAGCACCTCTCACCCCCACCACACACCCACACACAAAGGCAGGTGCTCACAACTTGCCAAAGGAATCTTCTTGACCTTTTTACCAGCACCCAGCCCAGAATGCCAACCCAGGACCCCAAGCCACATATAAGGGATGCCAACAAAACATCACACTGAGCCTCTTCCTCAAATAATGAACATTTGTGTGATTACCAATGTCTGTGCTAACTCACAGGCACCTTCTAAAACAATGTTATCACCATTCTGCAGATGAGGAAACCCAAGTCTGTCTGTCCCTAAGCTACACTACCAGTACATCTCACCAGCAACATGTAACAACAGGGTTTTGAGTAGGCTCCTTATACTTGGTCTTCTCTTTGATAAAATGGATTACAGCATAGGGCTGTTGTGAGATTTTTAATGAGATCTCAAACCTAGAAACACTATGCAGACACTTGGCATATGGATTTCTCCTTCCCTGCCTCCAGGGTCACCACAAGGATTTAATACTTTGGGGACCATCCTACCCCAGCAGCTTGGCTTTAACTGTGAAGAGACACCACTATGGCTATCATTTGTCAAAAGAAGAGAGCCCTCTCAGGAACCCAGGCCAACGAATGGAATCAGGGTAAAGATGAAGGTCACAGTAGAGAGAAAAATCCACGAGACAGAAGACAGGAGTCAGAGCCTACCAACAGAAAAAGCTTCCGAGTATAACCCTCCCCAAAAGGAAGCTCTTCTCTCCCTCACTCTTAAATCTCACCCCAACTCATTCTCCTCTGGATCCCTGGCCAAGAAGAGATGCCAAGAGACAGGTATGGAGCGGGGGCAAAACTTGATCAAGAATCTGGGTTTCAATCCTAATTCTGCCACGGTGTGACCTTGGGCAACCTCTCTGGGCCTCAATATTCTCAACTGCAAAATGGGAAGACAGCAATAAAAGAGGCCCCACAGGGTGAATGGAGGGGGAGGTGTCACATGAGAGAACAGATGTAAAGCACTTTCTAAATGACAGATCGCTTGACAAATGTATGAGATTACACCATCAGCAAGAGGTTGGAAGGTAACGATATAGCTAGGAAAAAATATTGCCAGGCACTACTCAACACAAATGCACACACACACACTTCCTTGAAAGGACAATCCAAACAGACCATGCCTAAAAAGCAGATAAGTGGACCCACCATGGAGATCAAAGGCAAGGGAATCAACATCCCAAAGCAATCCAGAGAAAGGGGTATAATCAGAGAACAGGTAGCTGTAAGGGGCAAAGTGAACATAGAAGACCAGAAGAGTGCAAACCCATCTGATTAGCTCAAGCACCCTAGGGTGTGACCCCCCATGACATCAAAGACCCTGTCACCTTAGGTCCCCCATCAGACAAACATAATGAAGAGGAACAAGGTGGCAGCAGAAGGCACCGCTAGCCAGAGGCTGACCACTGGCCCACTGGGCTTCATCCTGAGAAGAGGGCCTACCCAGGCCCAGTTCCTCAAAAAGGAGCACCCTTTCTTCTCAATGCTAGACACAGGGACCCGCGCCCCTGCACCCCGTGTCTCACCTGGTAGGGGTCACTATGGTGCCCCAGCGCTTCCGCCTGCTCCTGGGGTCCTCCAGCGGCTCTGCCAAGCTGGGAGAGGGGCAAGGAGACCTTTCCCCTTGCCACCTCTTCCTCGGCTTTCGCCCTTCCTGAGGGGCGGGCCCGGGAAGCCTCCCCTGGAGGGGAGGGGGTGACAACCTGATCTGACCTCGCGGTCCAGTCCTCCTCCTCCTCGAGGGCGACAGTTGCTGAATCCCGGATTTCTGGTTGTGGGGTCTGAACCCCAGATATTTGAACGAAGGGAAGCTGAATTTGGTATCTGAACGCGCGGGGAATGAACCCCGGATACTGGTGCACGCAGGGGCCTGAACCCCAGATTTCTGAAATCCTACGAAACAGAGCCCCAGGTTTAAAGAGGTTGGGACCCGAGTCCTGGATATGTGGGGTCAGAGGGGCTGATACCCGGATATTTGAGAAGCGAGGGGTCAAGCCCGGAAATTCGCGACCGAAGGGCCTGAACCCCAGCTCTTCGGCCTCCGACAGGGGGCCCACCCCGAGGACGTCCGGCCGCACGGCCCCTCTCACACCAGGGTCCGAGGGTGACAGCCCTCACTCCCGCCCCAGCCTCCTCCCTTTTCCCTTCTCTCTCCTGAGGGTAGCTGAAAGATTGTAGCTACGGACGGTCCCCGCGCCTTCTCTCCCTCTCCTCTTCTCAGTCTCAGCCTCTCTCCGCACCACAGCCCCGGTCTCGTCCCGGTCTCCCTCTCCCTCTTCCTCCCAATTCCAAGATGGAGACCGGGCGGGAGCGCGCAGGCGCGGTAGGGACGCCGGGCCAAAGGGGGCGGAACCACAAATGAAATGGCCCCGCCCCCCTATCCTCACAGCCGGGGCCAGGGAGATGGGCAGTTACCGGGCCAGAGTGCGCGCGCGCTCCGCCACGCGGACCCTGGATGGGAGGAGGCGGGGAGAAGGGCTAGGCTTGGAGGGGGAGGAGCTCAGCAAGCAGTCCGACAAGTGGCAGTGGAGAGAGCTGCGGCGCATGCGCTCGCCCCGCCTTAGCGCTGAGCCCGAGCTTGTTGCTAGGGGAAGCTTTGAGGGGGCGCGAGTGGAAGGAAAGAAGCCGGGATCTGCGCCTGCGTATAGGGTAGCGGTTGGGAGGGGCAAGGGAAGGAGGCTTGCTGGGCGCGGAAAAGGCGGGAAAATGGACTGCTCTGGCTAGTAACCGTACAGCCAGGACGTGGGCTCCCAAGTTTGAGGAATCTTTGCTGGGAAAACTCAGTCTGTCAAATCCCTTCAGGAAGCAGGCCTTTCACAATTGCATGACCTGCTCAAGGTCACACAGCATTTATGTCAAAGCATTCCCATGACCATACCCACCTGATTCTCTCAACTAGTTGGAACTATTGATTTTCTTTCATAGAAGAAAACAAGACATAAGGTGGCACAGCTGCGATTAAAACCAAGTGTTTTCCAAAGGCAAGTCATAACAGAGGATAGAGCTGCAGTAATCCATGCCTTATGCCAGCCTGTATCCCAAACTAAAGACTCAACAAGGAAAAGTCCCCCAAGCCTGTCTACCCTGAAATTCCCACCTCAACCCAATCCCCAATAAACACCCTGGGCAACACTGGGCAAAAAAAGCCTTTTATTTTCCCCCACATTCCAGCTCTCCATTTTTTGGTAACATCTCTTCCAACTTAGAACAAAGTCTGGAGAAGTTGATTCACACCTGGAGAAAAAGAAGATTAAAAACAGGGGCAGAGGGGTGCCTGGGAGGCTCAGTTGGTTAAGCATCTGCCTTCAGTTCAGGTCATGATCCTGGAGTCCTGGGATCGAGCTCCCCTGTGGGGCTCCCTCCTCAGTGGGGAGTCTGCTTCTCCCTTTGCCTCTGTTTCTCCCCCTACTCATGTGTGCTCTCCCTCTCTCTGTCTCACACATAAATAAATAAAAATCTTAAATGAAAAAACAAACAGGACAGATTAGAGGGCTTTTGGGGGAAGCTCTGGGATGGCTGTAAAGAGTGAGGAAGGGGGTGCCTGGGTGGCTCAGGTCATGGTCCCAGGGGCCCGGGATGGAGTCCCACATCGGGCTCTCTGCTCCGCAGGGAGCCTGCTTCCCTGCCTACTTGTGATCTCTTTCTCTCTATCAAATAAATAAATAAAATCTTAAAAAAAAAAAAAAGTGAGAAAGGAGCAGAGGAAGTGGTGACTACAGATGGGCACAAACACTCATCCCAACTGGGTGGGCCCCTTCAGATCCCCAGGATCTGCTAGGAGCCAGAAAGCCTTCATTTCCCAGTCCACTCAGATCTAAGAAAAGCTATGAGGGTTCCACTATCTCCTATCCCAAGTAGGTGGAGCCTAGCCCTGAGCAAAATTAGCAATGTGGATCTTGAGCGTCCAGTTTCTCTGGCCAGAGCCTTTCCCTGGGCTTGGGCTGTTTCTGCTTCTCCCGTGGCTATCTCCTAGGGTACAGCAGCTAGTTACTGAAGCTGAGAACAGTTTAAGAGCTGGGTGCACAGGGGCACCTGGGTGGCTCAGTGGGTTAAAGCCTCTGCCTTCGGCTCAGGTCATGATCCCAGCATCCTGGGATCGAGTCCCACATCGGGCTCTCTGCTCAGCAGGGAGCCTGCTTCCTCCTCTCTCTGCCTACTTGCGATCTCTGTCAAATAAATAAATTAAAAAAAAAAAAAAAGAGCTGGGTGCACAACAGATAACTCTCAAATTATATAACCTCCACCTGACAGAGTAAGACTTTTGTATAGAAATATTCTTTCCTTAATGAGCAGACACATGGACTAGTTAGCCAAAATGTTCCTCACCCACTGCCACCTTTGTTAGCAGTGTTCCTCCAAAGACTGTTAGCAAACCCAACTTTTTCTAGATGCAATGAAGGCTGATGGAAAAGAGAAAGTGTATGTAAAACGCTTCGGCACATACTTTGTGCCTAGTAGATGGGCATCATCAATCCTTTTGTGCTGTTCAAGGTGAGTTTTACAAAATTTGCATCATAAAACTGGGTATCAGGATTCCAGGACAAAAGCAAAATAAACAGAATTCATATCCAGGATGCATCATCAGATCTGAATCCTGTTAACTCACCACTGTTGCCAGAAAGCTTGGATATGAACTACAGCTATGGATGAATCTCAAAATCAGAATGTTAACCGAAAGAAGGCGGTCACAAAAGAATATGAGTCCATCTACATGAAGTTCAAAAATAAGTAAAACCATATTGTTTATGAATGACCCTATCTCAGTTATAATTGCCACGTCCACCCCATCCCCTACTCCCACAGGACTGGGGCAAAGAACCTTACCTGAGAACAAGATGGGAACTAGGCCAGCGCCCTCAGAGCCGGGTTCTAGACCAGTGGGACTCCCGGCGCGGGTGGAAGCACACAGCAGTGAGACAGCAGAGAAGGCCACAGAAGAGAAGCAGGAAGGAGCCCAAAACAAGCAGTCTGGAGCCACACAGAGCCAGCTCCTCCTAAGGACGGGCAAAGGGAAAGGAGGAATGAATGCTAGGGAGGGAGGGTGGAGAATCTTCTCCTGGGAAGATATTTTATCCCCGGGGCCAAGAGCTATAGAGAGAAGCCCCTGTGGAGGGAGAGGGCTCTCTATATCCAAGGAGCAACCAAATGGAAAATGTAATTTCCATACAAGCTAATTGTCTCAATGGTCTATGAACTGCGTTCTCAACCAACCATTGAAGCGAGCCCCTCTAATGTGTCCATGAGATAGGAAAGTTCACTACTGCCATTTTAAATATGCTTGAGCAGGGCCAGGTCTGGAAACCAGTATTTTCTCTGGTTTAAGCTCCTGAGTGGTGTTCCTCACTGGGGTCTTTGCACATGTGAGGGAAAAGCACGCAGCAGCCTCCTAACTGGTCTGTCTCCTCTGCTCAGTCGGTCCCTCTCAACCAGCATCAGTGGCCCCATGGCCTGCAGTATTAAGTCATAGTGTTTTAGCCTCAAGTTACGGAGCCTCACAATAAGGCCCCTGCCTCTCTCCTGTCTCTTCCCCTCAGTCTTTCCTAAGCCCCTCCTCATGGAGTGCCCTCCAAGGCCAGACACTTTTCAATCTCTAGGCCTGTGCTCGTGCTGGTCCTTTGGCCTGGAATTTATGTCCCTTCTCCAGAATACCCTCTATTGCATTCTCTGCCCACATCTTCCTCCTCCTCCAGGGTCACCCTGAAAGGGCAGACAAAGCCTGGGACTGCAGTCAGAAGGCACAGGTTGTAATCCTGGGTCTGCCACTTAACCAGCTATGTGGCCTTGGGCAATTCACTCCCTCTCTCTAAGCCTGTTTCCTCATCTGTAAAATGGGATAATAACAGCTACCTCAAAAGGCTGTTTTAAGATCAAATGAGATAATGAACCTGAAAGTACTTTGTACATTATAAACTACTGTACACAATTCTCTTTCTTAAATGCCACCTTCTCTGTGAAGCACTCTCCATAAATGTTCAAGTTAGGGTTAATTGCTCCTTACTCTGTGTTTGAATAACATCTCTATGATAGCGATTAGCCCATTCAGCCTCTCATTACAGCTTCTGCATTCCTTTAAGGTGGAGATCATATTTTATTCTGTTTAAAGACAATCGTTAATAGTAATAGCTCTCACTCATCCACTCTCTGTTACGTAGCAGGCGTTGTACTGGGCACCTGACATTCATTCTCATTCATCTTTATTTGTTGGCATCAGGGGATAGTATCATGTTTTCCATTTTACAGAGAAGGAAGCTGAGGCTCAGAGAGGCTCAGATGCTCGCTCAAGGTCACACAGCCTCTGGGGCAAAATGACAGAGCCTGTGCCTTTTCTGTTAGGTAAAACTGCCCCCAGTGGCCTTCAAGGCAGAGCGTTCAGCTGGCAGTGTATGAAATCCCAAAAACCTGAGGCTCTTACCGAGGTGAGCAGCTTGGTGAGCACAAGGCCTTCGTGGCTCCAGATGCTGACACACTCCTCAGTCGTCCTAAGACTCAAGGTGGCATTTCCTGTTCCCTCCTCTGAGCAGGAGAGGGGTGGCTGGCTGGAGGGCAGGATTTCTGAAGCAGCACTAAAATACAGGCACGTTCCTGGGGTCCTTTCTGTGGTCACTCTGGCAGTAATGAGGACCCGCTCTTCCGCAGAAGATCCTATGAGAGGCACAGGAGAGGCAGTGGAAGAAGTTGGAGGGTGGGGTGGAAGCCATTTATCTTCAGACTTTCATTCATTTCTAAGGCTTCCTTCAGTACCAGCTGTTTTGGCATTCAATAAAGTACTCTGTACACTATCACTGTGTCAATAAGAAATAACAATTACTATGTATCCGTATAAACAAAAAATTAACTTTGCTTACAATCAATAAAACAATCATGCCAATGCTCACAAAGTTGCAGTGAAACTGGGGCAGATACACATTGCCAATGTCAGTCTATATAAAGGAGTCTGTCCCTTTTAAGAAAGCAGTTTCCTAGTAGGTACCAAAATCCATGAAAAGGTTCACATCCCATTTCAAATTAGCAGGGAAAGGATGGTCTATTTAGTCAATGCCCTTGGGACAATTTCCATTTGGGGGAAAAAAAAAAAAGCCAGACTCATCTCACACTATAAAATAAAGTCCAGATGTGCTAGAGACCTATACAAACAAATTAAACAAAACAAAACCCAAAGAAAATTCAGAAGAATATTTTCTAAGTTTATAGTGGGGAAGGCCTTCCTAAAAAAGACACAAGATCTACAAGCCTGAGTAAAGAATGAGAGCAATAAACTTAACCTTGTAACAGCTGAAGGCTTCTCAAAGATGAAAGGTAATTAAAAGAAAAGTAACAGAATGGATAAAAATACCTATCCATTTTTGGTAAAGATTTATTTATTGGGGGGCGCCTGGGTGGCTCAGTGGGTTAAGCCTCTGCCTTCGGCTCGGGTCATGATTTCGGAGTCCTGGGATCGAGCCCCACATTGGGCTCTCTGCTCAGCGGGGAGTCTGCTTCCCTACCACCTCCCACTGCCTCTGCCTGCCTCTCTGCCTACTTGTGATCTCTGTCAAATAAATAAATAAAATCTTAAAAAAAAAAAAGATTTATTTACTGGGGGGGACAGCAGGAGAAACTCTTCAAGCAGACTACCCTCTGAGCAAGGAGCCCATGGGACTTGATCTCATAACCCATGAGATCCTTACCTGAGCTAAAACCAAGAGCTAAATGCTTGACAGACTGAGCCACCCAGGTGCTCCCAAATGCCTATATTTAATTGGTAAAAAGGTTTACAATCCAGAATATATAAGGATCTTCTAAAAATCAAAAACATAAAGATAAGCAACTTAAAAGACAAAAGAGCAAAGGATACGAACAGAAAATTCATGGAGGCATGAAAATGGCCAATAAACCTACAAGAAGATAGTCAACCTCACTAACAATCAGAAGAAAGTAAATGAAAACAATCAGGCAATTTCTTTGCTCATTAAATTGGTAAAAATTAAAAAGACTGATAATAACAAGAGTTGCTGGGGCACCTGGGTGGCTCAGTCATGGTCCCAGGATCCTGGGATCGAGCCCCGCATCGGGCTCCCTTGCTTAGTGGGGAGCCTGCTTCTTCCTCTGCCTGTTTCTCCCTTTGCTTGTGCTCTCTCTCTGTCAAATAAATAAATAAGATATTTAAAAATAAATAAGTAAAAATAATGAGTTACTGAAGATGTAAGGAAATGGGCACTCTCAGTGAGTGACACCTTTTAGAAGACAATGTGGCTGTATCTATCACAATTTTAAATGGGTACAGACTGTGCCTGAGAAGATGCCCATCAAACTGTTGACACTGGGGGCACCCGGGAGGCTCAGCCATTAGGCCGCTGCCTTTGGCTCAGGTCATGATCCCAGGGTCATAGGATCGAGCCCCGCATTGGGCTCCTTGCTTGGCAGGGAACCTGCTTCTCCCTCTCCCACTTCCCCTGCTAGTGTTCCCTCTCTCGCTGTTCACTGTCTCTCTCTGTCAAATAAATAAAATCTTAAAAAACAAAACAAAACTGTGGACACTGCAGGAGAGGTGAGACGGATTTTTACGTGTGCTTTTTATAATTCTTTGTGGTCCGAATCCACAACAAAACAAATCTGTCTATTAAAAAAAGGTCCATACCCTTTGACTCAGTAATGCCATTTATAGAAACTCATTGTAAGGAAAGGATTCAAAAGAAAGATGCCAAGTATACCAAGATGTTTATTGTGTTACACACACACACACACACACACACACACACACACACACAAAATAGGAAGCAATAAGCTGTTTAACACTAGGAAAAGAGTTACAAATGATGGCCCAACCACTTAATGGATCTTTACAGGTCCATTGGTGTACATCCAATAAAATAATAATGTTCAGACCAGGCAGAAACTAAAAAAATGATGTCATAAGTGAAAAAAGAGAAATACAAACCACTGTGTATGTATGTGTGTGTATATATTGTGTGTGTATATACACATCATAATGACTATAAGAAATATACATGCAAACTTTCTAAGAGAACCATCCCCTGTTTCTCTACATTCCCCAGATCGAATCATCCACCAAGTCTTGTCCACCCACTGTCAACGTCTCTCTCGGATCAGTCCCCTTCTTTCACGGCATTGTCTTAGTTTGGGTGTCCTCATCATCTTTCTATTGTAACCACCTCCTACCCGGTCTTCCTGCCATTGGACACACTTCTACCAGGCAGTCAGCCAACAGAGTGTGATCTTTTTCAAAGAACAGCAAAAAACTCATTCTATTTTCCTGACAAAAATTTTGAGTTTGCCCAATGCACTAGATAAAGTTCAACTACCTGGGCTTGGCACATGAGACCCTCCAGAGGATTCTGTCTGCTTCCTCAAATACATCTCTTGCCACTCATTCAACACTCCTTCCCCTGCAGCACTCAAACTGAACCCCTTGGAGTTCTCAAACATGCTATTATGGTCCCCGTCGGCATGCCTTTGTATATGCTTGGAAGAGCACACTCCTAACTCTCCCTCAAGCCTTGGCTCCAGCACTGAATCCTTGGAAAAGCCTCTTCACTAACCCTGTGTGACAGACTCCTGAGTATTCCCACTGTAACCTGTGTGCTCCTTCACACATTTAAAGGTATTTGCTTCTGTTCATATCTGTATCCTTGCTAGATGTTGTAAGCAGCTCGAGGCCGAGGCCCATGTCTTACATGTCTCTATATTCCCCATGCTTGTACATAGTAGGTGCTCAATAATTATTGCTTAGATGATGCAGTCGTATTTTTATTCTGTTTCTAACCATTATAAAAAGAACAGGCCTTGTCTGCAGAAGCAGAACTTGAGAAGCCGATCCTAAAATCCACATGGTAATTAAAGGGATCTAGAATAAGCAAAAGAATTTTTAAAAAGGAGAACAAAGTTGGAAGACTCACATTTTCTGATTTGAAACTTAATACAAAGCTGCGGTAATTAAGAGTATGGAGCTACCATAAGGACAGACACATAAATCAGTGGAACAGAACTGAGAATCCAGAAATAAACCTATATATACATCCATGGTCAACTGATTTTCAGTAACGGTGCCAAGACTATTCAAAGGAAAGAACTGTCTTTTCAACAAAACATGCTGGGACAACTGAAGAGCCACTTGCAAAAGAACAAAGCTGAACCCCATCCTCACACCATTCACAAAAGTTAACTCAAAATGGATCCTACAGCTAAATGTAAGAGTTAAAACTATAAAACTTTAATAGAAAAGATAGGGGTAAATCTTCGTGAGGTTGAGTTAGGCAAAGCTCTGCTTAACCAAGACACTAAAAGCACAAGCAACTAAAAGAAAAATACTTTGGGGCGCCTGGGTGGCTAGTTGGTTAAGTGTCTGCCTTTGGAACAAGTCATGATCCCCAAATCCTGGGATCCAGCCCCACATTAGGCATGCTGCTCAGCAGGGAGTCTGCTTCTCCCTCTCCTTCTGCCCCCTGCCTCCCCCTGCTTGTACTCTTTCTCTCTTGCTCTCAAAAAACATCTTAAAAGAAAAAAAAAAAAAAAAAGAACACCATCAACAAAGTGATAAGATAACCCAGAGAATGGGAGAAAATATGTGCAAATCATACATCAGATAAGAGACTCGTATCTAGGGGCGCCTGGGTGGCTCAGTAGGTTAAAGCCTCTGCCTTTGGCTCAGGTCATGGTCCCAGGGTCCTGGGATGGAGCCCCTCATTGGGCTCTCTGCTCAGCGGGGAGCCTACTTTCCCCTCTCTTTTTGCCTGCCTCTCTGCCTACTTGTGATCTCTGTCTGTCAAATAAACACATAGTATCTTAAAAAAAAGAGAGAGAGAGAGAGACTTGTGTCTAGGAAAACAAACAACTCTTACAACTCAATAATTAAAAGGCAAATTATCCAAATTTTTTTAAAAGGCAAAACTCTGAATATACATTTCTTCAAAGAGGATAGACAAATGACCAAGAAGCCATAAAAAAATGCTCAGTATCATTAGCCATGCCAATTAGAACCACAGTGAGATACTACTTCTCAATGACTAGGATGGCTAGAATTTTTAAAAAAAGATAATAAGTGTTGGTAAGGACATGGAGAAACTGGAATTCACACACTGCTGGGGGGAAACACAAAATGGTACAGCCACCTTGGAAAACAGTCTGGCAGCTCCTCAAAAGATTAAACACAGAGTTATAATATGACCCAGGAATTCCACTTCTTGGTATTTTATTTCCCCCAAGAGAAATGAAAATGTACGATCACACAGAATCTTGTATGCGAATGTTGACAGCAGCATTGTTTGTAATAGTAAAAATAGTAAACAGTAATAGTATAGTAAATGTAATAATATAGTAAAATAGTAATAGTAAAAATAGTAAAAAATCAAAAAGTAAAAACAATTCAAATGTCAAACAACTGATGAATGGATAAATAAGATGTGGAATATCCATACAATGGATGTTATTCAGCAACAGAAACACAGAATACGGATGCGTGCTATGACATGGATTGTACCCTGGAAACATACTGATGGAAAGAAGCCAGTCACAAAACAGCACACATTGTATGAAATGTTCCGAATGAGCGAATCCACAGAAAAAGAAAAGTTAGTAGTTGCCTGGGTCTGGGAAGCTAGGAGGAAAAGGGGAGCAACTGCTAACGGGTACAGGATCTCTTTTCAGGGAATGAAATGCTCTAAAATTGATTGTGGTGGTAGTTGCACACTTCTGGGATGATACGAAAAGCCATTGAATCATACCTTTTAAATGTGTGAATTTTATGTTATATGATCCTATCTCAATACAGCTGACGTACATATATTTATGAAATAAAAAGAACAGGAAAAATTATCTCAAGTCTGTAGGTATCAGACATCTTCCTTTACTCTCTTTGACCACACAGATGTACACCTGGACATTAGAGACCTTCCCCTGCATGCCCACCCCCCAAAGAATTCACAAGAGAATCTTAGAATGATAGCATCAGAAGACAGAGAGTTCCACCTTTCTCTCCTCCCTTTTCATCTCTCTGATTTCAGACAAGGAACCTGAGGCCAAATCTCACACAGGAATCAATGGCATCCACTGACACTACCTTCCCCCCATCATTTTCCCAGAAGACTCTAAGCTCTGTGGGAATGGATGACGTCTAATTTTTTCCGTATCCTCCATCCTCCATAGCACACAGAGCTGTGCTAAGAACAGAGCAGGCACTCAATGCACTTGGTTAATTGAACAGGACATGCTTCTTGAACATCCCTGAGGAAAAAGAAGGTGCCTCTAAGAGGAGTAAGCAAGAGGGATAAAGAAGGAAGAGAAAGAATATTAGGTCAAATCTACCCCATCGCATCACACCTCCAAGGACAGACTCAAAGAACCTCAGAGCTGGAAGGGAAAAGAGAAAACACCTACAGGGAACCCAAAGAGTATCACTGTAGTTACTGAAAGAATGTAGCCCTTACTACAGCAGAAGTGACTAAGGCCTTGGGATATGCCCAAGGTCACCAGGCTGGAGAAGTCAGAGACAGAACCCACCCCTAAGTGTTCTGATGCCCAACCCACAGTCCTCTTTGATCTCACCTTTCAATCCCATGTGACTACCCTGGACCATAGTTTGGAATGTCTGTGTCTTGTTCCTGTCTGGACCATCTCCGAAGTTCAAGGTGGTCAGTAAGCCCACGACCTGAGGCCCATGCCACTTCCCCGTGACTGTCCCATTCACGGGACACAGGGTCAGCTGGCCAAAAGATCTCAAGAAAGAGACCCAGTCCTGTGTGCAAAAGAAAGGTGGGAGAGAGGTGAGAGATTAGCAGCACGAGCAAGGATGTGTGAAAAGGATGAAGAAGGTACTCACCTGAGGGATGTCAGGGCTGCGCAAGCCAGTGCTGTGGGTGAGGAGGAAGCCACCAAGGCCCAGGCCTGACAGGCCAAGAAGCAGCAGGATCAAAGTGGCACAGACCAGAGGTGGGTGGTGGGCCAGACAGAGATGCAGGTTGTGCCCTGCCTGGCAGCTGCCCATGGGGAGGAGAAGGGTCCGGGCCTCCACGGAGAGCCTGCTGGAGGATAGGAGGGGAGAACTGGACAAGAGCCTGCCAGTCAGAAGGCACTTACCCATTTTATTCAAAGGGAAACTAAAGCACTGAAAAGACAAGGTGCTTGCCCAAGGCCACACGGCCAGTTAGTGGCAGAGCCAGGACAAGAGTTTAGGGCTCTCAACTCTAAGTGTTCACCCCTCTGCATCACTTAATAAATGTTTGCTGTATTTGATTTCTGAAGTAATCAAGGCAGAAGCAAAGCAGAGCACGCTGTGTTGGAAAGAGGAACCCAAAAGGAGAATTCTCAAGGGGAGAAATTCAGGAAGCAGCTCTTGTGGGGATAAGGTTTGGCTGAGGAACTGTTCCATCCAACAGCCCAAAGGAAGTGTCTGATGAAAAGAACTTTACTGGGGAGCAAAAACGGTTCTGTCTGTATCCTCCTCCGCCACTCACTGGCTATGCGAGAAAAATCAGTTAACCTTTGTGAGTTTAGGGATCTGTGAAAGAACGGCAAATAATAAGGACTAAATGTGACAGATAAAGCAGTTTTGCATAGTACTCGGCCTTGCAGGAACTCAATAATGTCCATTTCCTTTCTATTTCACTGTGTCATACTGAACTTTAAAACTAGGCCAAGCAAGGCAAAAAATACTTAGTGGAAACTGAGATTCGGGGACTTTCACAGAGGAGTGGCAGGGCCAAGCTCTGAAACCCGTCTTCTGCTTCCAGGTAGAGTGCCCTTTCCCAGGCGGGAAGCGACAGGCTGATGAAAAGGAACCCCTGGAAGATGAGATAAACATATGGGGTGGGTGGGGAGAAGGAGGCTGCAGGGAAATGGAGGTGTCACAAATGCCCAGTCCCTGCCCTGCCTCCCGTCCCGGCACATCTGGAAAGGGGGAGAAAGCACGAAGGCGGAGGGCAGAGCCTGAGTTCAGCCGCAGGTGGTGCCCCTGGGCCTCCCCTCCCCCCCGCAAAGCCCCTCCTGCAGGAACTCAACACCCGCACCATCCCTTCCCGGTCCTGCGGCGTCGGATCCGCCTGCCGCTCGCTCTCACCGCTCGAAGCCGGGCGGAGGCCGGCGCCCCCCGCGACGTCACGCGTGGAGCAGCGAGGGGCGGGGTCCGTGCTCCCCCCACCCACCGTGGGGATTCGCATGCGCGCTGTCCACGCGGGCAGCAGCCCCGCCCCTCCCAGACTGGGTGGGGGCGTACCAAGAAGGAACCCAGTGAAGGGGCAACGGAGAAGAACGTACTCCGCGGTAGGTGAGTAAAAGGGAGAGAAAGCAAAGGAGCTGATTGTGGGGACGTTGTTAGAACTGTAAAGCCTCACTCCGGAGACGCTGTGGGGCATTTGAACGAGAATCGCGTAGCAGGCATTTTTCTGTTGCCCGTCCCCCTCCCGCGCCAATCGCACAGCCCAGCCGCGCCCAGGTTCCGGGTATGAATTTGGGGTCTGCCCGGCTGGGGAAGCGGGGTGGGGCGAAATTCCAGCCCTGAGATTCTGGCCTTGCGGACAGTTCGGGCTGCGCTTTTCTCTGCAGGCCCAATGTCTGCACCTCACGTTTGGTCCCCTGGTTTTAGTGAGTCCTTAATGCTTAGGATCCTACAGCTGCCAGACTGCTCAATAGAGGCTATCTCGTTTCATTTCTGCCCAGATTTTAGAGATGAGAACACCAAAGTCCACCTTACCTGAACAGCAGGACGCATGGAGGAGCCAGGAACCCGGGGTTCAAATCCTAACTTTGTACCTGTCTCTGCACAAGTCATGACCATGCACTTTTGGGGAGCTGAGTTTGGTGAAGGGGTTCAACCCACCTACCTCACTGGTTGGATGGGAAGCTTAAGAGACCAGTGTGGGAAAACATGGGCCCAGTGTGCACTGAGCACTGAATCGCGCTGGGCAAATGCTCTTTCAAACAAAATCTTAGTATTCAACTCTAGCGAGTTGCTAAGACAGAGACCGGGTCACTCGTGTTCCACCCGCTTCCCAAAACCCTTTCCCATACGGTAAAATAAGATTCAACAAGGGTGCCAGGACCATTCCATGAGGTAAATCTAGTCTTTTCAACAAACGGTATTGGGAACTGAATATTCACATGTGAAAGAATGAAGTTAAACTGTTACTTTACACCACTTACAAAAGTTAATTCATAATGCACCAAAGATCTACATGTAAGAGCTGGAAGTATAAAACTCTTAGAAGAAAACGGGAAAGCTTCATGACATTGGATTTGGCAATGATTTCTTGGGTATGACACCCAAAGCACAGACAGAGAAAAAAAAAGGTAAGTGGACTACATCAAAATTTAAAATTTCTGTGCATCAAAGGACACAACGGAATGAAAAGGCAACCCATGAAATGGGAGGAAATATTTGCAAAGCATGTATCTGCTAAAGAGTAAATGATATATAGAATATATAAAGAATTCTTAACAGTGCAACACAACAACAAAAATCCTGGTTAAAAAGTAGGCAAAGGACTTGAAGATATTTCTCCAAAGGCCGATAGGCATACGAAGAGAAACTCAACATTATCATTAGGGAAATGCAAATGAAAACCACAATTAGATACATCTCACAGCTATTGGGTGGCTACTGTTAAAAAAAAAAAAAAAAAGAAAAGAAGTGTTAACAAGGCTGTGGAGGAATTAGAACCCTTTTGCTCTGTGAGTGGGAATTTAAAATGGTACAAGTGGGGCGCCTGGGTGGCTCAGTCCTTAAGCATCGTGCCTTCAGCTCAGGTCATGATCCCAGGGACCTGGGATCCAACCCCCAGATTGGGCTCCCTGCTCTGCGGGAAGCCTGCTTCTCCCTCTCCCACTCCCCCTGCTTGTGTTCCCTCTCTTGCTGTGTCACTCTCCGTCAAATAAATAAAATCTTTACAAAATTTTTTTAATTAAAAAAATGGTACAACTACTAGGGAAAACAGAATGGTGGCTCTTCAAAAAATTAAAAGTAGAATTATGAGGGGCACCTGCCTGGCTCAGTCAGTGGAGTGTGTGACTCTTGGTCTTGGGGTTGTGAGTTTGAGTCCCACATTGGGTGAAGCGATTACTTAAAAAAACATTTAAAAAAATAGAATTACCATACTATCCAGCAATTCCACTTTGGGTATATACCCCAAAGAACTGAAAGCAAAATTTCTAAAAAATATTTGTATACCCATGTTCATAGCAGCATTCTTCACAAGAGCTAAAAGGTGGAAGCAACCTAAGGGTCCATCAACAGATGAATGGATAGACAAAATATGGATTATACATACAATGAAATATTATTCAGCCTTTAAAAGGAAGGAAATTCTGATACATGCTGTAACATGGATGAAGCTTGAGGACATTTTGCTAAGGGAAATAAGCCAGTCACAAAAAGAGAAATACTGTAAGATTCCACTGATACGTGGAATTAGAGTAGTTAAAATCATTGAGACTGGGGTGCATGGGTGGCTCTGCCTTCGGCTCGGGTCATGATCCCAGGGTGCTGGGATCAAGCCATTGGGCTCCCTGCTCACCAGGGATTCTGTTTCTCCTTTTGCTCCTCCCCCTTCCCCTGCTCCTGCTCTCTCTCTCTCTCTCTCATGCTCATGCACATGTGTGCGTTCTCTCTCAAATAAAATAAAATCTTAAAAAAATCATAGAGACAGAAAGTAGAATGGTGGTTGCCAGGGGCTGGTGGGGGGTGGGGGGGGAACAGGAATAGGGAGTTATTATTGTTTAATGGGTACAAAGTCTCACTTTTGTTTTGTTTTTAAAGATTTTATTTATTTATTTGAGAGAGAGAGAGAAAGTGAGAGAGAGCATGAGAGGGGAGAAGGTCAGAGGGAGAAGCAGACTCCCTGTGGAGCCGGGACCCTAACTCAGGACTTGATCCTAGGCCTCCAGGATCATGACCCAAGCCGAAGGCTGTTGCCCAACCAACTGAGCCACCCAGGCGCCCCCAGAGTCTCAGTTTTGCAAGATGAAAAGAATTCTGGAGATGAATGATGGTAACGATTGTACAAGGTGAATGTAATTAACACTACTGAATTTCTACACTTAAAAATGTACATGTAAAAGTGGTTAAGATGGTAAATCTTTATGTTATGTATATTTTGTCACCATTAAAAAATAACAATCATTAAAAAAACCTTGGTGTGTATGTGTGTATGTGGGGGGAACTTATGGCACTGTCCCCTTGAGCATAGTGGCTCATGAATGCCATTGATTGACTTAATTCAAATTCCAAACATAGGAAGTCTTTTCTTCTCAAAGGAAAAATAAGTGTGGCTGACAGAAAATTTTAGAACCTAAGAACTGGAAGGCACTCAGTAACTGAACAAGTTCAACAATAACCACCCCCCACCCTCACTTTATTTTCCAGATGCTAAATTGATGTCTGGAGAGGTTAAGGGACTTGCCCCAAGTCTCCCAACCAGTTAAGCCTCATCGAGAACAGAACCCAAGTGTCCCAACACTGAATCTAGTCTTTTCCCACGAGATCCTCCTTGCTCAGTCCTGTCAAGAGATCTCTTCTGAAAACCTGCAAAAGTCTCTGCCCAACCAACTCTCAGTCACACCTGGCCTAGTCTGAGCCGGTGAGATCACCTTTCCCTAGTCTTAGTCTTGTCTCACAAGCCAGCACCTCAGTTCCTGGAATATTATGCTCCGTAAGCCCCAGGTCTTCTCATAGTTTTGTTTTGTTTTTTAAGATTTTATTTAATTATTTGCCAGAGAGAGCACAAGCAAGGGGAGCAGAAGGAAGGCAGAGGAAGAAGTAGGCAAAGGGAGAAGCAGGCTTGCCACCAAGCAAGGAGACCAATGTGGGACTTGATCCTGGGACCCTGGGATCAGGACCTGAGCAGGTACTTAACCTACTGAGCCATCCACATGTCCATCTTTTCATAGTTTGAGCACAGTATTTACTCTAAATATTTGTTATTTAATGTATTGATAACGGCTTCTTACAGGCCAGTTTCCCCTGGAACTTACCAATTTTCAGTTTCATTTTAAGATTGGAAGCACATCTGCCCATGCTGAATATTTGTGAAATTTAGCTTAAAAGGTAAAAGAAAGTTTATTTGGTTGACAGTTATTTTTTTAGTGCCTTCTATGGTCCAGGCACAAAATTAATATCCATATAGCAAAAATTTCATCAATGTTTCTACTTAATGACAAGTCTAATTTGAAGGATAAAAGATAAGGCATGAAAGTGCCCAGTGTAGTGCTGGTACACAATAGGAAGTCAACAAATGTGAGTTTCCCTTCATTATTCTTGTAATGCAGAGTAATTAGACATGTTTGGACAGCAGTTCTTGTAAATGACCACAATTGACATTTACTTATGTAGCCCAATGAACAAATTCTACGGACCACTGGAGACTAAATGGTTAGAGTAAGGAATTGCCTGAAGGCCTGGGAATCAGGGTAAATGGATATAAACAAATGTCTTATACAGAAAAAAAAAAAAAATGGGGGGTGGGGAGGAGCACAAGAGGACACAGAATTGTTTGTGCACCGTAATCTGCCAGCTTTATACCAATGTTCTGACTTGGTAATCCACTCATCAGATCCTGAAGGTGGATGTTATTGGAGAAAACGTGTCCTAGACAGCTTAAGTAATTCAGACAAGGTCACCCAGTAATAGGAGGCAGAAGCTGGCTTATGATACAAGCATGACTACAAACAAATGTGAGAATCAGAAAGCCAATTGAGAAGGGAATCACCCAGTCTTTTGGAAGGAATGGGGGAAGGGGTTCCTCCATCACTCCACAATGATACGTTCTTCTAGGTGCTCTGGTCCAGATAAAAGCTCTCAGGGATCTGTTTGATTTTTTTCCTTCTATATTATTTTTTCTCTATTTTAAAATATTTATATATTTCTATATAATTTCCTTCTTTATTATTTTTTTCCTTCTATATTATCAAGCTCTAAAGCTCTCTGGAGTCACAGACTCCTGTGAAAATCTGATGAAAGCTATTCATTCAGTCAGATATTCATTCAACAAACATCTCTGAGCTACCAGGCAGTATTCTGGTAGCTGGGAATACAATGGTGTACAAAGTAGTCAAGATCCCTGGCCTCCTGGAAAGTAATCTGCCTATGGACCTTCTCCCTGGAAAAAGGCACTTTTGTCTGAATGTTTATATACAGTTTCAATCAGCCCTCTTGGAGCCTCTTGGAGCCCATCCTTGGAGCCCATCCTTGCACGAGAGCCCCTACATATTTCAGAAGGTTTCTTCAATTGGACTTCAATTTTGTGTTCAATATCAAGACTGCTTGATAAAATTAATCTTTCTCCTTTAAATTCTTGGTTTTATCCTGTGTTGTTCATCTATTCAATCAACTCATTCATTCATTCAGCAGACATTTGAACACTTGTTTAATGCCAGGTGCTTGGTTAGGCACTGAGGGAAGCCACATTTCTAACAATGAAAAACCTTAGTGAAAGAGACAGATGCACAAAAAATTATGATAAAATGTCAAATACTATAATGAATGATACCATAATATAAAAAATAGCTACTCTCTTCTGAATAACTTCTTTTTTTTTTAAGATTTTATTTATTTATTTGAGAGAGAGACATTGAGAGAGAGCATGAGCGAAGAGAAGGTCAGAGGGAGAAGCAGGCTCCCCATGGAGCTGGGAGCCCGATGCGGGACTCGATCCCGGAACTCCGGGATCATGACCTGAGCCAAAGGCAGTCGTCCAACCAACTGAGCCACCCAGGCGTCCCTCTTCTGAATAACTTCTAAATGGGTCAAACATTTAATGGCCCTCAAATGTCATCTTATCGATAAAAAAATGAAATCAGCATTAGCCCTACATTACAAGTGAGAAAACCAAGGCTTAGCAATGTTAGGAAACTCATCCATGGTTTTCAACTAGTCAACAGCTACATGTAATACACACATACAAGTGTGCACACACACACACATTCATACACATACAAATGTTGAGAAAAAAATAGGATATGTTTGCAAACCTGGAATAAGATATCGTCTAACACAAGACATAAATACCAGAAACCGTAAATGAAAAAAAATGGATCAACTTAACTATTGGAAATTAAAAGCTTCTACAGTAATCTCTTGGACATCAGCCTTAGTAACATATATATGTTAACATATAACATAACATATAACATAACACATATATAACATAATAACATATATATTCCTCAGATAAAGGAAACAAAAACAAAAATAAACGATTGGGACTATGCCAAAATAAAAAACTTTTGCACAGTGAAGGAAACAATCAACGAAACAAACAGGGAACCTAGTGAATGGGAGAAAATATTTGTAAACGATATATCTGATAAGAGGTTAATATCCAAAATATATAAAGGACTTGTACAACTCACTCCCCCCCAAAATCCAATTTAAAAATGAACAAAGGACCTGGATAGACATTTTTCTGAAGAAGACATATAGATATACAACAGACACATAAAAAGATGCTCAAAATGACTCATTATCAGGGAAATGCAAGTCAAGATCACAAGGAGATATCACCTCACAGCTGTCAGAATGGCTAATATCAAAAAGACAATAAATAGGGGCGCCTGGGTGGCTCAGTGGGTTAAAGCCTCGGTCTTCAGCTCAGGTCATGATCCCAGGGTCCTGGGACCCCGCATCCATCGGGCTCTCTGCTCAGCAGGGAGCCTGCTTCTCTTCCCCTCTCTCTGCCTGCCTCTCTGCCTACCTGTGATCTCTGTCTGCCAAATAAATAAATAAAAATCTTTTTAAAAAATTTAAAAAATGTTTTAAAAAGACAATAAATAACAAGTGTTGGCAAGAATGTGGAAAAGATGGGGCGCCTGGGTGGCTCAGTGGGTTAAGCCGCTGCCTTCGGCTCAGGTCATGATCCCAGGGTCCTGGGATCCAGCCCTGCATCAGGCTCCTGCTCAGTGGGGAGCCTGCTTCTCCCTGCTGCTCTGCCTGCTTGTGCTCTCTCACCCTGTCAAATAAATAAATAAAATCTTTTAAAAAAAATGTGGAGAAGAGGGAACCCTCATGCACTGTTGGTGGGAATGTAAATTAGTGCAGCCACTGTGGAAAACAGTATGACATTTCCTCAAAAAATTAAAAATAGAAATACTGTACAATCCAGTAATTCTACTACTGGGTATTCAGCCAAAGGAAATGAAAATGCTAGTTCAAAAAGATACATGTAACTCTATGTTTATCAAAGCATTATTCACGTAGCCAAGATATGGAAGCAAGTGTCCATCCATAGATGAATGGATAAAGATATAGCATATATATAGAATGGAATATTACTCAGCCTTAAAAAAGAATGAGCTCTTACTATTGCAACAACATGGATGGACTTAGAGGGTGTTATGCCAAGTAAAATAAGTCAGAGAAAGGGAAATACCATCTGATTTCACTTAAATGTATAATTAAAAAATCAAAACAAACAAAAACCAGAGTCTTAAATACAGAGAACAAACTGGGAATTGCCAGAGGGGAAGTAAGTGGGTGGGGAGATAGGCAAAGCAGATAAAGGGGATTAAGAGGTACCAAAAAAAATTTTTTTTTAAGTCTCTATTTGATGAAGGATTTCATACAAATGAGAAGTAGGAGAAATTGACTGCAATATGTATTATAGTCAAGGGATTAGTAGTAGCTAATAATGCCCCCCCAACGTGAAATTTACACAAAAATGCACAGATCTTAAGTATGAAATTTCATAAATTTTGACAAATGTAATGCCCATGTAAACACCACAATCAAAACATAAAACATTTCCATCACTCCAGGAACTTCCCTCATTCCCCTTTCCAGTCACTCCCCATCTCCTCTGTCCAAAGGAAACCTCTATTCCCACGCTATCATCAAATACATAGTGTTATTTCTTTAAATGTCCAAGTTCTCTTAACTAGATTGTAAGTTTCTTTAAAGGAAGACCTGCCTTTTTTTTTTTTTAAAGATTTTATTTATTTATTTATTTAACAGAGATCACAAGTAGGCAGAGAGGCAGGCAGAGAGAGAGAGAGGAGGAAGCAGGCTCCCTGCTGAGCAGAGAGCCCAATGCGGGGCTCCATCCCAGGACCCTGGGATCATGACCCAAGCCGAAGGCAGAGGCTTTAACCCATTGGACCACCCAGGCGCCCCCAAACCTGCCTATCTTTTCTGCCCAGTTTTTTTTTTTTTTACTGTGATAAAATGCAGATAACATAAAGTTTGCCATTTTAATCATTTTAAAGTGTACAACTTGGTAGTATTACATTCATAATGTACAACCATGACCACTATTTTTTCCCAAAACTTTTCATCACCCCAAACAGAAATTCTGTAACCATTAAGCAATTACCCATTATCCCCTTTACCCTGACCCCAGGAAACTCTTTTCTACTTTCTATTTCTATGAATTTGTCAATTCTAGATATTTCATATAAATGGAATCAGACACTATTTACCCTTTTGTGTCTGGCTTAATTATCTTAGCATAATGTCTTCAAGGCTTATCCATTTTATAGTATCTGCCAATATTTCTTTTCTTATTAAGGTTGAATAATATTCCATTGCATATACACACCACATTTTATTTATTCATTTCTTTGTAGAAGGACACAAAGATTGTTTTCAAATTTTGGCTATTGTGAATAATGCTGCCGTGAACACTGGTGTACAAGCAACTGTTTGAGTCCTTGTTTCCAAATCTTATATGCCTAGAAATGGAATTGCTTGGTCCTATGGGGATCTAGGTATAACTCTGAGAAGCTGCCAGACTGTTTTCTACAGTGGCCACAGCACATTCCACCCCCACTAGCAACATGCAAGGGCTCCAATATCTCCACATTCTCACCAACACTGATTATTATCTTTTTGATAACAGCCAACCTACTGCATTGGAAGTGGTGTCTCATTGCTGGTTTCTTTGCATTTACTAATGACTAATGGCATTGAACATTTTCTCATGTGCATATTTGTCTTTTGTATGTGTTCTTTGAAAAAAAAATCAAGCGCTTTGTCCATTTTTGATTTAGGTTTGTGGTTTTATCATTTGAGTTGTAGGGTTCTTTATTCTGTAATTAATCTCTTATCAGATATGTGATTTGCAAATATTTCCTCCCATTCTGTGTGTTGTCTTTTCACTCTGCTGATGGTGCCCTTTGATACATGTTTTTCATTCTGATGAAGTCTAATTTTTCTATTTTTTTTCTTCTGTTGCTTGTGCTTTGATGCAATATTTAAAAAATCATTGCCAAGGTCATGAAGCTTTGTCCCTATATTTTCTTCTAAGAGTTTTATAGTTTTAGTTTTTTAGATTTAGTTTTATTATCTATTTTCAATTAATTTTGTGTATATGGTATAAGGGTCTAACCTCATTCTTTTGCATGTGGATATCCAGTTTTTCTGGCACCATTTCTTGAAGAGACTGTTGTTTCCCTCATTGAGTGATCTTGGCACACTTGTCAAAAATCAGTTAACCATACATAGAAGCATGGCTACTGGCCAGTGTTTCAAGACTTGCAAAATATGGATCTAATCATTTTTTAAAAATTTTAATTCAATTAATAAACATATAGTGTATTATTAGTTTCAGAGGTAGAGTTCACTGATTCATCAGTCTTATATAACACCCAGTGCTCCTTACATCCCATGTCCTCCTTAATGTCTATCACCCAGTTAACCCTCCCCTCCCCAGCAACCTTCAGTTTTTTTCCTATGATTAATAGTCTCTTATGGTTTGTCTCCCTCTCTGGGATCTAATCATTTTTCACAAACTTTTTCATGTCTATTTTTTTTTAAAGATTTTATTTATTTATTTGTCAGAGAGAGAGAGGGAGAGAGAGCAAACACAGGCAGACAGAATGGCAGGCAGAGGCAGAGGGAGAAGCAGGCTCCCCGACGAGCAAGGAGCCCGATGTGGGACTCGATCCCAGGACGCTGGGATCATGACCCGAGCCGAAGGCAGCTGCTCAACCAACTGAGCCACCCAGGCGTCCCTTCACGTCTATTTTTGAATAATCAGTGTATAGATGGTAATTGAAGCCACTGATGAAAAAGTTGTTTTCCAATTATATTATTGTCCAAATCTTTTTGATCATGCACTTCTATCAGGAAGAACTTTTGAGCCTATACTTTTGATAAATATAACTGTTTACTTGTAAAAGTTTTTTTTACAATATTTTACTAATGCATTACTTATTATATAAAACATGCAAAAATTGATAATTGAGAAGTATGAAAAAAATCAATTGACCTTAGATGTGAAGGTTTATCTCTGAGTTCTCAATTTTATCCTACTGGTCTATATGTCCATCTTTATGCCAATACCACACTGTCTCCATTACTGTAGTTTTGTAGGAAGTGGCAAAATCAGGGAGTATGAGTCTTCCAACTTTGTTCTTCTTTTTTAAGATTGTTTTGGCTATTTAGGTTTCCTTGTAATTCCATATAAATTTGAGGGTTGGCCTTTCCACTTCTGAAAAAAACACAAAACCCATCATTGGGATTTGATAGAGGTTGCATTGAATCTAGAGATCTCTTTGATTAGTATTATCGTCTTTACTATTTTTGGTCTTCCAATCCAAGACACAGGATGCCTGTCTATTTATTTAGGTCTTCTTTAATTTCTTTCACCAATGTTTTGTAGTGTACAAGTCTTACACCTCATTGATTGAACTTATTCCAAAGTGTTTTATTCTTTTTGCTGCTGTTATAAATGGCATTGTTTTCTTGACTTGCTTTTCTGATTGTTCATTTCAAATAGTGAACTTTTATTGAAGGTTTGCCATGTACCAAACATGGTACCATGGCCTTTATAGGGATTACTTCATTTAAATCTAAAACACTACACAAGAAACAGATCATTTATTATCACCACTCCACTTTATAGATGAAGAAAGTTAAAGTGCTTTACAAAAATTATACATCTAATAAATGGTGGAGCAAGTATTTAAACTGAGGCAGTTTATATCTAGATCTGTCTTTAACTTCTGAAGTATATTGCATCTAGGATAATGTCTTGAATATATTATATAAACTTTACTGTTATCTTTCCAAGATATCAAATATTTATGTATGTAGAAGATATAATTTTATATAAAGTTATATATACATATATTTTATGTAATTTCACATATATACATATGTATGTATATACACATATATACTATATACATATACAATAAAAATAGATAATAAAGGATCTGGAAGGGCACACAGGAGCAGTCATTAACTTTACAGGGGGCAGGTGACAATAGTAATTTTGCTTTGTCCTAAAAAGGAATTTAGTTATTCCTTTTTTTTTCTTTTTAATATTTTATTTATTTATTTATTTGACAGAGAGAGAGAGAGCACAAGTAGGAGACACAACAGGGAGAGGTAGAGGGAGAAGCAGGTTCCTCGCTGAGCAGGGAGTCTGACACAGGGCTCGATTCCAGGATCCTGGGATCATGACCTGAGCTGAAGGCAGCTGCTTAATGTCTGAGCCACCCAGGAACCTCTAGGAATTTAGTTATCCCTAATGTTATTTGAAAACAACTTCTTTTTCATCAATGCCTTCAATTATCATCTATACACTGATTATTCAAAAATCCCTATCTCTAGGTCATACATTGAAGTCAAGTTTAAGGTCCATATTTTCTTTTTCTTCCTTCCTTCCTTCCTTCCTTCCTTCCTTTCTTTTAAGATTTTATTTATTTATTTGAGAGAGAGAGAAAGCATGAGAAGGGGGAGGGTCAGAGGAAGAAGCAGACTCTCTGCTGAGCAGGGAGCCCAATGCGGGACTCAATTCCAGGACTTCAGGATCATGACCTGAGCCCAAGGCAGTCGCTTAACCAACTGAGCCACCCAGGTGCCCAAAGGTCCATATTTTCAAATGTCTTTTTATTTATTTTTATTTTTTTGTAAGATTTATTTATTTATTTATTTTTAAAGATTTTATTTATTTATTTGACAGAAAGAGATCACAGGTAGGCAGAGAGGCAGGCATAGAGAAGGGGGGCAGAAAACAGGCTCCCCGCTGAGCAGAGAGCCTGATGCAGGGCTCGATCCCAGGATCCTGGGATCATGACCTGAGCCAAAGGCAGAGGATTTAACCCACTGAGCCACCCAGGTGCCCTAAGATTTATATATTTAATTTTAGAGAGAGAGTGTGCATGGAGGGGAGGGGCAGAGGGAGAGGGAGAGAGAGTCCCAAGCTGACTCCCAGATAAGCATGAAGCCTGACATGGGGCTTGATCCCACAAACCCCAAATCATGACCTGAGCCAAAACCAAGAGTCCAATGCCCAACCAACTGTACCACCCTGGCACCCCTCAAATGTCTTGAGGGGGTTAAGCATCCAACTGGTGATTTCAGCTCGTGTCATGATCTCATGGGTTTTGGGATTGATTGAGCTCCATGTTGGGCTTTATGCTCAGTGGGAGTTTGCTTGAGATTCTCTCTCTTCCTTCCCATTTATCCCTCCCCTCACTTATGCATACTCTCTTTCTCTAAAATAAATCCTTTTTATTTATTTATTTATTTTAAGATTTTATTTATTTATTTGACAGACAGAGCTCACAAGTAGGCAGAGAGAGAGGAGGAAGGAGGCTCCCTGCTGAGCAGAGAGCCCGACGTGGGGCTCGATCCCAGGACCCTGGAATCATGACCTGAGCTGAAGGCAGAGGCTTTAACCCACTGAGCCACCCAGGCACCCCTAAAATAAATCCTTTTTAAAATTTTTATAAAAGAGGCACCTGGGTGGCTCAGTTGGTTAAGCAACTGCCTTCAGCTCGAGTCGTGATCCTGAAGTCCTGGGATCAAGGCTCCCTCCTCAGCAGGGAGTCTGTTTCTCCCTCTGACCCTCTCCCCCTCATGCTCTCTCTCTCTCTCTCAAATAAAGAAATAAAATCTTTAAAAAATAATAATAATAATAAAAAGCTCCATTCACTCAACAAACATTTGCTGAGTGCCCCCTGTGTGCCATGAATGGTTCTAAGTTCTGGGGATCTAATGGTGTGGACACATCTCTGGCTTCAAGAGTTCATAGCTTTGTCTATTCCCGGTGTCTTACAGATACCTCACTTAGTATATTCAAACTGAGCTCATGGAATGACATCAGTGAAAAGGGCAGGATAGAACCTCGAGCTGCCCATCCTCCCCAGAACTATTAAAACCCCAGAAAAGAACTCAGAATGATACATATCAGAACTCTGGAAGATAGTCAAAGGTTTACAGGAACTATCTGAATTCTTAACCAACAGAAAGCTCATAGAAACTGGGTAAGAGAGCTTTGTGGTATTTTAATGTTAAACTTACTCCATTCCCTTCCTGGCATAGTGACAGTCTTGATGACTGTTTCTGGTGTGGTTACCTGGTCCCAAAGGCAACAGAATGGACCTTATTCCTAAGGAATTATATTTGTCTGTTTTGACCTGCTATGGCTTCCCTTAAAAATTGATGCAATTATTTTGTCTAATTCAGAACACCCTCAGGGCAGAGAAGCAGCTACATTGAGGACCTTCCCAGAAAACATTAAAAGCCAAATGAACAAGCCAGTGTCACCTGCGGCAAAAGATAATAGATGAGGCAAACAACAGATATACCAAAAGCCAGTGAAGAAAAAAAAAATGGGTAATGAGAATTTTTGGAAAACAGGGCTTTGAAAAACTCCCAGGGCAGGATACATGCTCAGAAAATACAAGAAAAGACCATAGGTTTCATTTCTGGGTGGTCTTTAGGTTCAGCACAAGCACTAAATGAGGCAGAGTTATGTGTGGCCTGGCTAAGTGCTGAAGGAGTGCCTCAACACAGAAACAATCTGAAAGGACCCAGAAGGTATTTTTTTTCTTTTATTTTCCTTTCTGCTCCCTTCCTCCTCGTTCTTTCTCTCCTCTCCACATCATACTTTCAAAATGTTTGGTTTTCAGAAAAAAAATTACAAAGCCTGCAAACAACAACACCACCAAACAGTAAAATATGGCTCACTCACAGGAAAAAGAAAGTAATAGAACCTGTTCCTGAGGAAGCACAGACTTTGGATTTCTGAGACAAAGACTTTAAATTAACTGTCTATAATGTGAGCAATAAGCTAAAGAAAACCATGGACAAAGAACTAAAGGAAACCAGAATAATACCTCAACAAACAGAGAGTATTAATAAAGAGAAATTATAAAAAAAGAGCCAAATAGGAATTTAGTAACTGAAAATTACAATACTTTTTGAAGTACAATGTTTTAAAATGTGCACAGGATTTATTTTAATCAGGTATGATAAGACATAGAAATTAATGTCCTGAAGGAAAAAGTTTCTGTATTCAGAGATACCTAGAAGCAGGAAGCACAGCACAGCACACCACACCGGGCAACATGGAGAAGCACCAGGATCAGTCAGGAGGCAGAGGGAGTAGGAGGAAATTATAGGCAAGAGCTTTTGTTGTGGTTCCCATGGGAAGGAATGGAAAACAGGGTAAGCTTGCTTAGGATTGGCTAGTTGAATAATTTCAGTAGGCTCTGGAGGGTTTAAGCTGTCCCTAGTCAGCTGATACCTGGCCTTGGGCTGGTTAGGGCAGGAGGATAGTGGCCTGGAATGTAAGAGGTTGGTGAAGGAGGTGGTTGGGGGGTATGGGCTTGGGGTTGGTTGACTTGCATATGGAAAGCACACTTGAAGAAGAGTAGTTTACTATTTTAGGAATTGGTAGCCCTGGGAAGAGTGGTCTCTCCCAGGTCAGCAAGGCTCCAAATATCAAAGCATCAGGAAAAACAACAACAACAAAATTTTTTTAATGATTAGTACAATGAAAAGGAAAAATTTACTACAGGGGTTTACCAGCAGATTTGAACAGGCAGAAGAAAGAGTAAGTGAAGTTGAAGATAGGTCAAATAAAATTATCCAATCTGAGAAGCAGAAAGAAGAAAAAATGAAGGAAAAGAAGAAGAGCCTGAGAAACTTTTGGGACACAATCCACATACTAACATAAAAATAATGGGAGTCCTAGAAGGAGGAGAGAAAGAGAAGGAGGAAGAAAGAATATTTGAAGAAATAATGGCTGAAAACTCCCCAAATTTGATTAAAAAGAAAAAAGATATGAATCTACATATCTAAAAAACTTGATGAACTCCAAGTAGGATGAACTCCAAGTAAAATAAATTCAAATCACACTGACACATTGTAATCGAACTGTCAAAAGCCAAAACTAAAGAGAAAATGGTGAAAGCAGCAAAAGAGAAGCAGCTCATAATGTACAAGGGATCTTCAATTAGATTAACAGCCAATTTCTCATCAGAAAACATTGTGGTGGGGCGCCTGGGTGGCTCAGTGGGTTAAAGCCTCTGCCTTCAGCCCAGGTCATGATCCCAGGATCCTGGGATCGATCCCTGCATCTGGCTCTCTGCTCAGCAGGGAGCCTGCTTCCTCCTCTCTCTCTGCCTGCCTCTCTGCCTGCTTGTGATCTCTCTCTGTCAAATAAATAAATAAAATCTTTAAAAAAAAAAAAAAGACAAATGTAAGGGTGCCTGACTGGCTTAGTTGTTAGAGTGTGTGACCCTTAATCTCAGGGTCATGAATTCAAGCCCCACATTAGGCATGGAGTTTACTTTAAAATGAGACAAATGTATAAAACAATAACTATATATCTACATTAATCAATACAATGTATAAAGATATAATCTGTCACAATAACAATATAAAGGGGAGGGACAGAGCTGTATAGGAGCAGAGTTTTTGTATATTATTAAAGCTACATGTGTATTAATTCAAATGAAGTTGTTATAAATTTAAGATGCTAATTGTAATTCTGAAGGCAATCACTAAGAAAATGATTATAAAATATACAGAAAAAGAAGTGAGAAAGGAATCAAAATGTTACATTACTAAAAAAAATCAAATAAACATAAAAGAAGACAGTGATGGAGGAGTTGAGAAACAAAAAAGGATACGACATACAGAAAACAAATAACAATATGGTAGAAGTAAGTCCTTCCTTACCAGTTATTACTTTAAATGTATATTGATTGAACTCTATATTTAAAAGACTGAGATTGGCAGAATGGATACAAAAAGGAAAACATCTATATGCTATTTATAAGAGACTCACTTTGGATCCAAAGACACAAAGAGGTTGAGAGTAAAAGGATAGAAAAAGACATTCCATGGAAATAGTAATCAAAAGAGAGCAGTGCGGTGGGAGGGGTGGGGTGGTGCCTGGGTGGCTCAGTGAGTTAAGCCTCTGCCTTCCGCCCAGGTCATGATCTCAGGGTCCTGGAACAGAGCCCTGCTTCAGGCTCTCTGCTCAGCGGGGAGCCTGCTTCCCCCCGCCCCCCCGCCTGCCTCTCTGCCTACTTGTGATCTCTCTCTCTGTGTCAAATAAATAAATAAATAAATCTTAAAAAGAGAGAGAGAGAGCAGGGGTGGCTATGCTAATATCAGACATAATAAACTTCAAGTCAAAATTTGTTTCAAGAGACATAGGGCATTACATATTGATGAAAGGGTCAATTCGTCAAAAAGATATAAGAATTATAAAGATTATACACACCTAACAACAGAGTCCCAAAATGTATGGAGCAAAAATTGACAAAACTGAAGGGAGAAAGAAACGGTTCTTCAATAATAGTTGGAAATTTCTACATCCCACTTTCAATAATGGATAGAACAAGTAGAAGATCAATGAGGATGTAGATAATTTGAACAGTGTTTTAATCTGATTAAACCTAACACATATGGAGACACTCCACCTAACAACAGTAGAGTATACATTCTCCTCAAGTGCATATGTAAGATCCTTCAGAATAGACCATATTAGGTCCCAAACTGAATCTCAACAAATTTAAAAGATTAGGGTCATACAAAGTGTAATTCCAAACACAATGGAATGAAATAAGAAGTCAAAAGTGGAGGAAAACTGGAAAATTCACAAATATGTGGAAATTCAACAACACACCGATAAGCAACCAGTGATTCAAAGAACAAGTCGCCAGGGAAATTAGAAAATACTTTGAGATGAAAATGAAATGAATGAAAATGAAAAAATATATATACCAAAACATAAGTTTTACATCTCCCATAAGGGATACAGAGAAAGCAGTGCTCAGAGGGAAATTTATAGCTGTAAATACCTACAGTAGAAAGGAAAAAAAAGTCAAATTAATAACCTATTTTAATACCTGAAGAAGCTAGAAAATGAAGAGCAAACCAAGCACAAATATAAAACAAGGAAGAAATTAATAAAATTTGGAGTGGAGGTAAAATAGAGAATATAAAACAATAGGGAAAAACAATGAATACATAAGTTGGTTTTTTGAAAAGCTTAAAAAGGGGAGCCTAGGTGGCTCAATCAGTTAAGTGTCCGCCTTCAGCTCAGATCATGATCCTGGAGTCCCAGGATTGAGCCCCACATTGGGCTCCCTGCTCAGCAGGGAGTCTGCTTCTCCTTCTGCCCCTCACTCTACTAATGCTCTTTCTCTGTAATAAATAATTAAAATCTTTAAAAAAAAAGTTAACAAAAATTGACAAAGCTTTAGCTAAATTGAGTAAGAAAAAAAGATATGATTAAAATTATTTTTTTTTAAAGATTTTATTTATTTGACAGGCAGAGATCACAAGTAGGCATAGAGGCAGGCGAGAGAGAGAGGTGGAAGCAGGCTCCCCGCTGAGCAGAGAGCCCGACTTGGGGCTGGATCCCAGGACCCTGGGATCACGACCTGAGCCAAAGGCAGAGGCTTTAACCCACTGAGCCACCCAGGCGCCCCCTGATTAAAATTATTAAATAACAAAATGAAAGTGCCAACCTTACAGAAAGAAAAAAGGGGTGCCTTGCTGGCTCAGTCAGAAGAGCATATGACTCTTGATTTTGAGGTCATGAGTTTGAGTCCCACACTGGGTGTAGAGATTACTTAAATAAATAAATAAATAAATAAATAAATAAATAAACTTTTTCTAAAAAGAAAGAAAACACAGAGCCTGGGTGGCTCAGTCAGTTAAGTGTCTGCCTTCTGCTCAGGTCACGATCCCGGGGTCCTGGGATGGAGCCCCATGTCAGTCTCCCTGCTCAGCAGGGAGCCTGCTTCTCCCTCTCCCACTCCCCCTACTTGTGCTCAAACTCTCTCTCTCTCTCTGTCAAATAAATAAATTTTTAAAAATCTTTTAAAAAATTAGAAAGAAAATAGATTATAAGAGAATACTATAAACAATTGTACAGTAACAAATTAAAAAACCTAGATGAAATGGATAAATTACTGGAAACACAAATTGTCAAAACAGACCAAAAAGAAATAGTAAAATAAAACTGTCTCGAAAAAGAAGAAAGATGAAGGATTCACGTCCCTGATTTCCAAACATACTACAAAGCTACAGTCATCAACCGTATAGTATGGTACACACGTAAGGATATAGACACATAAATCAATGAAATCGAATAAAGAATCCGGAAATAAACATTACATACATGTTCAGTTGATTTGCAACAAGGGAGTCAAGAGTATTCAATGGAGAAAGGACCGTTTTTGATAAATGGGGAGAGAAAAACTAGATGAAAAGAATGAGGTTGGACCCTTATTTTATACCATGAACAAAAATTAACTCAAATGGGGCGCCTGGGTGGCTGAGTCTGTTGAGCGTCCGACTCTTGATTTTGGCTCAGGTCATGATCTCAGAGTGCTGGGATCATCAGACTCTACACTCAGTGTGGAGTCTGTTTGATATTCTCTCTCTCCCTTTGTCCCTCCCCCTGCTTGTGCTATAAATAAATAAATAAATAAATAAATATCTTTCTAAAAAATTAACTTAAGTGAATCAAAGATCTAAACTTAAGTGCTAAAACTATAAAAATCTCAGGAAAAAACAGAGGAGCAACTCTTTGAGATAACATATTTGTCAATGATTTCTTGGATGTGACACCAACAACACGAGCAACAAAAATTAAAAAAGGGTAAACTGGACTTCATCAAAATATAAGTTTTGTGTATTTAAGAGTACTACCAAGAGAGTAAAAACAAAACCCGCGGAAGAAAGTATTTGCAAATCATGTATCTGATAAGGGATTAATATAGATTATATAAAAAATTCCTAAACACTCAATAACAGCAAAAAACAACCCAACTTTTAAAATGGGCAAAGGACTTGAATAGACATTTCTCCAAAGGAGATCTACAAATGGCCAATAAGCACCTGAAAAGACGCTGAGCATCATTAGTCATTAGGGAAATGCAAATCAAAACCACAATGACGGGCGAAATCAAAATCACAAAATCACAATGACTGAGCCTCGGTGGCTCAGTGGGTTAAGCTGCTGCCTTCGGCTCAGGTCATGATCTCAGGGTCCTGGGATCGAGTCCCACATCGGGCTTTCTGTTCAGCAGGGAGGCTGCTTCCCTCTCTCTCTCTTTGCCTGCCTCTCTGCCTACTTGTGATCTCTGTCAAATAAATAAATAAAATCTCTTAAAAAAATCACAATGACATAATCCTTCACATCCACTAGGAAGGCCATAATAATAGTAATAAAGAAAAGAAAATACCACGTGTTGGTGAGGATGTGGAGAAATGGGAACCCTTATACACCTTTGTACATGGGTAGTGGGAATGGAAAATGGAAAAGCCACTGAGACAGGTAATCAATAAATGAAACATAGAACTACCATATGACCCAGCCATTCCACTCCTAAGCATATACCCCCAAAGTGGAAAACAGGTGTTCAAACAAAAAGCTATACACTAATGTTCACAGTGTCTCTATTCATAATAACCAAAAGGTAAAATTACACAATCGTCTATCAGTAGATGAATGGATAAACAAAACACACACACTGGAACATTATTCAGCCTTTAAAAGGAAGGAAATTCTGACACAGGCTACAGCATGGAGGCACCCTGAGGACATTATGCTTTATGAAATGAGCCAGTCACAAAAAGACACACACTGCATGATTCTACCGATATGAGGTCCCTAGGCTAGGCAAATTCACAGAGACAGAATGTAGAATGGTGATTGCCAGGCGCTTGAGGGAAAGGAGATTTTAGAGTCATTATTTAATGGGTACAGAGTTTCAGTTTGGGAAAATGAAAAACGTTCTGGAGGTGGACGGTGGTGATGGTTGCACAATGTGAATGCACGCAATGCCACTGAACTGTATACTTTTTAAAAATTCAATTAATTAACATAAGCTGAACTGTTCATTTGAAGGTAGTTAAAATGGTAAACCTTATGTTATGTATATTTTACCACGATAAAAATGATGGAGACAAAAAGAGAATGAAGTACTGACAACGGCTACAACATGGATGAACCCAGGAAACATTATACTCCGTGAAAGAGGCTGGACACAAAAGGTCACATATTGTAGAATTCCATTTATATGAAATATCCAGAATAGGCAAATCCATAGAGACTGAATGTGCTTGCCAGGGGCTGGGCAGAAGGGGTCTAGCAACTAACAGCCTAATGGATCTGGGGTTTCCTTTGGGGGTGATGAAAATATGGTGGAACTAGACAGAGGTAATGATTGTACAACACTGTAAATGTACTTAATGGCACTAAATTGTACTCTTTAAAATGGTTAAAATGGGGGTGCCTGGGTGGCTCGGTCGGTTAAGCGTCTGCCTTCAGTTCAGGTCATGATCCCAAGGTCCTGGGATAGAGCCCAACATCCAGCTCCCTGCTCAGCAGGGAGCCTGCTTCTCCCTTTCCTCTGCCCACAGCTCCCCCTGCTTGTGTGCGTTCTCTCTCTCTCTCTCTCTCTGTCAAATAAATAAATAAAAATCTTTTTTAAAAAATAAATAAATAAAATGGTTAAAATGGTAAATTCCACATGTATTTTGTCACAGTTTATTTTATTTTATTTTTATTTTTAAATTTTTATTTTTTTTATTTTTTTTAAACATTTTATTTATTTATTTGAGAGAGAGAGAGAGACACACAGTGCGAGAGAGCATGAGCGAGGAGAAGGTCAGAGGGAGAAGCAGACTCCCCGTGGAGCTGGGAGCCCGATGCGGGACTCGATTCTGGAATTCCAGGATCATGACCTGAGCCGAAGGCAGTCGCTTAACCAACTGAGCCACCCAGGCGCCCCTAATTTTTATTTTTTTTAAAGATTTTATTTATTTGCCAGAGAGAGAAGAAGAGAGTGTACAAGAAGGCGGAGTGGCAAGCAAAGGGAGAAGCAGGTTCCCTGCTGAGTAAGGAGCCAGATGCTACACAGGGCTTGATATCAGGACTCTGGGATCATGGACCTGAGCCGAAGGCAGATGCTTATCAAACTGAGCCACCAAGACGACCCTATTTTTATGTTTTTAAAGGTTTTATTCATTAGAGAGAGAGAGAGAGCGCGCCCGCGCACAAGCAGGGGTGGGGGGGAGGGGCAGAGGGGGAGGGAGAAGCACGCTCCTCGCTGAGCAAGGAGCCCCTCTTGGGGCTCAATCCCTGGACCAGGAGATCATGACCTGAGCCGAAGGCAGAAGCTTAACCACTGAGTCACCCAGGTGCCCCTTGCCACAATTTTTTTTTAAACACTGAGCTAATTAACTTGTGCTTAGTAGACCCTCTCTTGTTGTATCTTCTTCTCAGGTGACAGCACCATCATTTAGGCAGTCTCCCAAGCAGGAAAGCTGTCAGCCTTGACTCCACCTTTCCTCTCACCACCGCCCCACCCCCGCATTCCATCCAATCATCAAAGCTGAAATCCCTCCCTTCCTCTGCAAGCCTACTGCCTTTGATTACTTAGGGAACAGGTTTTCTCTCACTGGGACCACAGCAGCTGTCTCCCCACCCTTCTCACCACCTCCAGTTTCTCCTCCCTTCAATCCAACACCCACATTGCCTATTGGGTTAACTTCCTAAAAGTGCAATGTCAAGATTCCGCTGCTCCGCTGAAGACCTCTGCTGACCCAGGAGTTAAGCTCTAATTCCTGGGGCATGCAAGACCCCTCACTACTTAGCCTCAACCCTGCCTTCCTGCATCACCTTCCATCTTTCACTCCAGGCATTCCACACCACCATGCTTTTGCTAGTACCGTTCTCTTCGTGGAACACACTTACTTCTACCTTGTACCTTCTTTCTTTGGACCAACCTCGAAGGGCACGGATTCTGTAATGATTTTCCCCACTCCCAGGATGGAGTCTCCACCCTCAACATGCCTCCATAACATTCACCATTATAGTACCCATCTCCCTGCCTCCCAGCTTTCTTGGACAAAGTCTATCTCCTTTGGATTGCAGATTCCTGAAAGCAAAGTCTGTTTCACATCCTTCTCATCTGTATAACCTCAACACTCACCTGGCAGCTGCCCCACGTTAGTCTACAAATTTGGGGGAGTTCCCTCTCCCATTCTCAGTCACTGTCTCAAATCTCTCCCACTCTCCTCAAATCCTTTACCCAACCTCTAAAACTTCCATCTGACCAGTCAGCTGATGACCACATCAGAAAGAGGGCATCAATCATGAAGTCCTTGAACTTCCTGCGCTTGCCACATACCCCAAGGCCCACATACACACTTCCCTGCATACTCATCCAAACTTTCCTCCTTGCCTCTGTTCACAGAGGAGCATGCATGTGTCCCTCCTCCCGCCCAAGGCCAATCCCCTCACTGGGCTCTAGATCCCCTCTCAACTCCTCAGTCATCCTTCTCTGCTTTTCCACCCGAATTCATTCAACAAAAATTTACAGAGCAACTCTTTGTGCCTGGATGCTAGGATTATGGTGGGGAACAAATTAGATAATACTCCAGACCTCATAAAGCTTCCATTGTAGTGAGAAAGATAGACAATTAACAAGTAATTCTGAAATGGATGTGAAAGAAATGAATACAAAGATATAGGGAATAAGAGGTCGTTTTAAATAAGTAGGTCAGAGAGGTATTCTGATCTTTTTTTTTTTTTTTTTTTTGGTTGTTCTTTTATGTGTGTATGGGTGCGTGGAGGTGATGTTTGAGTTGATGCCTGAAGTTTTCTGTATGAAAGTCTGGGAGATGAGCATTCCGTGTAAAAGGAACAGCAGTGCAAAGATCCAGAGAAGAAAGGACTGGCTTGTAGGGAGCTGGTGTGACCACAACATGAATGAGGGGAGAGTGGTATGAAAAGAGGTTGGAGAGCTACTCCAGGGCTAGGGCCTTGCAAACCATTGTAGAGACTGGAGTTTATTATAAAGAGGAACGGGAAGCCAATGGAGATTTTTAAGAAGAATAATGATATGATAATATATACATTTTTAAATGATCACTCTGACTACTATAAGGAAATGGGCCAAAAGGAGGCGATGGTGGGAAAGAGGAAATTAGGAACAATTCCCAACTTGCAAGGAAGATACGATGGGCTAGTGCCAAGGTCATCACATGGGATTGAAGAAAAGTCGTTGAACTGAAGACACCAGAGGCAATGGGACTTGGTGATGGAAGGAAAGAGAGAAATCAAGGACTCTTCTCTACTGGTTCCCTTCCCTCATTCGAAACACACTCATTTTCATAGTTTTAATTATCCTCTGATGACTAATTCTAATGGATCCAAAATGCCAAGAGTAAGCCTTTTGGCTAATATATCTGACATCCAACTGTCACCTCCAACTCACCATATCTAAAAGGACTCACAGTGAGCCCATGTTCTGTCTGCAACTGCTCCCCTCCACCTCCACTGTTCCCTGTCTTGGCTGACGCCACCACTTGCACTCTTACCAAACCCAAAACCTTGGAATCGTCCTTGCCTCTTCCTGACTCCTGAACCCTCATATCTAATCAGTGTGAAGCCCTACAAATATTTCTCAAATACACTCTTCCCTCTGCCTTTCCACTGCTTTTGTGCAGGTCCTCAACACCTCTCTTGCCAGGACTAACCATTTCCAGACTTGTTCCCCAGAATTCCTTCTCTCAGATGCATTCTGAAATACCCGTCTGCTCATTCGTCAATCACTGCTTTCATGGTAATATTGAAGTTTCTTGGTTTGTCCCGTAAGGCCGGGGGCAGTCATATTCTTGCTGACCCCTGCAGCGCCATCCTCTACGGCTCTAAACCCCTTGTACTTTAAACCCCAGTGAGAGATGAACATTTATCGTTCCCCAGACATAAGTTGCTAATTCAAATATTTATGCCTGTGTTCAAGCTGTTTCTTCCATGTGGATCACTCCTCACCCTCGTCTGCCTGAAAAACCCCAGACTCATCATTTACATGTTGAATTTATATTTCTGGTGTAGACCTCTGTCTCTAAACTCCACATTCATATATTTCTTTTTTTTTTTTAAACCGTCCAGAGAAGATCAAGATTCCCTGGAGCTTCTTTTCTTTTTTTTTAAGATTTTATTTATTTATTTGACAGAGATCACAAGTAGGCAGAGAGGCAGGCAGAGACAGAGAAGGAGGAAGCAGGCTCTCCACTGAGCAGAGAGCCCAATGTGGGGCTTGATCCCAGGACCCTGAGATCATGACCTGAGCCGAAGGCAGAGGCTTAACCCACTAAGCCACCCAGGCATCCCCACATTCATATATTTCACCGTCTCCTTGACATCTCCACTTGCATGTCTAATAGGTTTCAGAAACTTAACATTTCCCAAACTGAATACTCAGTCTTTCCCCCGAAACTTGCCTTACCTTCAGCTTTCTTATCTCAGTTGAGTGTGACTCCATTTTTTTTTCCCCAGTAGCTCAGGTCAAAACCATTGAGGTCACTTTTAACTCCTTTCTTCCTCTCTCATGCCTCTTCCAGTTCTATGACTCCACCTCAAACACATATCTAGAATCCAACCATTTCTTACCATCTCTGCTACCACCATGTTTGTCCAAGCTCCCATTACCTCATATCTGACTTATTGGACTCTCTGCTTCTACCTTTGTCCCCATCCCACAGTCTAAATACAACATAAAATAATAATTTTTTTTAAGTTGGCTCCAAGCTCAGCATGGAGCCCAATGCAGGGTTTGGACTCATGACCCTGAAATCAAGACCTGAGCTGAGATTAGGAGTTGGACACTCAACCAACTGAGCCACCCAAGTGCCCTGATCCAGAATAATCTTTAAAAAAAATTTTTTAAAGGAAGATCATGTTGCTTCTCTGCTTAAAACCATGCAATGACTTCTCATTTTACCTAGGGGAAAAACCAAAGTTGTCTCAGGGGCCTGAAGCCTATATCATCTCTCTGACCCCCTCTCCTACTGTCCTTCCCCTGCCTTAGTCTACTGGCCTCCTTGCTGCTCTTTATTATGTCAGGCCCACACTTACCGGAGAGCCTTTGTGCTGGCTGTTGTCACTACCTGGAAAGCTTTTTCTTCGCTATTCCCTAACTAAATCGCTTTTATCAAGTCTTTGTTCAAAAACCATCTCCTTGACAAGGTATACATGACCCCCTTACTTAAAATTACTGTTCACCTCCCCATCTACCATGGACACTCCTTATCCCCTTACACTATTTTGTTTTCTGTTTTTCCATAGTGCCTATCACCTTGCAACATACTATATAATTTACTTATTTGTTATGTCTACTCGTTATCAATGCACTAGGACATAAGCTTCACGAGGACAAGAATCTTTGTTTTGTCACTAATATATCCTAGGAACCCAGGACAGTGTGTGGCACATCTGGGGCCTTTAGCACATGTTTGTTAAATAAATGAATTCTTCAAAACCTATCTCAGAAAAAACAAACAAACAAACAAACAAACAAAAATACCCTATCTCAGATATTGGGTTCTTCACTAAGTTTCCCCTAGCTGTGAACAAACCCCACTCTCCCTCAAACAGATGAAATGAACCCCTCCCTTCATTGTGTTATCTTTGTACCTTGTACCGTTGTTGCATTTTCCAGATAATATTGTAGTTGGCATGTCTGGATTATGAGGGCAAGGTTTAGGACCTGTTCTATTAATTTCTACATTCTTGCACACAGCTCAGGACCTAACAACATGTATTATTTTGATGAATACAATAATAAGGCCACACCAAGACTGAGTGTCTGGAAATACCCTGTTGTTGAGGTTATGGGAAAACCGGCCCACCCTCAGCGTCGATGGGAGTCTAAACTGATTTAAGCTCCAGGCGAGACAGAGTGGAAATATCTTCCAAGGTGAACACAATCTTTGACACAGAAATTCTACCTTTCGGAATTTATCTGACAAACTTACATATGTATTTCAAGATGTATTACAAAGATATTCATCACAGCATTGTTTATAATATCAAAACAAACAAAGAAAACCAGTGGAATTGTCCCATCAGTAGGGCCATAATAGAATACGATCCATCTGCTAAGTAGGATGAGACGTGTCTACATGTACAGATCTGAAATAAGCTCTAGGTGGAGTTCATTCAAGCGGAAACAGTATAATGTAGGAAAACAAATAGCACGTTAATATGTGTGTTTCACAAAAAGGAGGAGATTACACACATGCTTATATGTATGTAGTATGTTTTAGAAAGATAAAGGAGAAACTCTGAACAGGGGCTGCCTCTAGACAGAATTAGAGGTCAGGGTTGGGGGGAAACATATTTTATACTGCATACTCTGTTATTTTTTTTTAAGATTTTATTTATTTATTTGACAGAGATCACAAGTAGGCAGAGAGGCAGGCAGAGAGAGAGGAGGAAGCAGGCTCCCTGCTGAGCAGAGAACCCGACGTGGGGCTCCATCCCAGGACCCTGAGATCATGACCCAAGCCAAAGGCAGAGGCTTTAACCCACTGAGCCACCCAGGCGCCCCTGCATACTCTGTTATTGTTTGAATTGTTTATCATGTGTATCAGCTTTTCAATAATAATTAAAATTTTTCTAAATAATAAAAAGAAGGGGCACCTGGGTGGCTCAGTCGTTAAGCGTCTGCCTTCAGCTCAGGTCATGGTCCCAGGCTCCTGGGATCAAGCCCCACATCAGGCTCCCTGCTCGGCGGGAAGCCTGCTGCTTGTGTTCCCTCTGTCGCTGTGTCTCTTTCTGTCAAACAAATAAATAAAATCTTAAATAAATAAAAGAAGCCTCATAGGTACATATGGGCAAGGAAGGAGAAGAGATGCAGACCTCCATTATGTTTCAGGTGATTGATTGATTGATTGATTGAAAAACGACAGATCTTTTTTAGGAGCCTCTGTCCTAATCTCTCTCTCTCTCTTTCTCTCCCTCTCTCTGTCTGTCTCTGTCTCTGTCTTTATCTCATTACCTTCCTCGGTCATCTTTTCAAAATGAGCAGCTTGGCCAGAGAGATGTCTTGTTAGCAGAATGGTCTAGTGGTAAAGAGAACAAGACTGGCACTGGAGATCTGGACTGGGAACCTGATCTGGCATAGAGACACTCCTTGAGCGATGTGGCCTTGGCGCACGGGACTGTACCCAAAGCATCTTGATTCAGGCTGTTACAACCCACATAGTACATGAGGGGCAGTCAGAGACTCTCAGAATTGGGGTTCTGAGTAATCGGTTTCTTACAGTGAGGCTCAGCCTGACATTACAAGCACAGGAAGGCAGTCTTGACTCCAAGGGCCACCACTGGCCAGGGGAGTCTGGAATGCCAAGAGTCAGGGCTAGCTCCAGTCCTAGGGAAACTGTTTTGACATTCAGGGGAACTGAGGCAGAAACCTTGGTCTACAGAGCAGAGGAAAGGGGAAAGTCAGGGGCCGAGTGGGCTTAAGATTCCCAGGGCTCACCTCAGACAGTTAGAGAACGCCATAGGTCCCCGGACTTTTTGGAGAATAGAGGGAAGGACATATTGTATGGGAAATGGCAAGGCTACAGAAAAGGAAGTGAGTTAGTGGGGTATAAACTCCAACAATTAGCCTAAAATTTCTTCTGTTCCCTCCCACTTTCACAAGCCAAAGCTATCATAGAATTGGGTCCCTTGCTCCTATGATTCTAGTGCTGGAAGGGTCCTGAAAGATTCTAGCCAATGCCCTGAGTGATGGCAGAATCCTATATTCTAGGCACCATTCATACACTCAGAGAACTGGTAAAGCCTTCAGAGACCATGGGACCTGGTGTACAATGCCCTTCTCCTGCTTTCTCCTCGGGAATAGCATAGCTGGAAGAATTTTCCCCACAACCTTTTCCTGCCTGGCCCCAGTCCCAGCTCCCAATAAGAAGCCCATACCTGAGGGGCACCTGGGTGGCTCAGTGGGTTAAAGCCTCTGCCTTCGGCTCAGGTCATGATTCCAGGGTCCTGGGATTGAGCCCTGCATCGGGCTCTCTGCTCAGCGGGAAGCCTGCCTCCTCCTCCATTCTCTCTCTCTCTCTGCCTACTTGTGATCTTTGTCTGTAAAAAAAAAAAAAAAAAAAAAAAAAAAAAAAAAAAAAAAAAAAAAAAAAGAAGCCCATACCTGAGACAGCTCTGCTTTCTCCTCCGCCAAAGCCTGCTGAAAGTCAGGAGGCGGCACACTGCTGCGAAGCCCAGAAAGTCCCCCAGATTGCTCACCAGTCAGACCAGCTTCATGAAAATGAACTTTGCTCCCCGGGGATTTGATCATGGAGGTGTTATTGTGTACTCGATCGCAGTTCCTATGGCTACAGGCTCATAGTGGGAAGGAACCGGTATACATCAGCATCGTCCTGTAAATAGGGATTTGACCTCATTTATAGTCAGACATGCAGCAGGCAACCTTGCAAATGGCACAGCATGAATAGAATTCAGAGAGTTCTGAATGACTCATATAGAAAAGAACATTAAATAAAACAGTACATGCGAAAGTATGTGTTCAATCCCTGGGTCAGCTTAGATATTTACTGGCTGTTAACTATTCAAAGCATTCATCTTTACATCCAGAAAGGGATCATCCAACTGAAAGTTCCAAACCGGCAGCCCTTGGGTCAAATAAAAACCATAGACCTGTACCGTATGATTTCAGACTGCCTGAAACTTGTTTTGAGTTAACTTTTTAAAAATCAATATCTTGGGCACCTGGGTGGCTCAGTGGGTTAAAGCCTCTGCCTTTGGCTCGGGTCATGATCTCAGGGTCCTGGGATTGAGCCCCGCATAGGACTCTCTGCTCAGCGGGGAGCCTGCTTCCCCCTCTCCCTCTGCCTGCCTCTCTGCCTACTTGTGATCTCTGTCTGTCAAATAAATAAATAAAATCTTTAAAAAAATAAAAAATAAATAAAAATCAATATCTTTCAGTTAAAAAAAAAAGCCAATTGCCAATTTCCAATGACAATGCCCTCCTGTCAAAGGGCACCAAGAATACAGCTATAATTAAACAAAATTGGGCTTGGTGACTCATTGCAATAAGGGAGACCACACAGTATGGGAAATTGTAGGGCATCTCAGTAAGAAGGTGTTAGAAATGACTTCTTATAGGACTTGAGCTTGTGTTAGGTTTCTGGGGAAGACTCAAGGACTCAAGGAAAGGGCCTTTGCCAGTTTGAATGCTATGAGGAGAAGGGATAGTTCTGAGATTGGATTGCTTGAAATTTTTATTTTATTTATTTGAGAGAGAGACGGAGAGAGAGCACTAACAGGGGGAGCAGGAGAAACAGACTCCCTGCTGAGCAGGAAGCCCAGGTGCGGGGCTTGATCCCAGGACCCCAGGATCATGACCTGAGCTGAAGGCAGACAGTTAACTGACTGAGCCACCCAGGCACTCCTGGATATCTTAAAATTTTTTATCTGAAATGTGGGGAAAAAAAGGAGCAAAACTAAAATTATAATTGACAAAGGAGCGTAATTATCATATTAGCCAGGATGAGGATATTGGGTCGTTTCTGTTTGGATAATGTTCTTGTTTTTGTCTTGATCTGTCGCGGTGGAGGCTTTGTCTTGTTGTGTTGGTGTTTTGTGAAACTGTTCATGCTCATCAAGAGAAAACCCAGTCTTGGCACTGGGTGGCTCAGTGGGTTAAAGCCTCTGCCTTCGGCTCGGGTCATGATCCCAGGGTCCTGGGATCGAGCCCCGCATCGGGCTCTCTGCTCAGCGGGGAGCCTGCTTCCTGCTCTCTCTCTGCCTGCTTGTAATCTCTGCCTGTCAAATAAATAAATAAATAATCTTAAAAAAAAAAAAAAAGAGAGAGAGAGAAAACCCAGTCTAGTTGTCAGTGTCATACTGGCTCCTATCAACGCCGAAGACTTGATGATAGTACCAGGCCAGCTCCAGGCTGTCAGAGGATGCCTTCTCTGTCTCAGCCTCCCTCTTAGCCCAGGGCAGATGAAGTCAGCCTCAGGACTTTAGTCTACTGCCCAGCTCTTCACCTTTCCCAAGACTTTGCTCATTAGGAGATTGTGGAGAAAACATCCATAGTTAGACTTAGGTCCGTCTCACCTTTTCCTTTTGTTACAGCTAGAGTTGTTGAGTTCTCGGACATGAGGATGGTTGCACAGTAGCATTTAAGACTCTGAAGATGGTACATCAGCTGACTATCTTCCTGGAAACTACCAGAAGAAAAAATGGTTATTATTTCCTGTAAGAGGTCCTGAAGACAGAGCTCTAGATGATCAAATCCAGGCAATGAAAACATGACCCAAAGTCCAGCTTGTCTTTTTTAGAAATTCAGGTGACTTTTTTTTAGCATAGTCACAGACTTCTCTACTTGACCTGTATTTATGTAGGTGCAGCAAGAGGTGTTTGCTAAAGCATAACTTTCCCCTGGGTTAATAAATTTAAATCAGTTTTTGGCTCCCGAGTAGATGTTGTGTTATTTATGATGTCTGCTGAGGTTAAAGACAAGTTTTGGATCATCTTCTCCAGAAGTATTATCCTTCTTAGGGAAATGAAGTTCATATTATATGCATGGTAAGGGAATAGGTTACGCCTCCTGGGAGTTTTCCTGAGTAGCTTGTTCTTGTCTCATTTCAGAGATTTCTAGGTACCATTGTCAGAGAAACATGACCCACTGGAGAGGTGATAGTTGGAAATATCTGAGAGGCTCTAACAATCACCCTGAATGTGTAGGATAAGTTAGCAGGAGGCAAAAGCTTGATCTCTAAATAAGAAGTAGGATCCCAGTGAGGCATAGGTTGAACTGAAGAATAAATATCATTTATCACAATAAGTATATACCAGTTTTTGTACTCTTGAGATGGACAGATTCCTCGAGCAGAGTTACACAATTACTGTAAGTAGGTTAGAGTGTCTGTAGCAAGAATAGCCCCAACATTAGTTCCCATTCCTGATAACCTAGGTTTAACTGGTACAAATATAATGACCTCAGCAAAAACATTTTGTCCAGATCCAAATTTTTATGGGACCAAACTTTGGAATTAATTATGTGAAGAAAACTTAAGACCAGAAAGGACTTGTGGAAGGATCTGCCTTCTAAAGTATTTGAGGCTACTACTTTTTTTTTTTTTTTTTGTCAGCAGGATTAGGTGGAGAGGCAACACATCCAACAATGAGCTAAATTCAGACCGATACAAATAACAAGTGTTGGTGAGGATGTGGAAAAAAGGGAACCCTCTGCCACTGTTGGTGGGAACATGAATTGGCACAAGCATTGTGGAGAACAGTATGGAGCTACCTCACAAAATTAAAAACAGAAATACCATACAATCCAGTAATTCTGCTGCTGGGCACTCACCCAAAGAAAATGAAAACACTAATTTGAAAAGATATATGCACCCCTATGTTTATGGTAGCATTATAGTAGCCAAGATATGGAAGCAATCTAAGTGTTCACCAATAGATAAATGGATAAAAAAGATGTGACACACATAAGCAATGGAATACTACTCAGCCATATAAAAGGATAAGATCTTGTCATTTGCAACAACATAGATGGACTTAGAGTGTGTTATGCTAAGTGAATTAGACAGAGAAAGACAAAAACCATGTGATTTTACTCATATGCAGAATCTAAAAAGTAGGAAATGAACAAACAAACCAAAACAGAAACATAAATACAAGGAACAAACTAGTGGTTGCCAGATGGGAGAAGCGGGGGGGCATGGGCAAAACAGATGAAGGTAATTAAGAGGTACAAACTTCCAGTTATTAAATAAGTAAGTCATGCAGATGAAAAGTACAACATAGAGGGGCACCTGGGTGTCTCGGTGGGTTGGGCCTCTGCCTTCGGCTCAGGTCATGATCTCAGGGTCCTGGGATCGAACCTCGGATCAGGCTCTTTGCTCAGCGGGGAGCCAGCTTCCCCCCTTCTCTCTGCCTGCCTCTCTGCCTACTTGTGATCTATCAGATAAATAAATAAAATCTTTAAAAAAAAAGAAAAGTACAACATAGGGAATGTAGTCAATAATAATGCAGTCAATAATAATATAATATTGTTGGATGGTGACTACACCATATTATTGTAGTGAGCACTGAGTAATGTACAGAATTGTCCAATCACTACACTGTACACCTGCAACCAACATAATAACATTATAAGTCAACTGTACCTTAAAAATAGAAAAATAGGGGTGCCTGAGTGGCTTCGTGGGTTAAGCGTATGCCTTTGGCTCAGGTCATGATCTCAGAGTCCTGGGATCAAGCCCTGCATCAGGCTTCCTGCTCAGCAGGGAGCCTGCTTCCCCCTCACTCTCTGCCTGCCTCTCTGCCTACTCATGATCTGTCAAATAAATAAATAAAATCTTTTAAAAAATAAATAAATAAAAATAGAAAAATAAAAATAAATTTTAAATGGCATATTGTAGAACAACAGGGTGGCTCAATCTGTTAGGCAATGGCTCTTGATTTTGGCTCAGGTCGTGATCTCAGGGTCCTGGGATTGAGCCCCGCATTGGGCTCCACACTCAGCAGAGAATCTGCTTGAGGATTCTCTATCCCTCTCCTCTGCCCCTCCCCCGACATGCTCTCTCGCTCTCTCTCTCTCTCTCTCTCTCTTCTTACAAATAAATAAATCTTTAAAAAATCAAAATAAAGTAAAATGGTATATTATACTTGGATTAGTGATAACTTTCAATATGTGATTTTAATATTTTTATAATATGCACATTGTGTAAAATAATTGAGCATTGCCTACCTATCAGAAAAAAAAAAAAAACTCAGAGCAGTAGCTAAGGTCTAAGAAATACGCAGCAGCATATTTTTTTCTTTTTTTTTAAGATTTTATTTATTTATTTGACAGAGAGAGAGATCACAAGTAGGCAGAGAGGCAGGCAGAGGGAGAAGGGGGAGCAGGCTCCCCACTGAGCAGAGAGACCTGGATGCAGGGCTAAATCCCAGGACCCTGGGATCATGACCTGAGCTGAAGGCAGACGCTTAACCAACTGAGCCACCCCGGTACCCCCACAGAGAAGATCATATTAAGAAAACTTCAGTCAGTTAAAGAGGGGGTGTTAAAGACAAAAGCAGCTAAGATTTCTCAGAGAACAAAGGGTATGGGAAAAGATACTGAAGAACCAAAGTATCAATCTTGTTCTGTTGTTTTCTGCAGAAGCTGTTCAATTAGCATCTTGTTTCATCACCTGGGACAGACACTGCCCACAGTCAGCAACTTCTAAGAGAATTGCTAAGAATCCTCAGTGTGAGGTCCCCTAATGAACTAGATGCCCAGTACTCAGGAGAAAGTGATGTGTGTCTTATCTGGGTAATATAAGCCCTGGGATCAACAACTTGGGAATTTATTTTTGTGTCACTTATCTGTTAAAAGTCCTTTCTGTAGAGGCTCATGGGCAGTTTTTTCTTGATCCTTTTCCAGAAGACCAAATCTCCAAGTATCAGATCATGCTGCTTAGGCGGGTGTTTTGACAATATAGCTTGTTCTTATTGGTGATAAGTCTGGAGGTATTATACAAGTCCCTGCAGAAATTAGTCCTATAAGTTTACAGCGGGGTCAGTCTAGGATTGAAGTAATTATCAGATCCCCGCGGCAGTTAGCGCAGAAGGAAAAAACTTGTGGATCCTAGAGGGGATTGATCTTGTGGTACAGTGGCTTGGGGTTTCTAAGAGTTTTGATAATCATGAGTTTTCGTATTTCTTTAGTTCTCTTATTTTTGCCAAAGATGGTAGATGATATAAAAATTTATTTTCCAAGTCAATTAAGAAAATAATGGTACCAGGGAAATATGTGTTTCTGTTACCAGAGAGATAAACTGAAACCCCTTCTTGGGAATTTTAAATTTTCAAGTCATTTTTCTCCACCAGGATGTGTTAGCTATCCAGCAAGAGAAAGTCTCAATCTGTCCTGAGAGTAAACAAAAATAACCAGAATATACTCATGATTCATTTGGAGTTGTTCACATGGCCTGGAGGCTTTGGTTCCTGTCCATGTCCTACCTTTATAGCATTGCAGGGATATGTCATTGGCAGTCAGGATATGCGTTGGAAACATCCTCTGCATTACCGAAAGTCACCCCCACTCATGTTCATCCAATGTTGTCAATTTATCTCTGCTGTGTCGGCAATATCAAGGAGCATTCTTGCTAAACTCCACTTTGACTATGCTTACCTCTTAGATAGCAACGAAACATCTAAAAGTTCTTAATGTGCTGTCCATTTTAGAGGGAGAAGTCGGGAAATCTCTGTTTCTTTTTAAAATTTTAATCACTTTTTATTTGGAAATAATAATAGAGCCACAAGTAATTCCAGTAATTCCACTGCTGGGCATTTATCCAAAGAAATGATAACAATCCCGATGGTAACATCTAACATCATCACAGTATTGGGTCACAATCAGAAAAGTGCTACTGGGACAATCCACAGACAATTCCGATTTCATCCGTTTTACGTGCACTCATTTGTGTTTGTGCGCATACTGAATTTTATCACGTTATCACCATCGAGATACAAAACTGTTGCTTCACCACAAAGATCCCTCGTATTATCTTTTTAAAAAAATTTTTTTTAAAGATTTTATTTATTTATTTGACAGAGAGAGAGAGATCACAAGTAGGCAGGCAGAGAAAGGCGGGGGAGCAGGCTCCCTGTTGAGCAGAGAGCCCGATGTGGGGCTCGATTCCAGGACCCTGAGATCATGACTTGAACCCAAGGCAGAGGCTTAACCCACTGAGCCACCCAGGCGCCCCCATATTATCTTTTTATAGTCACACTCATCCCCTCTCCTTACCCCGACCCCTATCTTAACCTTTGGCAACCACTACTCTTTTTTCCATCTCCATGATTTTGGCGTTTATAGAATGTTATATAAATGGAATCATACAGTATGGAACATATTGTGATTGGCTTTTTTCATTCAGTATAACTCCCCGGCGGTCTAAGTTGTTGCATATTTCAATAGTTTGTTCTTTTTTATTGCTGAGGGGTATGATAACCAATGGCTGAGTAGCCTAACAAGAGATGGTAAGGCGGGGTGCCTGGGTGGCTCAGTTGGTTGGGCGACTGCCTTTGGCTCAGGTCATGATCCTGGAGTCCTGGGATCGAGTCCTGCATCAGACTCCCTGCTCAGCAGGGAGTCTGCTTCTCCCTCTGACCCATCCCCTTCTCATGCTCTCTCTCTCTTTCTCTCTCATTCTCTCTCTCTCTAATAAATAAATAAAATCTTAAAAAAAAAAAGAGAGAGAGAGAGAGATGGTAAGGCAAGCCAAAAATTAATAATAGCAGAAACCTGTTACCACTGCTACCTAGGATGGTGGAACAAAGCGTTACCAGATCCCAGGGCCAAGGTTATCTGGAGAAGCTGGAATTATGGCTAGCCTCTCCCATGGGACCTGGACCCATGTGAAAGCTACAGTCATCACAGAGGAAGCTACGTGACATGGCGATGGGAATGAGGGTGGAGGAGGGTGCTGGAAGAGAAATACCCTGGCTTCTTCCTTCCTTCATCTGCTTTACAGTCTCCCTCCATTGCTTTCCATTGCTTGAACTGGAAGCCAGCTGACATGGCTGCCCGAGATGTGCAGCCTGTAGTAATCATCCAGTCAAAAACTGAGCACATCAGAGGACTATGAGAAGTGGATCTGAGGGCAAACAGGCCCAGAACCCGCACAATAGCATATATGAGTGTTCAATTTTACATAATAATGCCACACTGATTTTCTAAGTTAGAACTTCTATTTCTGATGCACCTTAAAGTCATGAGTTAACCTGAAAGTGTAAACCAATAGCAGTATAAATATTTGTTTTTTTATCTTTCATCAGCTTGCTGGATGGGTGAAGGTAATTAATTTACCATCTGAACTGATTTAATATCTGGGATGAGCTTATAAGGATAAATCCAAGATTGTGGCTTGGAATTCTAAAATCCAAGGCTGCTTGGAATTTTTGTTTTGTTTTGTTTTTTCTTTCTTTTTAAAATTATTAATTGTGGCAAAATACACATACAATAAATCTTATGGCTTAGCATTTTAGCCATTTTTAAGTGTAAAATACACTTCTAAGGTGTTGTTCAGTTGTGTTAAGTGCATTCACTTTGTGCAACCATCACAACCATCCAGCTCCAGAACTTTTTTCATCTTGCAAAACTGAACCTCTGTCATTAAATAATGACTCCCCATTCTCCTTCCCCCCAGCCCCTGGCAACCACCATTCTATTTTCTGTCTATGAATTTGACTATTTTAGTACCCCATAACAGTGGAATCGTGCAGTGTTTGTCTTTTTGTGATTGGCTTATTTCACTTAGCAACATGTCCTCAAGGTTCACCATATTAGAGCATCTGTCAGAATTTTCTTCTTTTTTTTTTTAAGATTTTATTTATTTGACAGACAGAGATCACAAGTAGGCAGAGAGGCAGGCAGAGAGAGGGGGAAGCAGGCTCCCTGCTGAGCGGAGAGCCCGACGCGGGGCTCGATCCCAGGACTCTGGGATCATGACCTGAGCCGAAAGCAGAGGCTTTAACCCACTGAGCCACCCAGGCGCCCCAAATCTTTTTTTTTAAAAAAAGATAATCTTACTTCTTCCTTTCCAATTTGGGTGGCTTCTTCCCCCCCCACCCCAATTTGGACAACTTTCAATTTTTCTTTTGCCTTACTGCTCTGGCTAGGACTTCCAGTACTATGTTAAATAGAAGTGGCAATAGCAGGCATTCTCATCATTTTCACAATGTTAGAGGAAAAGCTTTCAGTCTTTCATCATTAGATGTTAGGTATTGGTATTTTTCTTTTTTAAATGAGATTAATCAACAAATACCATTAAAGCAGGGATGTACATGGGACTCTCCAGAAGGTCCTTCCAGGATTTGCTAGTTCCCTACAGAGAAAAACAACCATGGGCTTCTCATTCTTTGTGTAAGAAAAGGAGGGTGGCTGGGCTTGGCTTACAGGATTGTAGTAATGGATGGTAACATGTAAAAGGAAAAAAACAGTATTTCATAGGCAGACCACCAGCTGAGAACTGTTGAGTGTTTTTTGACAGAAGAAGAGTCTTTAGTATGGGGAACCATATAGTTAGCAGAAACCTTAGAACTAAATCAAGGGAAAGTTTCACATAGTCTGCTATTGTTTCTATAGCTATTAGACAAGGTAGATATGCCTTGGCTATTGGATCTAAGGAAAAACTGACATAAGCAGTAGGTGTCTGATGATCCCCATGTAATTGACTGGTACCCCTAAGGCTTGCTCCGATGTTTCATGAGCAAAAAGGAAAGATGCCTGTGAATTTAAAATCCTGGAAACAGATCCTTTCATAGATAGTTATCCTACCCGTCTTTGTGCTTCAAAATGATTACACTTTTTTTAAACTGAAAAGTATATCATCATTGACATATTTATATTAACTTATACTTGACTCATGCATAAATAATTTAGGAAGAAAGCCTCCTTTTGATTTAGTAACTTTTTAAAAAAATTATGCAGGTATTTTGGTCTTTTACATTCATAATTTTTCAGAGAATTTTGAAATTTGAAAATTTCATAGAATTCCAGATAGACTTAATTAGTCCCATTGTTCCTCATTTTATAAAGTAAAGAAGATCTCTGTGTTACCTAATAGCCATTTTAGAAAATCCAAAGATAGTTTATGCATAAAAAATAGCCTAATAATGTTATTAGTCTAAGTTTGAGGCCTGAATTTAGGAAGGGCAAAAAATAGTTGTAGAGGGAACAATATATAAGAAACAAATATCTAAAGAAAAATATTTGTAGGCAGTGTAAAAAGACATAGCAATGAGCAACAATGGTTATTAGGAGCTTAACTTTTTTCAAAAATAAGGACTCTTTTCAAAAATAACCAAGGAGCACCTGGGTGGCTTAGTCGTTAAGCGTCTGCCTTCAGCTCAGGTCATGATCCCATGTCCTGGGATTGAGCCCCACATTAGGCTCCCTGCTCAGAGGGAAGCCTGCTTCTCTTTCTCCCATTCCCCCTACTTGTATTCCTGCTCTCACTGTCTCTCTCTATCTGTGTCAAATAAATAAATAAAATCTTAAAAAAAAAAAAAAACCAAGAGTATATCTAAAAAGCACCAAAGAATCCTAAAATTTTTATGACATCACAAAAGACCCCCAGTAGCCAAAGCAATGAGGAAGAGGAACAAAGTGGGAGGTATCACAATTCCAGATTTCAAGCTATACTACAAAGTTATAGTAATCAAAAGAATATGATGCTGACACAAAAAAAGACACATAAATCAATGGAACAAAAAAGACTCTAGAAATTAACCCACACTTATATGGTCAATTAATCTAAAACAAAGGCGGCAAGAATATACAACAGGGAAAAGAAGTCTCTTTGGTTAATGGTGCTGGGGGAACTGGACAACTACATGCAGAACTGGACCGCTGCCTTACATCATACACAAAAATAAACTCAAAATGGATTAAAGACTTAAATGTGAGGGGCGCCTGGGTGGCTCAGTGGGTTAAAGCCTCTGCCTTCGGCTCAGGTCATGATCTCAGGGTCCTGGGATTGAGCCCCGCATTGGGCTCCCTACTCTGTGAGGAGCCTGCTTCCCTCTCTCTCTGCCTGCCTCTCTGCCTACTTGTGATCTCTCTCTGTCAAATAAATAAATAAAATCTTAAAAAAAAAAGACTTAAATGTGAGACCTGAAACCACAAAATTTCTTAAAAAAACACATAAGGAGTAATCTTTTAGACATCAGCCTTAGCAACATTTTTCTAGATATGTCTCTTCGAGCAAGGAGAACAGAGGCAAAAATAATCTATTGAGACTACACTAAAATAAAAAGCTTTAGCATAGCAGAGGAACCTATCAACAAAACAAAAAGGTGGGATGCATGGGTGGCTCAGATCGTGATCTCTAGTCCTGGGATGGAGCCCCCGCATCAGGCTTCCAGCTCAGTGGGGAGTCTATTTCTCCCCGTCCCTCTGTCTCTCCCCCTGCTTATGCTCTCTCTGTCTCTCTTTCTCAAATGAATGAATAAAATCTTAAAAAAAAAAAAAAGGGCAACCTACTAAATACAAGAAGACATTTGTAAATGACATATCCAATAAAGGGATCATTTTCTGAAATATATAAAGAACTTACACAACACCAAAAAATACAATCTGATTTTAAAATGGGCAGAGGATCAGAACAGACATTTTTCCAAAGAAGACACATAGATGGCCAACAGATACATAAAAAGATGCTCAACATCACTAATCATCAGGGAAATGCAAATCAAAACCACAATGAGATATCACACCATACTGGTCAGAATGGCTAGTATCAAAAAGAAAAGGAAAAAAACAAGTGTTGGCAAGGATATGGAGAAGAGAGAACCCGGGTGTCCAGTCATTGCAAATGTAAACTGGAGCAGTCACGGTGGGAAACAGTATGGAGGCCCTCAAAAAATCAAGAATAGAAAGAGTACATAATCCAGGAACTCCACTACTGAGTATTTACTCAAAGAAAATGAAAATACTATTTCAAAAAGATACATGTACCCCTATGTTTATTGAAGCATTATTTTTTAAAGATATTTTATTTATTTATTTGACAGAGAGAGAGAGAGATCACAAGTAGGCAGAGAGGCAGGCAGAGAGAGAGGGGGAAGCAGGCTCCTTGCCAAGCAGGGAGCCCGATGCAGGGCCTGATCCCAGAACCCTGAGATCATGACCTGATGCGAAGGCAGAAGCTTAACCCACTGAGCCACCCAGGTGCCCCTGAAGCATTATTTACAATAGCCAAGATATGGAAACAACCCAAGTGTCCTTTGGATAAATAGATTAAGATTTGGCACATATATACAATGGAATATTGGCCATAAAAAGGAAAGAAATCCTGCCATTTGTGACAAGCACGGACCTTGAAGGTGTTAGGCTAAGTGAAATAAGTTAGAGAAAGAGAAATACCATATGATTTCACTTATATGTGGAATCTAAACAAACAAACAAACAAAAAACCACCTCACAGAAACAGAACAGATTGGTGGTTGAAAGAGGCAGGGGGTTGGGGTGGGGGAAATGGCTACAAACCTCCAATTACAAGATAAATAAGTTCTGAGATATAATGTACAACATGGTGACTATTTAAAAACAATTTAGATAAATAATATATGAAAACTATGATAATTTACTAAACTTTAAAAATCAATACAAGGGACACCTGGGTGGCTCAGTTGGTTGGACGACTGCCTTCGGCTCAGGTCATGATCCTGGAGTTCCGGGATCGAGTCCCGCATCGGGCTCCCAGCTCCATGGGGAGCCTGCTTCTCCCTCTGACCTTCTCCTCGCTCATGCTCTCTCTCACTGTCTCTCTCTCAAATAAATAAATAAAATCTTTAAAAAAAAATCAATACAAAAGGGGTGCCTAGGTGGCACAGTCAGTTAAGCTCCAACTCTTTTTTTTTTTTTTTAGATGTATTTATTTATTCTAAACAGAGAGAGAAGGAGCACAAGCAGGAAGGGCCGAGGGTGAGGGAGAGAAAAATCCCAAGCAAAGCACAGAGCCTGGCCTGGGGTTCAATCCCAACAGCCCTGAGATCACAACCCAGCTGAAACCAGGAGTTGGAAGCCCAACTGACTGTACCACCCAGGCACCCCTAAGTGTCTGACTCTTGATCTCAGCTCAGGACTTGATCTGAGGGTCATGAGTTCAAGTCCTGCCTTGGGCTCCATCCTCAGTATGGAGCCTAGTTAAAAAAATCAACATAAAAAATAAGAAGGCTTAAATCATGAGAAAACTAACCCCGATCTTACACCAATCAAAATATTGTGTTGGTATTATTTTTATATGGCAAATTAAAATTTAAAGACATTGGATTATGCCAAAAACTCTTATCTTAGAACTAAGGCCTTTTCGGGGCACCTGGGTGGCTCAGTGGGTTAAGGCTTCTGCCTTCAGCTCAGGTCATCATCTCAGGGTCCTCGGATCGAGCCCCGCTTCGGGCTCTCTGCTCAGTAGGGAGCCTGCTTCTCCCTCTCTCTCTGCCTGCCTCTCTGCCAACTTGTGATCTCTGTTTGTCAAATAAATAAATAAAATCTTAAAAAAAAAAAGAACTAAGGCCTTTTCTTATCTAGCACTATAATAACAAAGCCCATTACATAAATATACTTTTCAGTGCCCACAAAGGAAACATACATGGTTTAACAATTCATTTAGATATGTTTGACTATATAACTATACTAGATGTTCCTAGAGTGCACACATTCAACAGAATAATTTTTTGATTAGTTAATCTTTAAAGTTTTCCAAGAGAAGAAAATGAACAGCAAAAAGAAGTGAGAGGGAGTTACTTCAGATAATTATAAAATTATCACTCTAAAACGCTAATCCATGTTTCTCCTGCAAGGAGAAGGAAAACAGTTTAAATGTAGAAAAACACATTTTGTTTGCCTTTCGGGGAGGAGGAGCAGAGGGAGAGGCAGAGAGAGAATCTTAAGCAGGCTCCATAGCCAAGGCCAAACCTGATGTTCCATCTCACCACATTGAGATCATGACCTGGGCTGAAATCAAGAGTCAGACGCTTAACTGACTGAGCCACCCAAGTGCCCCCCAAAACACATTTTGACATATACATATACACATAAAGAAGAGTAATGCTCCAGTCTGCTTAAAAAAATAAGTTAGGAACTCAGCAATTTAATAGAGCTATACAATTAAAAAGTCAGCATTTATTAATCTCCAAAGTACGGAAATGAAATAATCACCTGTGTAAAACAAAATAATCTCTTCCCCTTTCTTTTTCTTTTCTTTCTTTTTTAAAAAAGATTTTATTTATTTATTTGACAGAGAGAGAGAGAGAGCACAAGTAAGCAGAGAGGCAGGCAGAAAGAGAGGGGAAGCAGGCTCCCTGCAGAGCAGAGCATCTGATGGGGGGCTCGATCCCAGGAACCTGAGATCATGACCTGAGCTGAAGGCAGAGGCTTAACCCACTGAGTCACCCAGGCACCCCTCTTTCTCTTTTTTATTTTATTTTTTTTTAAGATTTTATTTATTTTATTTGACAGGCAGAGATTACAAGTAGGCAGAGAGGCAGGCAAAGAGAGAGAGGAAGAAGCAGGCTCCCTGCTGAGCAGAGAGCCCGATGCGGGGCTCGATCCCAGGACCCTGGGATCATGACCTGAGCCGAAGGCAGAAGCCTTAACCCACTGAGCCACCCAGGCACCCCTCTTTCTCTTTTTTAATAAGATTTTATTTATTTATTTATCTCTAAGAGAAAGAGAGAGAGAGAGGGGGCACGAGCAGGGGAGGGACAGAGGGAGAAGCAGGCTCCCCGCTGAGCAAAGAGACTGATGTGAGACTTGATCCCAGGACCCTAGGATCATGACCTGAGCCAAAGGCAGACACTTAACTTACTGAGCCACCCAGACATGCCCCCCACCTTTTTTTTTTTTTTCTTAAAGTAGGCTCCACATGGGATACCTGGGTGGCTCAGTCAGTTAAACATCTGTCTTTGGCTCAGGTCATGATTGCAGGGTCCTAGGATCCAGCCCTACATAAGGGTCTCTGCTCAGTGGGGAGCCTGTTTCTTCCTCTCCCTTTGCTCCTCCCCATGCTTGTTTTCTCTCTCTCTCTCTCCCTCTCTCTTTCTTTCTCTCATAAATAAATAAAATCTCAAAAAAAAAAAAAAAACCAGAAAAATATTGACTGGTAAAAAAAAAAAAAAGTAGGCTCCACACCCAATGTGGGGCTTGAACTCACAACCTTGAGATCAAGAGTAGCACTCTCCACCAACTGACCCAGCCAGGTACCCCATAAAATAATCTCTCACTCTTTTTTTTTTAAAGATTTTATTTATTTATTTGACAGACACAGATCATAAGTAGGCAGAGAGGCAGGCAGGGAGAGAGAGGAGGAAGCAGGCTCTCCACAGAGCAGAGAGCTGGATGCAGGGCTCGATCCCAGGATTCTGGGATCGTGACCTGAACCGAAGGTAGAGGTTTTAACCCACTGAACCACCCAGGCGCCCTAATAATCTCTCTCTTTTTTTTTTTTTAAAGATTTTATTTATTTATTTGGCAGACAGAGATCACAAGTAGACAGAGAGGCAGGCAGAGAGAGGGGAGGAAGCAGGCTCCCTGCTGAGCAGAGAGCCCGATGCGGGGCTCGATCCCAGGACCCTGAGACCATGACCTGAGCGGAAAGCAGAGGCTTTAACCCACTGAGCCACCCAGGCGCCCCATAATCTCTCTTTTTAACAAACAAGGCAAATAATCTCTTCATGGGGGTTTCTTCCTTTTTTTTTTTTTTTTTTTGTTCTGAGGTACCTCTCAAATAAACAGTCTTGTTAGGGGCCACTGCAGTTCTAACCTGTCCCTAGTGAGATGGTGTCAGAAAGGTAAGGGTACAAGTTAGTGTAATTGTGAGAAGGAAGCAGAAATTTGGCCCAGTTTTCGTTGAGACAAGGATCCGTAAGGATGGTGCTGTGCAGCCCTGTATCTGCAGAACTTGGCCAAAGGCCAATTATCATTGACAGGAGCCAGAAAAAAATGTCCCGATTCTGGGCAGAAGAAACGAAACTAAGCAGTTCCCAGGGACACAGACAAAATTAAGGAAGAAGTCCTTATAGCAATTTAAAATGGCAATCTGAGGGGCGCCTGGGTGGATCAGTTGATTAAGCATCTGCCTTTGGCTCAGGTCATGATCCCAGTGTCCTGGAATCAAGCCTCAGTAGGGAATCTGCTTCTAACTTCTTCCTCTCCCCTTCCCCCCTTCCCCCCCACCTCAGTGTGTGCTCTCTGCTATTTCTCTCTCAAATAAATAAAATCATAAATAAAATCATAAATAAATAAATAAAATAGCAATCTGAGGCAAAGTTTATCCAAAAGACACTGGTCTGAGGATACCTTTTAAATCCCATAGCCTCTAAGGCTGGTTGTAGTACAGACTTATTGGACACTGGTTGATAAGGTGATTTTCTCGTTTATCCTGGTAACAAATGACACTCAAGCATGCTAACTGGTTATATGACCCCTAAGTGGTTGCCATCTCCAGCTTCTTAGAGGGACAATCACTAGAGTTTGAGCTGTAACAGATTTGTGATACCTTAGACACCCAGGGCTGCACACCTGTCCTTTCCCTAGAAATGCCTCCTCTTACAGACAAATGGCAAATGAACAAGAGGACAGAGCAGAGGAGCAGGTGTAAAAAGCCAGAAAACAATTTTACTAAGGAAAAATAAAAATCTAATTGGAAAACCATAAACCCAAATGGGACCTTATTGTAAGGAAAACAAAATAATCCCAACACCGAAGGGTCTTAACAAAATATCAGAGCTCACATATAGTGAGAACTTACCTCCCAGCCATGGGCAGGATGGCAACTCAAAACAGTTAGACACACAAAAGGTTCTCAGACGTGCACATTATTACTAGAGTTGAGGGTCCCGGTCCAACGTAGTGAGGGCTTCAGCGGAATCTCTGTGGATTCTCCATTTCTGGCCCTCCAGTCAAAGATCAGTGGGAGCCCACCTGTAGTTGAACAAGGGAAATGGCACAGCATGGGGAACCCATCATGGACATCTCAGCAAGAACGTGGCCTTACCATAGGATTTGCACTTGTGTTAGATGATTTTCGAGGAGGGCTTGAGAAGGGAGATTTGCTCTAGGTTGGATATTGTTAGGAAGTGGGGATAATTCTTTTTAATTATCTTAATAATTTTAATCTAGAAATTAGGAGGAATCGACCAGGGATTAAAGCTGCTCTTGCGTAAAGAAGCAGCAGTTACTCAAACTGTGGGGGTAGAGGTTATGTTTGGTCATTTTTGTGGTTTGGGCAATGTTCTTGTTTTTGTGTTCAGACATGATTATGAAATGGTCTTTCTCTCAATCCATCAGAGAGCGCCTTTGTCTGGTGTTGGTGTTCTGTGAACTTGTTGATGCTCAACAGGATAACACCATAGCCTAGCTGATCGTGCCAGGCTGGCTCCTAGCATTACCAACGCTTCCAGAGGGAGTGTAAACTAGCTCCCAGCAGCCATGGGGTGCTTTTCTCTTTTTCACCAGTTACACTTGAAAAATAGAATTGGGAACCCCTTTTGGTAAAACACGAGCTCTCTGGGTCACCCCAGGCCTCGTTACTCCCCAATATCTTATAATGCCCCCACCCCACTCATTTGCACTCCTAACTACCCCCTGGCATTGAAATCTGTGCCCCTCACTAAGCAAAATACAAACCAAGCCCAGAGAAAGGTGACTTGCCGAGGATCACCCAGTGAGCTGGTGGCAGGTTGGAAATTATAACTCTATTTAAATTTTCTTTCCAGCGGAGCGCCTGGGTGGCTCAGTGGGTTAAAGCCTCGGCCTTCAGCTCAGGTCATGATCTCAGGTCCTGGGATCAAGTCCCTATATCGGGCTCTCTGCTCAGCAGAGCCTACTTCTCCCTCTCTCTCTCTGCCTTCCTCTCTGCCTACTTGTGATCTCTGTCAAATAAATAAACAAAATCTTTTTTAAAAAATTTCCTTCCAGCAAACCCCACACTAGACATTAAGATCCTGTTACATTTCTGAGTATCAGCTTCTCAACGGAATGTAGATCCAGTCAGATAAAACACTTCCCAGCACACTTTCTGGTCAATAACGTGTTCCTATTTTACTCCCCCCACTCCACCCCCAGGACTGGGTGTCTCGCGATCTTAGCTGGGATTGTATGACCTTTGCTCGGCACGCATCCATCCGTGTGATTCATTCTGCTCCTCAGAACCACCAGGCGTGTTGCTGCCTAGGGTCTGTGTGTGCGCCCTTCCCTCTGCCTGGAGCCCTCCTTCACACCTCCACGTGGCCCAGTCTTCTCAGCTTCAGCTCTGCATCACCTCCTCAGGGACGCCCTCCCTGACGACCTTACCTACTCACACCCTGCATGCCCTAGCACTACCGTCATCTCCTCTAGGAGGCTCCCTCACTTTAGCCTCTTGTACACGTCTCCCCTGGTGCTTTGTTCCAAGTTCTCCTCAGTCTGTCAAAAGCGCGGGGATGGGAGGCGGGAAACCTCGGCCTTCACACACGCGAAGCACTCTGAGAGCAGACCCAACCAACCACCCGGCGGAGACCTCGCTTTCCACAACAGGCCGTGGCGGGGCGCGTCCTCCAACCAGGGTCTGGGACTCGCGGTAGGAGCTCACCTCGCGGCCACCTCACACAGCCAAAGGCGGCGTGCTACCTCTCAACGGGCCCAAGGCCACCACGCATGCTCCGCACCGCCGGCGCGCGAGGGCGGGGGCGGGTCCTTGGCGCGTCTGCGCAGCTGCTCGGCCCGGGCTTCCGGGCGGCTCCGGCGCGATGGGGCTAGGAGCCAGTGCGGCTGGGTAGCGGCGGCGTGTGGGCGTGCGGGCCGGGCGGTCTGGCTCGAGGGCTCCGGTTTCGGGGCCTTTGGGAGCCGCCGGAGGGTGCGGAGAGAGCTTAGCGTCCCCGTCCGCCGCCACTCCCTGGCATGTCGGCCGAGGCCTCGGGCCCGGCGGTAGCCGAGGCCCCGTCCCTGGAAGTCCCTAAGCCCTCGGGTCTCGAGACTGGCTCCGCCGCTTACGGTCTGAAACCCCTGACCCCGAACAGCAAGTACGTGAAGCTGAACGTGGGCGGCTCGCTGCACTACACCACGCTTCGCACCCTCACGGGACAGGACACCATGCTCAAGGCCATGTTCAGCGGCCGCGCGGAGGTGCTCACGGACGCGGGAGGTACGCCGCGCCGCCCTTACCTGTGTGGTCCCTTTTCCTCCAGATTCCCTTCTGCCTTCCCTTGCCCAGTCTCCCCATACCCCCTCTCTCGTATCTCTACCGTCCAGTCAACTCATTTCACCGCCCTCCTGCCCCACTTCCCGTCTCATCTCCCCTTTCTCATTCATAACCCCGCTCTGCTCAGTCCACCCCTAGCAATAACTAGCGTCTATGGAACATCACACGCCCCCCTCCAGTAGGCGCTGTGGTAAGTAATTAAACATGTCGCTTCAGAATTTTTTTTACCGGTCCCCTCCAATTCTCCCACCCTTTATTCCTCAGCTCAGACGACTTGGGAACCAGCCCTGATGTCAGCAGCACCCTTCCAGGCAACCTTCACGTACCTTCCAACTGCCCAGCCTTAGGTTTGCCTCTCTGCTTCAGCACTGCTAACCGCCAGCCTGGAGCAGTTGTCTGGCTCTATGTTCCTCTAACACAGTTCCCTGTACGCTCACTCCAGGGATCCACCTGTAAATGCAGATTGTAGGAAAAGGCTGTTTTGGGGTTTGCCATGGACACCAGAGAGGAGGGTGGGACAGTTCTCTTTGGCAGGTGAACCTTACCTTCGTGGAGTGTTGCCTTCAGGGATGGGACCCACATGCCCAGGCAGAACTGTAAAATTTGTGTGAAGGTGGGGGAAGGTATTCAGAGGGGGTATAACAAGTATTGTAAGAGCAAGAAAATTAAAGTTCTTCGGGAGATGGAGTTCAGTCTTCAAATATCTGAAGTTTCAGAAGTAATTTATTTATTCAGCAAGTATTTGTAAAGCGCCAGAGCTGCTTTGGTAAATGAATCAGACAGGGTAAGTCTTACGGACTTTACTTTTTTGTGGGGGCAGAAGGAAAATAATAACCAAATACACATACAAAAAATACATGTAATTGCAAATAATAAGTTCTATGAATTATATAAAGGTTACAATGGTGGGGTAGATATTTTAATTAAATAGGATGGTCAGGATTAACACTAAAGGTTCAAGTTTGTTGATAAGGTAATCTATAATCATTTTCTCATGGTGGGAACTTTTTTTTAATGTAGAAGAGAGTTGGAAGGGATTAAATTCTCTACAAATGTTTAAAAAGGGTCTATGGGAGAACTCACTGGAGATGTTTCAAAGGGATTTTCTTGGACATGGCAGAGGTTTGAGACAGATCAGTATTCAGACTTGTAGCTTTGGAATCTGTTTTTCATAAGAATTTAGTAGCTCCAAGGCCCCCCGCAAAGCCATCCTTCCTCCTTCCTCTCTCCATTCCACCAGGTTGGGTGCTGATTGACCGGAGCGGCCGCCACTTTGGTACAATCCTCAACTACCTGCGGGATGGGTCCGTGCCACTACCTGAGAGTACCAGAGAACTGGGGGAGCTACTAGGTGAAGCACGCTACTACCTGGTACAGGGCCTGATTGAGGACTGCCAGCTAGCATTGCAGGTGAGGGGCCCTGAATCCCACCTTATGCCCATGTCTCTGGAGAGCTGCCCAAGCAGTTAGATACTGGGACATTAAAAAATAGAAGGGAGGCAGCATATGGGGTAGTGTCTGGACAGGCTGCCTGTGGCCTGGCTGTGACTAGCCATGACCACAGAAAATTAGGGGGTGCTTTCCTGTGTGTCCCTGCTGCCTCAAGAAGGACCTCCCTTACCACCTCATGCTAGGACGGTTGCAGTAGTTAAATGACTGCTCTCTCCTTGCTCTTCCTCCCCGGCTAATCTGGCGTTCACACTACCACCCGAGTGATGATCCTTAAACACAATGGCAATCTCTTCTCCCCCTTGCTCAGAAATCTTAAATAACTTCCTAGGAAAAAAATAATCTAAATTTAAATTAGAATATAATGACCTCGCTGTTTTGGTCTTATCCTGGGAGACAGCATTCCACCCCCAGCTAGTCTTTGTTTTTGTGTTTTTAACTTTTTTTTTTTAGCAATGAAATCTTAGAAGCAGAGCTGCTCCCAGTAAAACAGGTTGGGCGTTCCACAGCCCCAGCTGCTGGGCTTCTCTTCTATGGATCTCTTAGGGTTCTGAGGAGAAGAGCTTAGAAGGCATAGCCAGGACCTGTGGGTTAAGCATCACCTCTACCACAGCTGAATTACCTTGATTGAGTCATTTCCTACTTCTGGCATTCTTTCCTCCTGTTCCAAAAGATGGGGAAACGAGAAATAGGTACAGTGTAATGAATTTTACATAAAGCCTTTTATTCTGTTTTTACAGTGTTAAGAATGTCCTTTCCTTTATGATACAATATTAATAGGAGATGAGAGTTTCTTTTTTGATGCCCTTTCTATATTAAAAAGTGGCAACTATGAACAACTTTCTGTTGGCTTGGTGAATACTTACTGGTTCATGAAATTCAAAAGTACAGCGTTCCTTTGGGCAGTATCCATGTTTTTCAAACTGCATCCCATAGGGAAAAAAAATGCATTTTATACTCACATATATATAACTTAAGTAAGAGTTTTATAAAATGACACTTTTAGTGAAATACATGCTGGTATATTGTTTTCTTTATTTTGAATGCTCTTTGGGGCCCACTAAACTTATTTCAGAACCCATGAATGGGTCGCCACTTGCAGCTGGAAAACCGTGGAATTCAGTGATCTTCAAAGTGGGTTCCTGCTCTGTAGTTGTCATTTATCCAGCGGTACCTCCCACCTACTATGTGTTGGGAGTGATTCTGCTATCTGCTTGTGTGTACATCTTGTACCGGTGTTTGATACGTAGGCGGTGGGAGGTTGGGGATGTATCCAAGGTCAAAGAGCCAGCCAGTAAGCCGCAAAGCTCAGAGCCAGCCCCTGCTTATCTGACTCCCAGGTTCAGTGCTTTTCCCTCTGCTCCAGCTGCCTCCTTTCCAGGTTTCCTGACACCGTTCCCATCATCACCCCACTCAGAGCTGGCTTGTTCGTTTGGAGGTTTTGGTTTTTGCTTTTAAGATTCAGGTATACAGAATTAAGTTTATCCTCAGAGTGTGGTACTTAATCATCATTGGTCTCTACGAGTCTTCTCTCTTTATTTTTCCCCTTTCCTCCCAGCCCCTTGCCTGCTTCCCTTTTACCCATAGCTACCCCTCCAATTCTAATGTTTTGCTACATATACTTGGATTATGTTTGTACCCTTGAAAAGCTACGAACCTCATTTTGTATATGTATTCATTTTCAATTTCTATAAATGGCATTGAGCTATGGATTGTGTGTTCTGTTTCTTAATTCAACACCTCTTTTGAGATATCTTCATGCCACTGTTTGTGCGTTTAGTTCTTTGCTTCTAACCGCTGTGCAAGAATCTATGGCGTGTATTCACTGTATTTTATTTATACGTTCCCCTGAGGCTAGAGACCTAGATTGCCTCTACCTTCCTTCCCCTGCAAACGGTGCCACCTGCCACCATGAGCATCCTTCTACACGTGCCCTTGTGGGTCCTGGGCTGGGGTTTCTCAGGTTTGTAGCTGGGAGTGGAACTGCAGGGTCACAGAAGACATGCAGGGGAATTGCGTAGAGATCATCAGATTAATCCCCCGAATGACCAGAGCACTTGTACTCCTGGTCAGCATGCCATCAGGGATCCCGTTTCTGCATATTCTCAGCAACACATGGCATCAGCCAGTGTTCTAATTTTGCCAAGCTGATTGGTATAGAGTGATCTCATTTTAATTTGCATGCCTCTGATTACTAACGAGATTGAGCAGCTTTTCATATGCTTGCTTGTTTTTTTTTGTGGTTTCCCCTTCCATGAATTGCCTATTCATATTCTTGACCAAATTTTCTACTGAGTTTCCTATCTTTCTCTTGTTGCTTTGCAGAAGATCCTTGCCTATTATAGTTTAGTTCCTAGGGAGAATTAAGCCCTAAGACATGTATTGTACATAATAAATTTACTTTCCTCGTATGCCTCTAAGAATGGTACTATTTTCCTGTCATCCTCAGAAGAGTTGAGAAAACAGGTACTCAGATTATTTATTTGCTGGATTTTGAGATTCAGGTGAGGAATCCTAGTTGAGACAATCTGTTCCAGATAATTTCTAGTCAATTTTAGTTGTCGCCAATATTTTCTCTTAAAATGTCACCTGTCTGTGGCATCTTTTGTTGAATAGAAATCCTTGTTTTTTTTTATTTAACCATTTATTATTTTTAAAGCAGTATATTTGTATCTATATTTATGTCTCTATCTATCTATATATATATATACACATATATGTATTGTAGAAATTTAGAAAACACAGATAATCAAAAAATAAAAGCTCCAAATATCCTGTCAGGTGTGTGTGTGTGTGTGTGTGTGTGTGTGTGTGTTTGCGTATTTGCTAAAATATATATGCTCATGCTATATGTGCTGTTTTGTAGTTTGCTTTTTTTTGTTTGTTAATAATTGCCATCTTTCCATGTCAATAAAATTTCTTATCTAAAATCCAGCGTATACACAAATCTCTCCATTTGTTCCAGAAAGATCTTTTTTACCTGATTCATCTAAACCAGGGCCCAGTCTAGATCCTTGCATTACATCTGGTTATTATGTTCTTTAAGTCTCTTCCAACCCTGAACCATCCCTTTTTTAATCATGCTGACTTGTTAAAAGAGTCCACAGTTGTCCTGCACGATGACCTACTTTCCAAGTTTGCCTCATTGTTACATTATGGTATCATTTGGTTTGGTACTATACCTTGCTCTGAGTTTTCTGTAAACTATAGACAGTAGATTTATTTATTTTTTAAGTTTATTTTTATAGTAATCTCTGGACCCAACATGGAGTTGAACTCATGACCCTGAGATCAAGAGTCACATGCTCTTCCAACTGAGCCAACCAGGCGCCCCAACAGTAGACTTAAAGTCTCGATGCTAAACTTTTTTTTTTTTTTAGATTTTATTTATTTATTTGACAGAAATCACAAGTAGGCAGAGAGGCAACCAGAGATAGAGAGACAGGGAAGCAGGCTCCCCGCTGAGCAGAGAGCCCGATGTGAGGCTCAATCCCAGGACCCTGAGATCATGACCTGAGCCGAAGGCAGAGGCTTAACCCACTGAGCCACCCAGGCACCCCTAAACATTTTGATTAGAATACATTTTAGGTAATTTTATTATTTTTTTAAAGATTTTATTTATTTATATGACAGAGATCACAAGTAGGCAGAGAGGCAGGCAGAGAGAGAGAGGGAGTGGGAAGCAGACTCCCTGCTGAGCAGAGAGCCTGATGCGGGGCTCAATCCCAGGACCCTGAGATCATGACCTGAGCTGAAGGCAGAGGCTTTAACCCACTGAGCCACCCAGGTGCCCCCCTTTTAGGTAATTTTATATATATCATTTTGTGTTGTACTGAGAGAACCATAATGTTAATATTAGTAATATTAGTAATGCTCACATTTGGCCCCTAGATTCAGGTGATGATGACTGGATCCCTCCATTATAGTCAAGACTTCCTTGTTACCAACCATAACGTAACCTGTGTGATATTGTTTAGGCACTATGTGAATGGCATTTATCTATCAACCACACACCAAGTGAGAATCCTTTTTTTTTTTTTTTTAAGATTTTATTTATTTGACAGAGAGAGAGATCACAAGTAGGCAGAGAGGCAGGCAGAGAGAGGGAAGCAGGCTCCCAGCTGAGCAGAGAGCCCGATGTGGGGCTCGATCCCAGGACCCTGAGATCATGACCTGAGCCGAAGGCAGCGGCTTTAACCCACTGAGCCACCCAGGCGCCCCCCAAGTGAGAATCCTTAACCTGAATCAGTAATTTAATTATGGGGGCGCCTGGGTGGCTTAGTGGGTTAAAGCCTCTGCCTTTGGCTCAGGTCATGATCCCAGGGTCCTGGGATTGAGCCCCACATGGGGCTCTCTGCTCAGCAGAGAGCCTGCTTCCTCCTCTCTCTCTCTGCCTGCCTCTCTGACTACTTGTGATCTCAGTCTGTCAAATAAATAAATAAAAATCCTTAAAAAAATAATAATTTCATTAGGGTTGTAATTATAATTCTGTCATTTCTTCAGAGCTATTACCTGGGATTATTTGTTTTTTCTTTTTTTTTTTTAAGATTTTTTTTTTTAAATTTATTTGACAGAGAGAGATCACAAGTAGACGGAGAGGCAGGCAGAGAGAGAGAGAGA
>NW_019154174.1:5675264-5758461 GCF_002288905.1 Enhydra lutris kenyoni
GGGAAGCAGGCTCCCTGCCAAGCAGAGAGCCCAATGCAGGACTCGATCCCAGGGACCTGAGATCGTGACCTGAGCTGAAGGCAGCAGCTTAACCCACTGAGCCACCCAGGCGCCCATATTTGTTTTTTCAAAGATTTTATTTATTTATTTGACAGAGAGCATGCACGAGAGCAGGAACATAAGCAGGGGGAGTGGGAGAGGGAAAGCAGTCCTCCTGCCAAGCAGGGAGCCCAGTGTGGGGCTCAATCCCAGGACCCTGGGATCATGACCTGAGCTGAAGGCAGACACTTAACAGCTGAGCCCCCCAGGCGCCCTACCTGGGATTATTTGTAAAGTTACAGTTTCCATTGTCAACTGGAGAAAATCTTGATTTAATGTCAAGTTCCTTTTTTTTTTTTTTTTTTTTTTTGCTTAATGGTATATCCTTGAAGGGTCTTATTGAAGGTTTTTTTCCATTCTGTTTACATCTTTTATTAGCTTTATTATCTTTCATATATGGGTCTTTTAATCTAAATGGAATTCACTGTTATAAATGTGAATTATGAAGGGATTTAACAATTTTTCGTCCTCCAGAGAGTGAGCTAGTTTTTCCAGTGCCATCTACTAAACTTTCTGTGGTAGCCAGTGTCCAAGATAGCCACCAGCAATTCTCGCTTCCTCCTCATTCGGGCTCTTGTGTGGTCACCTCCTACACTGAATAGAGCTGACCTATGTAACTAGTAGGATATTGAATAAGTGATAGTGTGTGACTTCTAAAGCTAGGTCATAAAAGCCATTGCAATTTTTGCCTCTGTCTCAGATCACTCATTCTGGGGGAAACCAGCTGCCACATATAGACACCTGGTCAGCACAGGGGAGAGTTTACTTGTTGAGGAACGGAAGGTCTCTGTCCATAGCCAGCAGACCCCCAGCCATATGGGTGATCTATCTCAAGCGGATTCTCTAGACCCAGTCAAGTCTGCATATAACTACAGCCCAGGCCAACATCTGGACTCCCAACCTGGTCCAGACCACCCAACTAACCAATCTCAAGTTCCCAGCTAACAGAAACTGTGTGTGATAATAAATGTTTATTGTTTTAAGCTGCTAAATTTGTAGTAATAAGTTACCCAGCAATGGATAACAGATTTGGTATCTGGGTGGGGTTCTGTGTTAACAAAAACCTAAAACGTAGGAGTGGCTGTAGAACTGGGAAGTGGGCACCCGTTGGCAGGACTTCAAGGAGAATGTTAATGAAAGCCTGAAGAGTTTTAGAGGGTCTGTTCATGGAAGCCCGATGACCTCAGAGGAGGCTGCAGCAGGGAAAATGTTACTAGAAACTGGTGCAAAGGGAACCCTTGTCATGTAGAGGCAGGATTTTGGTAACACTGTCTCCCACAGTAATCTAGAAAGTAGAAAATGTACCTAATGAGCTGGGTAATGTTGCTAAAGAAGTTTCCAGAAAGAATGTTGAAGGGGCCACTGGATTTCTTGTTGCTGAGAGTAAAACAGAAAAGGAGAGGATAAGAAGGAGGGAAAACAATTGAACAAGGAGGCCGGAATTACTGGGTTTGAAAAGTCCCAACCTTTCCAGATAACACACGATGTTACAATTCCCAAATGGCTTCCTAGCAAAGATCAAACACAGGGCATTCTCAATAAAACTTGGTCTGAAGATGAAGTCGAGGATGTAATTATAAAAGCCTTTGTAAAGACTTCAGAAATACCCAGAAGATGCCTCGGAGCCCCGTTAATCAGACAACAGTGGTACCCCTCAGTCGTCTCAGCACATGCCCAAAGTAGAGGGGAGCATATCTCATAGAGATTTGTGGGTGTGACATCTTTCCAATGAACTGAACCCCAAGACTCGCTTCATGAATATCTATCCATTAAGTTTTTACAAGAATTACATGGGTGGAGACCCTGCCAGCTTGGACCAAAAGTGACAGAGACAGTGCAAGACAAGAGGCCTTTGGGCCCCGGAAGCTCTACAGGCAGGAAACCATGTAGCTGCAAGCATGAACTGTCTTTCACGGAAAATGAAGGCTGACTCAGGGCAGAGCCAAGAGCCGTAAAGAATCATTTCTGGCAAGATTAGGCGTTAGAGGGCTCCCAATATTTGTCCGGCTGGATTGCAGAATTTCTTTGAAGCAGAGACTTTTGTATCCTACCTACCTGAGAGTCCCCTACTGGTTATCCTCATGCCTGTTCCACCACTGCACATTAGGTATACGGGAGAGATATGTCTCTTTAGTTCACAGGTCATCAGAGCAAGAAGAAATGTACTTAAGGACTTGTAACTAAGGAACTACACCCAAGGAGCCTCATCCCTGCCCCCTGGACTGACTTAGGTGACAGGATTCTGTACTTCAAGCTGATGCTCTAAAGGGATGAGACTTTGGGGTTTTGGGGAGGGGGTGAGCATGCTTTTCAATGGGAAGGATTTGAATCAAAGGGGCCAGAAGGTAGCCTGTGGAGCCAGCCTCCAGAGGCAATCCCAATGATTCTCACTCCCTAGTACCCATTCTTTCGTGTATACTTCCCTTTCACACGAGCAGGGCTGACAAACCAGGTCCTAAAAGACACTGAAGCCTCGACCTTACTCTCCTGGATTATTTGCTCCAGAGCAGCCAGCTGCCACGTTGGAAGGACACTCAGGTGACCCTGTGGAGAGGTCCAGATGACAGGGATCCGATGTTTTCTGCAGATAACTGGCATGAACTTGCCAGCCATGTGAATAAGCTTTCTCAGACACACATCCTCTGGACCCAGGCATGCCTTCAGATTCCTGCAGCACTGGCTGACTTGGCTACAACCTCAAGACAGACCCCTATGCCAGAACGACCCAGCTAAACCATTCCTGAATTCCTAACCCACAGAAACCAAGATAATAAATATTTATTGTTGCTTTAAGCTGCTAAGCTTGGGGATGGCTTATTACACAGCAATAACGAATACGTACTCTGTACTTGCCCCACAGATATGTGGTGTCCCCTTTATAAATACCAGTTCTCATATATATACGTCATCCCATTTCCAAACTGTCTTGTGTTCCATTGGTTTTGTGTTTGTTCCTGCAAACCAAAACCACAGTTTTCATTAGTATGGCTTTATAGGATATCTTAATATCAGTCCTTCCTCTTGGCTCTTTTTTTAAAAATCGACTTAAGTAATAATAGGCTTTTATTCTTCCATATTAATGTTAGAAAGGTCTTTTTTTTAAAGATTTTATTTATTTATTTGTCAGAGAGAGAGAGACACACACAAGCAGGGGGAGTAGCAGGCAGAGGGAGAAGCAGACTCCCCGCTGAGCAGGGAGCCCCGTGCGGGACTCAATCCCAGGACCCAGGATCATGACCTGAACCAAAGGCAGAAGCTTAACCAACTGAGCCACCCAGGTGTCCCCAATGTTAGAAAAGGTCTCATAAGGTTCTTAAAAAAAAAAAAAATCTGGAATTTCTGTTGAGAAAAAGATCTGGTTGAGAGAGGTGAAAGGGGTTTTGGCATAAAGATTCTGAAAGACAGAAAAGAGGAAAGAAGGGGCGCCTGGGTGGCTCAGTGGGTTAAAGCCTCTGCCTTCGGCTCGGGTCATGATCCCAGGGTCCTGGGATTGAGCCCCGCATCAGGCTCTCTGCTTAGCAGGGAGCCTGCTTCCTCCTCTCTCTCTTTCTGCCTGCCTCTTCCTACTTGTGATCTCTATCTATCAAATAAACAAAATCTTTAAAAAAAAAAAAAAAAAAGGAAAGAAAAGAGGAAAGAAGCCAATGTATCTGGTTCTGCCTCAGACCTCATCCCACCCAACCAGGTTCATTTATCGAACAGAGATTGAGCACCCACTGTATACTAGGCATGCCCTCGGTGAGAACGGATCATAAGCAAACATACAACAAAATGAGAAAATGTGAGGAACTCAGTGCCGTGAAGAATGAGCTGCTAACGTGTAAAGGAGGTAGAGGAGGCTGTTTGAGTCAGAGAGCTTTAGGTGACGGGCCAGCACCCTCTGAGGGGTACTGTTCTGAGTTATCTGAATGGCATGAAGGGGCCAGCAAAGCACACAGCAGTGTAGACCATTCCGGGCAGTGGGAACTGGGAAGGGCTGGGTGGGCCCAAGGAACAGGCGGTGGGTGGGGCTGAAGCCCAGCAAGCAAGGAAGAGTGGTAGATGCGAGGGCAGAGAGGTTGGATCCTGCAGAGCTCTGTGGAACACTGAGTCTGGATTTTTCCCAGAAGGCAACAAGCCGCTTTGGACGGCTTTTTAAGTGGGGGAGCGAGTGACCTTTTGTTGTGCTGTTAACCACCTTCCGCTTCTTCTCCAGCAAAAAAGGGAGAACTTGTCCCCGCTGTGCCTCATCCCCACGGTGACATCTCCCCGGGAGGAGCAGCAGCTCCTGGCCAGCACCTCCAAGGTGAGGCCCCTGAGCCCTGTAGGGTGGAGGCTGGGGGACTCTCCCTGCAGCCTGACCCCCACCCTTCTCTCTCCCCCCACAGCCCGTGGTGAAGCTCCTGCACAACCGCAGTAACAACAAGTACTCCTACACCAGGTGACTGCCATGGGGCTGGGGGGTGCCCTGGGCTGGGGGTAGGGGGGTGCTGGGCTCAGGTTCCGCCCCGATGGGGGCCGCCCCGGGGTGCAGGGGCTGTGACCCCACAGAGGGGCAGAATGCTCGCCAGGATGCAGATTGCAGCTCTGGGTACTTGGGCAGGTCATTATCACCCTGGAGGCTCTGTGCACTGACCCGCAAACCGGGTTCCGGCGAGGGTTGCGAGAGTGGCTAGCATTGCCGGGGGCTCTTCCACAACGGACTGTGCTTTCCACTTGTTAACTCCCATAATCCTCGCAGCTGTGTGAGGGCATACTATCTCCATGGAGCAGATGGGAATCTGGGGCGCCAAGAGGTGAAGGAACTTGCCTGCTGTCACTCGGTTACAAGGAGTGGCGCCACTAAGGCGTCAGGTGAAGCCGCGGGGGCCTCGGAACCTGCCAGCATGGGTAGCCCCTCCCGGGTGCTGCTGCTCCTCAGAGGCCCCCTGAACTCACTGGCGGGCGGAGGAAGCGCCCCGCTGGGCACGGAGACCTGAGTGCAGTGAGGCGTGCCCCCATGCTGCGGGAGCAGAGGGAAGGAGGCCAGTGTGCTATAAGGCCTCCTGGCCCCCTGGTTTTTAGCACTTCAGATGACAACCTCCTTAAGAACATTGAGCTGTTCGACAAACTGGCCCTGCGCTTCCACGGGCGGCTGCTTTTCCTCAAGGATGTCCTGGGGGACGAGATCTGCTGCTGGTCCTTCTATGGGCAGGGCCGCAAAATCGCCGAGGTGTGCTGCACCTCCATTGTCTATGCCACAGAGAAGAAGCAGACCAAGGTCAGAAGGGGCTCAGGGCCTGGTCGGGGAGGGCTGTGGTGGTGGGCAGCACCCGGACCCTGGCCAGAGGGCAGCGTGGCCAACCACGTGGTGGAAAAAGTCCGGGGAGTCAGGAGCTGCTGTTCCAAGTTCTGGGGTCTTGTTAACCTGGGGCAAGTCACCTTCCTCCTTTGGGTCTGTCTCTCTGCCATGAAACGAGGGTTTTGGGTTAGAGTGGGATTCTTTACCTAGCCCATTTGGGTCTCAAGGCCATCTTGAAGCAGTATGCAGGTTTGGGAGTGTGTATGCATTTTCCCATCTAGAAGGGACCATAGCTGTTAGACTCTCAGAAGGGTCCGTGACCCACGATAGGTTCTTAGAACCTCAGGACCTTAGAAAACACAGGTCTCTTAGGACACACTGAGTTTGTAAGTCCTGAGTCATGAATGTGGCAATCAGCACATAGTTCCTGAGAACGTCCTCTGCACTGAGCACGGCACCAGGCTTGGAATCCAGGTGGATGAAAGGCCTAGGGAAGTAGCAGCCCTCTGTCGTGTCCCCTGCTCCCTTCTGACCTTGATACAAGGAAAGTGCCTCAGATACGCAGGTCTCTGAGCACCCAGTGCTACTTCGTACCTCCCCACCCAGCACACACTAGTCCCTCCTCGGGGACTTTTTCCTCACCCCCGGCTGCCTAATGAACTCCTGCTCAATCTTTAAGACACAAGCCAAGCACAGCTTTGTTTGGGACAGCTTCGCTCATGAGCTTTCAACCTCTCACAGCCCCAAAGCTGGTCATACTTCCTTCTTTGTCTGCAGCAGGCCGGAGGAGAGTGTCCCATCAGCAGCACGGGGTTAGCTCCTGGAGGGCAGGGCTCTAGCTTTTCTTCCTATCTCTCTAGCCCCAGACAGTGGAAGCGAGGAAGCATTTATCAAATGCACGCATGAATGAATGACCCAGCTTCCAAGAAGTTTCCACTGTAAGTGGGAAGGCAGGAAGATAAACCAGTAGTGAGCAAGCAGCTTGGTAACTCTGTCTGTGTTAGCTCATCCCTCCAGGCCACATGACACCCACTCTGTCCCTAACACCTCCTCGCTTCACCCCTTTCTATTCTCTCTCTGCTCTGCCTCCCTCCTGCCAATCTTCGAATACTGGACTAAGTGCACTCCTGCCCCAGGCTCTTAGCCTTGCTGTTGCCTGTTCCCCAGATGGCTCTTTCTCTCCTTACCCACCTGGCTCCTTCCCCACTCCTCTGACTGTTGGTTGAATGTCACCCTTTCAACGAGGCCTTCTCTGAACGCCCTCTCTAAAGTTGTAACATGTGTGGCTATGACCCTCCCCACCCTCTCTTTTTGCTGTATTTTTTCCTGCAACATCTATCACCATCTGAGGGTTTATATTTGATAGCACGTATGTCTGGGTCCTCCCCTTAGAATGTAAACTTCCTGCAGACAGGAACTTCTGTTTAGTTCACTGCTGTAGTCCCAGTGCCTAGAACGACACCTGGGACAGGGCCGTCACTCAGTAAATATTTGTCAAATTCAAGAACATACCAAGAGACTTGGCAGCAAAGGGGAGAAAACAAGAAGGTAGCTCTGCCTGACTTCGGAGCTGGACCTTGAAGGGCAAGTATGACTTTGCTGAGTAAAGAATTTGCCAAGAGGATAGAGAGTCCAGGCCAAACAGCCTGGGACTGCAGAGGCTGGGGGTGCGCCCAGGGGCCGGGGACCGCCTGTGTAACTGCATCCAGGGGTAGGAGCTGGGGATTGCTGGCCTTTTGCAGGTGGAATTCCCGGAGGCCCGGATCTTTGAGGAAACCTTGAACATCCTGATCTACGAGACTCCCCGGGGCCCAGACCCAGCCCTCCTGGAGGCCACGGGGGGTGCAGCTGGAGGTGGTGGGGCAGGCCGAGGGGAGGATGAGGACAACCGGGAGCACCGTGTCCGCCGGATCCATGTCCGGCGCCACATCACCCACGACGAGCGTCCCCATGGCCAACAGATTATCTTCAAGGACTGACCTTTGACCTTGCTCTCTGTTTTCCTCCTGCCACTGGAGTGCAGTTCCTCTTTCTTTCCCTCCCCTTCCCAGGCCTTTGCCCCGGCTCTGCTGGCCAAGTCGTGGGTCCTCCTTCTGTCCCTCTGTTGCATGGTACAGTTCACTGCGGCCCTTTTCCATTCATTCCCACCTCCTGGCTCACAGCACGGTACATTCCAGACCCTCCATCAGTCAGAACCTTTCAGAAGGCCTGCATTTGTTCCCTTATCCCATCCTTGTCCTGCTATTTTCCCTCACCAGCTGGTTTAGAATGATTTAGAATTCCCTTTTTCTCTTTCTCTGTCTCTCTCTCTTTTTTAGCACACTGTACACGCCAAAGTGTCCAGCCAGCCCTTACTGACACCCACCATGTTCTGAGCCACCTTCCCACCATCGTGCAGGGTAGCTTCTCTCTCCCTCCTCCTTCCCCAACCGGTCCCCCCACCCCTTTAACTTTGTACTAGGCTGGCCTGGGCTTGCACCAGCTCAGCCGTCTTCTCAATCTATTTCATATTATTTATTTTAATTTTCTATTAAATTATTGGAATAAAACTGAGTTGAGGGACTGGTGCTGGCTCCGGGGGAGAGGGACAAGGAGATGGCTTATGTTGATCAGGTACTTGGCTAGCCAGATGGGAGAGTACAGGAGCCCCTGCCCCAAGCCTTTCACTGGGCTGGGTAGCTGGAAGAAGGTAGTCAAGAGCTAGGAGAGGCCATCAAATCTGTATTTCAGTGCAGGCTGGCCAGTTCACGCCCTCAGCTCCCCCCCCCCCCCCCCGCAGCCTAGAGGCGGTCCTGGCTACCACTCAAAGCCATCCGTGAGCAAGCACAGCACCTCTCCAGCCCGGGTATCTGAAGGGAGCCCCTTCCTTCAAGGGTCTGGTGCGAAGACAAAGTCAAGGGCCTGGCGCTCGGCCCCGGCCACGTTGGGGTGCCAGAGGTCCACGATGAAGACCACTCGAGGCCCATCTTCTGGGGAGCCTGAGGCATATGGGGATGGAGACAAGAGAAGGACTGACATTAACTACTTATTTGCCAGAGCACCCGCCACCCACTCATAACAGCCAACACTCTGTAATTAAGTGCCAGGCTCTGTCCTAACCCCTTGTATGTGTTAACTCCTAGTCCTCAAAACAAACTGCAGGTCAGTACCATGATCACTCCCATTTTATACAAAGTCACTGGGGCACAAAGAGGTTAAATAACTTGCCCAAGGTCACACGGCCAGTAAGTGACAGAGGTAGGACAGGGACCCGGGTGGTCCAGGTCTGGGGTCTTGTTGGCCACTTTGCTGTGCACCTCCAAGACCTCATTTAATCCCTGCAGTCACCTGATAAAGAAGGTGGCTTCCACACTTCACAGGTGTTGGGGGAAGTTATATGACTTGTTCAAGGTCACACAGCTGGGAAACAGTAGTGCTGGGACCGGGAGCCAGCTGGGCTTGATCCCGCAGCCTCTATCCTATCCCCCTCCACTCAGTCTCTCATTCCTCCTAGCAGAACGGGAGCCCATTACCATTATGAGCCACTGTGTGCAGGAAGGAGTCGTCCACCAGTAGACAGTGTCCCTCAGCCCAGCACTGGGGCTCGCCCCCGACCACCAGCTCACAGCCAGGAGGAATCTTCAGGCCTATGGGAAGAGACCCAGGCATCCAATTCCCCTGCCTCCAACAAAGGGGCCCACCCCATTCAGTCAAAAAGCAGTTTGAAGCTCTTAAAACACCCCATGTGGTGTCCCTCCTTGCCCTCTGGAAGGGGTCCCTATGTAATTACAATATAGTACCAGAGGAAAGAAGTGCCGGGGATAAGGGAAGGGCAGCGCAAAGCACAATCTACTTGTTCCAGAGAAAAGGGAAGGCTTCCTGGAGGAAGGGGCATCTCTTCTTGGGCTTCTGCCAGTTTAGCTCAAGACCCTACTTACTGTGTGCTCCGCCCTCATTCGTATAAAACTGATGGATCCGTTTTTGCCCAAGGACCACGACAGAGTAAAGTGCTGCGAGAAAACTCAGCAGCCAGCTCAAATGATGGGGAATAGGAGGACCTCCCAGAGGAGGTGTGGACCTTGAAAGTGGGAGTCCTGAAGGCTGAGTAGGAGTATACCAGGAGGTGATAGGTGATAAAGCGGAAAGACATTTTAGGCTGAGGATCCCATGAGTGGCACTTGCCAGGATCAGCCAGAAGGCTCTCCTGATCTGATACACGGTGGGAGGGGAGAGGAGGAAGGGAATGGGTGGGAAATGAAGAAAGAATCTGGACTTGATCCTGAGGCCAGTGTGGGACACATCAACTGGTGGCATAGGAAATGGTTTTAGGCAACACAAGGTTTTAAATAACCCTGCATTAAATAACAAAATTGTTTCCTTTTCCGCTTTCTCTCAGTCTTTAAAACATGAAGAAAGGAATCTTGGTTTGGTGCTACCGTGACTTTAACAGCCCACTAACTCCACTCCTTTCTAAAGGAAGAAAGCGTGGGCTTCGGTCTCAGACTGGAGTATTTATTTAGCTAGAATTTGTAAAGCTTTTTTTTTTTTAAGGTTAAATTTGTTTTGGGGAGTACTTTCTATTTAGTGCAACTAATACTGATTAGCATTGCTCTGTAAAGATTCCTTTTAAATAAATAAGTGAAACAAAATGTCAGGGGAATCGGTATCAAGAGAGAAGAGTCCAGGTGGTAAATACCCACGGCAAAGCTTATGAAGATGGTTGGAAGGTAGGTGATCGAGGCTTAGGAAATGCTGCTGTGGGCAACAGGGAGTCAGGGAAGATTTCTGAGAAGGGAGGCGTGATCGGAAACACAGTGGAGAAAGCTCCGGGGGCAGGAGGAATCGAGGAGGCAAGGAGGTTGTAGGCAGCATCTACTTACCCAGATGGCATCTGACCCTTGCGTTGGTGGGCCCACAGCGACCCTCAAGCCGCGCCCCAGGCAGGAGGACAGAAAAGCCAGCGTTGCCAAAGGTGTTGGCACTCATAAAGGTCCGCAGCCCCCGCAGTGCGCGATAGGCCCCTGGGCACCGGCGGCAGTTGCTGGGTTGGCACCGGCCTGCTTGGTACAGCAGGAGCTGGTAGCACCCAGGGGCCAGGGGCGGGGACCAGCCCCGAGGCAGAGGAGTAGTCCCTGAGAAGTCCCAGCTCACAGCCCCAAAGTCCCGCAAAATGGCAGGGAAGCTGCTCTCCAGGAGCTCCACGTCATGCCGCTGGGCGTCCCGGGGCACGAAGGGGGCTGAGGGCAGGTCTGGCAAAAAAAGCAGGCCTGGGCGCTGAATGCCCAGGACCCCTGGCCCTCCCCCAGGGCCTGGGCCACCTTGAGCTGCCCGCCTCACCCTACCCATGCCCGCCCAGGAGTAGCGCCTGGCGTAGGCCCGCAGGCGACGGCACACTAGGCCTTCTGCCCTGGGCCCTTCTCCAGGCTCCCCAGAGCTCCCTGGGCTCAGCCTGCCGGCCTCAGAGCATCCCCTAGGCCCTCCGCTGACACTGGCAGCCCGACTCCCAGCTCCCAGAGCCTGCATGTCTTGGGAGCCCAGGCGGTAACAGTACCAGAGGAAAAGGGAAGTCAGGGCTCCAAGGAGCAGGGTGAGTGCTGAGGAGGCCAAGGGCAATGGCCACGCAGGCATGATGGGCAGGGAAGCCCTGGCCAGCAGGCCAGGGGCATCTTCCAGACCCCAGTTCCCCTGTCCTCCCAGTTCTCCTCCAGTTCCCTCTGTGGCTGCTCCCGGGTTACCCCCTGGGCTGTTTCCCCTCCACATTTCCCACTCCTTGGTTCTCTCTCCTGAGGTTTTCTCTTCACCTTGTATCTCCCTCTTTCTCACCTCCTTCAGGTACCTCCCAACCCTCCTTTCTCTTTTCTTTCCTTCTGTCTCTCTCCCCTTCTACCTCTTTCTCCTTCAACTCTCTCCTCTTCCTTTCCCCCCACCCCCTCTCCTTTCTCCTTCCGGCAGTTTCTCTCCCTCAGCCTCTCCTTTCTCCACCCTCTCTGTCCCTTCTTCTCGCCTCCCTCTCCTCCCCGCCCCTCTTTTAGCTCTCCCTCCCTCCCTCCCTTCTAGCTTCCCCGGACAGCAGTTCCTACCCCCACCTGGACCCGTAGCCCCGGGAGCCCGCAACCAGTTGTCCTCCGCAGCAGCTTCTCTCTCTCCTTCCAACCCCTCGTCCCCTTCTGCCCTCGCTTCTCACTCGACCCGACCCACGGGTCTCCTCTCTCTCTCTTTCTCTCTGTCTCTCTCTTCTTCCCCTCCCTCCCTCTCTCCTACTCGTTCCTTCCTTGGCTCCCACTCACCCTGACGTCACCCCTCCCCACAGTCATCTCAGCTTAGCTACCCCCGCCCCCACCCAGGGGCAGTCGCATCTCAGCCGGAGGAGGGGGGTGGTCTCCGGATTCGCCTCCCCTCCCCGCCCCGACGGGGCGCCACGTGGGGCGCAGGGGGCACTGTGCCAACCTCCAGCCGCCCCGCAATGCGAAAAGAAGGGGCGGGGGCTGGAGGAGGGGCGTGGCAAGACAAGGGGCGGGGCGAGCGCATAGACTGACGGACAGGGCCGGGGCTGGTGGACTGAGGACAGGGACACTGCGGCCTGTCCGTAGGTCTGCTGATCCCTTGACCAGTCAGACTGTGGCTCCCATCCCCCCTCCGCCTCCACTAGGCGAGCCCCCCACCCCCACCCCCGGGAGCCTGATCGATAGTGAGAACGGCTTCAGCCAATCGCCCGCGGCGTCGGGGGCCGGGCCCGCTCGGGCTGGGCCGGGAAGAGCTGTCCGCCAGCTCGTGGTGCTGAAAAGGGCGCCCAGAGGCGTTCTGAGGGAGGCCAGGACGGAAAAAAAAAAACAAAAAAAAAAACCAAACATCAAAGTTGAAGCTGCCTGGCAGCTGGCCGGGGTCATATACGCAAGAGAAGGGGGTCTCTCCTCCCCAGATCTTGGACTGTCGCCCCTTAGACTTCTCATAAACGTGGAAATTTGCCATTCTCCTGGAGGAGGGGAAAACCCATTTCATAGGAGCTGTAAAAGGGAAAGGGAGGTCCCGTGGGGAGGGGGGAGGTGTCTGGATGTGGGCAGGGGGCATACTGGGGAGCTGAGCAAGCGTGAACCCAGCGGTGCCGCCCCTCGGCACCCTGGGAAGAGGAGATTCAGATTCCAGATGTGCTGGAAAGGCTGGGGGAAGGGGCTGTAATTACAGCTAGGACCAGAGTTTCCTTTGCCTCCCCTAGGGGCCGCGGGAGTGAGGATTACGGTCTGGCTCATGTGGTCCCTCCTTCCTCCATCTGCACTTCCTCCTTCTGCCTCCCCCCCATCGCCCCCAAATAAATCCCAGGCCCCTCCCTTCGCCCGTCCCCAGGATCTGACGTGGGCTCGACACCTTTCTCAGCTTCTCCCTCCCGCAGCTCCAGTGCCCGAGCTTCGGCTCTCCAGGTTCCGCAACCCCCTCCCGTCCCCACCAAGCCCCGCTAGAGCACAGTAGGGACCCCCCCATCCTCGACCCCACCCCAGACCCCCAGAAGCTGTCTTGCCTCTCCCTACTCCCCCAGCCTGGGATCCAGCTAGCTCGATGGACCCACGCGCCCGGGCAAGAGGGTAACCCAGGCGACCCAGCCCCTTCGGCCTTCTCGGTCCCACCCCCTGCAGCCGGAGCCGCGCCCCCTCTCCCACAGACCCGGTAGCAGAGGACAGAGGAGATTGGGCAAGGAGGGGTGGGATCCAGGCGACCCCCAGCCCAATTCTGCCCCTCCATCCCAAGGGACAGAGAAATTGTCTTCCTTGCTAACTGCTAGCAGGAAAAAAAAAAAAAGAAAAAGAAAAAAGAAAGGGAAAGGTAAAAGGAGACGGAGGAAAGGTGACAGCTAGATTATTTAGGAGAGGCGCAGAGAAGAGAAATCGTGTGTGAGTCGCCATGGGGACTCCCAGGGCCCAGCACCCGCCGCCTCCCCAGCTGCTGTTCCTAATTCTGCTGAGCTGTCCCTGGATTCAGGGTAAGGACATGGGAGCGTGGGGGTAGGCCCTGGGATGGTCCCCACCTGGGGTCCTCTACCATCCTTTCTCTGAACATCCTGGCTTTCTGAGCTTCTGGGGGAGGAGGGATACAGCTGACAGGGAAGGGGCAAGCCAGGGCATTCTGACTTGTACCTGGAGCCCTAACCCCCAATACTGAGAAGGTGGGGAAATGAATGAGGGGAGCTTTAACCAGCATCTCAGGGGTTAAATCCAGGAAGAAGGGTTGGGGAAGTTGGGGGGATGTCTGCGGAGGCGGCAGAAGCATGCAGGGTACCTGGGTGGGAGATGGAGGTGCTGGGAGAGACGCCAGGCACTGCACGCACAAATGTTCTTGGACGTATGGACAAAGACAGATGAACAGAGGCAGTGCTCAGAGCCCAGATATTCAGTCCTCTACTCTGACCCCTCGCCAGACTCCAGGGAAGCGGGCAGAGACTGCAGAGAATGAAAGAGAGAGAGAGGGAACCACACTGCAGAGATAGAACCCCAGAGATAAAGCTGGGCATTGCGGAAGCAAGGGCTGGGAGGTGCTGCCAGACCCTCCGCAGAGCTCCAGGGCTGGGGGAAGATCACCATCGAGGGGGAAAGGAAGGTAGCACTGGGGCCCCTCTCCACTCAGCTGGCGCTGTCCAGGGTTCATAAGAGCCAAGATGCTCACTGAAGTCCCACACAGCGTGGGAGGGGAGTGGGGTGGAGAGGAAGGTGTAGGGGTGCCGGGGACAGCTGGGAGCCCCTCCTCCACTCTTGGCTTTCAGCCCAGTCTGGGACCCTCTGAGCTCCTGCAGGCCCAGCTGACTAGAGGGGAGGAAGAGCTCTGGAAAAGATCTTTCTGGAGAAGGAAGGAGTGTGGGGCAGTGGAAGGGCTCACACAACTTCATCTCCTAGGTCTGCCCCTGAAGGAAGAAGAGGCACTACCAGAGCCTGGAAGTGAGGCCCCCACAGTAGCCTCTGAGGTTTTGGCCGAGCTGCTCCATGGGGCCCTGCTGAGGAGGGGTCCAGAGATGGGCTACCTGCCGGGTGAGGCCCCAGAGTGGCAGAAGTGACACAGAGAAAGAGGGAGGGACATTAACTCGAGAAGATGGGGACCCAAGCCAGTGATATTCAGCAAGATATGGTTAGAGAGAGTCAAAACGGCATAGAGAGAGAACCAGGGCAATTAAGACTGAATGATCAAGAGCCAGAGCCAGACAGAAAAACAGACCATCAGAGAGAAAGACAGATGGAAACTCAGAGAACCAGAGTCTGAGGAATCGGGGGAGAGAGACCTAGAAAGAGAGAGAAATGCAGAGAGTAGCAGATTTAGAATCATAAAATCAGAGAGCCACAAGAATACTAAACAGAGAAGAAGAGTTCCAGACAGAGCAAAAGAGAGAAAGAGGAGGGAGGAAGGGGTGCGCAGGAAAGGGAGCCAGACCTGAACCGGGAAGTGTGGAGAGTCTCAAGGAGACTGACCCAGTGGAAGGGCCTGGGTGGAGAGGTGGAGAGGGAGGGGTGGGGAGGTAGGGCTGTGGAAGCCTTGGGAGGACATGTAGAGTTCGGGTGTGGAAGGGAGAGGTGGGGGGCTTGCAACTTTTGGGTTCAGTGGGCGGAGCCCCCAGTTTCCCTCAGCCCTGCTCCCCACCCATGACCCACCAATTTGCTCTTTCTGCGCCCTGACTTACCTTGCACTGTCCCAGGATCTGATCCAGACCCCACACTGGCCACCCCTCCAGCCGGCCAGACTCTTGCAGCACCCTCCCTGCCACGGGCCACTGAGCCGGGGACGGGGCCTCTGACAACCGCTGTAACCCCTAAAGGGGGAAGGGGGGCAGGCCCCACCGCTCCAGAGCTGCTGACCCCGCCCCCGGGAACTACGGCCCCGCCCCTTCCTGGACCCGCCTCCCCAGGCCCGCCCCTCGGGCCTGAGGTAGGAGAGGAGGAGACCACGACCACCATCATCACCACGACCACTGTTACCACCACGGTGACCAGCCCAGGTGAGGCGTCTGAAAGGGGGCGGGAACAGTGTGCAGGAGCATGAATGTAGGGGAGGAGGGTGGGATGCCCGGGGAGAGGCTGCTGGAAAAGTGTGGAAGCAGGGGTCTGGGTACAGATGAGAAAGGGGCCTCTGCCCAATCATTTTTTGATTATTATTTGATTATTTATTATTATGGTGGGCGTGTGTCTACCCTTGCGGTGGGCCAGCACCGTTCTGTGTGTTTTATCTCTACTACAGTTGGGGAAGGGAGTTGTGGGCACGGGTGGGAGAGGGAGCCACCGATTAAGATGGTGAGGGGTGCAGGGGACAAGACAGGCAAAGGCCCCCAGAGTTGCTTGGCTGGGAGGGCAAGAGCACAGGGAATCAGTCAGCTCCAGCCCCTTTTGTCTCTTTAGTTCTGTGTAATAACAACATCTCTGAGGGCGAAGGGCATGTGGAGTCTCCCGACCTGGGCAGCGCCGCCAGCCGCACCGCCGGGCTCTTGGACTGCACCTACAGCATCCATGTCTACCCTGGCTACGGCATTGAGATCCAGGTAACTGGACTTTGAAGCCCCCAAGCCCTTTCCTCTGGGCCCAGGTGTGTGCACAGGTTTGGCCTGGGAAACTTCCCTGACTCAGTGGGCCTGTTTTCTGAGGATCTCAGAGACTCTCCTGGAGTTCTATAATGTGGCCAATGTCACGGTGGTATTTGGGCTGCCACACACAGGAGAAAGGAAGGCAGACGGTGGGGGGCTTAGGGGTCACCCACCTTGACTGACTTGTCCTGTGGGGTGGGGGGGCGGCGGTCTGGGTCTGGCCTTCTTTAGGTGCAGATGCTGAACCTATCTCGGGAGGAGGAACTCCTGGTGCTGGCTGGTGGGGGGTCCCCAGGCTTGGCCCCCCGACTCCTGGCTAACTCCTCCATGCTGGGAGAAGGACAGGTGCTTCGGAGTCCAACCAACCGGCTGCTCCTGCACTTCCAGAGCCCACGGGTCCCAAGGGGCGGTGGCTTCAGGATCCACTATCAGGGTGAGGAGTCTGGGGAGCTGGTGGAAGGGTAGGGGCCACACTGGGCACAAGAGACATCTCTGGGAGGCATCTGACCTTAAGGAGATGTCAGGGGCTTTTCCTCCTGTCTAGGACCTGGTGGGGGGCGGGCAGAGCCCTCAGAGGAGATCTATGCACACTTATTTTGCACACTCACAGACTCAGTGTGCACACATCAGAGTGGCAGGTCATTGATTCACTTAACAAACGTTTATTGAACACCCATTCATACCAGCCCTGTGTTGTCCGTAGGGAGAGCAATGAACAAGCCAGACGTAAATCTTCCAGGAACTCAGAATCTAGGTAAAGAGATGGACAAGTAATCAGGATGATTATAATTCAATGAGATAAGGATGTATAGCTCTATGATGAAGGAAACACAGGCAGAGGGAACAAATTTCAAAGGAACCTACATTTCTCCTAAGGATATAGGGACACCTTCTTGGAGGAGGTAACGAAGCTGGGACCGAAAAGAAGAGCTATAAGGGGAAGGGTGGGAAGGGAAGAATGAGGAAGACAGGTGTTCAGCTGGATGAAAAAGCATGACCCCCCTTGAGGAGTTGAAGTAATTCAGTATGGAAGATAGAATTGCGCTAGCTGTGTGACCTGGGGTGACTTACTTAACCTTTCTGTGCCTCATGGTCTCATCTGAAAAATGGGAACCATAATACTTGGCTCATGGTATTATTAGGAAGACCAAATTAACTAATAACACATGTCAAGTGCTTAAAATAGTGTCTGGTCCACAATGAGAGCTCAGGAATGTCAGTCACTGCTACAGAAAAGCCCAGAAAGTGGTGGGAGAAAAGCAGGCTAGGTTTCTTATGAAACCAGACTAAGGGGGTGCCTGGGTGGCTCAGTGGGTTGAAGCCTCTGCCTTCGGCTTGGGTCGTGGTCCTTGGGTCCTGGGAGGGAGCTGCTGAGCAGGAAGTCTGCCTCTCTGCCTACTTGTGATCTCTGTCAGATAAGTGGGTAAAATCTTAAAAAAAAAAAAAAAAAAGAAAGAAAAAGAAAAAAGAAAAAAGAAACCAGACTAGGAGGTTGGATTCAGATCAGGAAGGGCCTCATGAAATTCAGTAAGGGGTACAGACTACTTACCTGCAGGGGACATGGAGACGTTTTGAAATGTTTGAAGCAAGGTAGTGACAACCTCAGATTTGTGACTTGGAAAGATCCTGCTGACTTTGGGGGTGTAGGAAGGGATGGTATCCGTGCACAACTGCACTCAGGAGCACCCCCCCACAGACAACCTACACACAGGTGCACACCCGTACTCACTTGTGTGTGCAGGAACCTTCCCACAGAGCGAGCATATGCTCTAGCACGTGTGTGTGTGTGGCAGCCTGCTGTCCCATTCCAGACACTGCTGCCATCTCCAAAGTCCCTTCCTATGCTCCTCAGAAACAGAGAGGGAACTGGGTTTGGGGCCAATGTCTTCTCTTTCACATCACCTCATGGCCTTGCCTGCCCCTTGTGGGCCTTATCCAGGACACACACAACATGGATCCCTGCCTCACACCCTTTCCAGTTTCTCCTGAGGCCTCTGCTTGGGCCCCAGGGACTCTTATGCGAAAGGCAGAGGGACCAGTGAGACGGGAGCCACGTAATTGGTGGGTGGTCGGGTTGGCAGGGAGCAAGGTCATGCCCGAGGGCCTAGGGTGGGGGTTGGGGGGACTGCCCTTCCAACATTACGAAATGGCTCCCCGCCGGCTCCCTTAAGCAGTCACTTCCCTAGGGCCCTGAAAATAGGACTCTTCAGACAAAGTGGAACATCTGGGGAAGCAGGGCTGTTGCATAAATTGGCCTTCATTACCTGCCTCGGTCTTTCCTGCTTTGCGGCTTCTCTGCGCCCCTCTGGGACCGAGGCCCTGTTTAAGCCCTCCCCAATCTCCACTAGCTGGGGCCTCTGGTCCAGAGTGGCCTCGTTAGCTTCTCTGAAAGGCCAAAGGTTCCATCACTGCTCGCCCCAAGCCCAGCAAACATCCCCATTTATACAACCCTGGCGCCAATGGTTGTTTTGTGTGCTTCTCAGGGCACCCCCAAGGGTGGCCGTTGGCCACTCCACCTCCGAGAGGAAGAAGGGCTGTAGGGATGGCCCAGCCACCCACAGGTGTGCTGCAGAGTCAGAAGACAGATCCGCAGCCCCAACTCCCAGTCATTCATTCATCGAGCCTGAGGGACAAGGGCTTCAGATTTTCTGAGCACTTTCTCTGTGTGAGGTGCTTTGCGTGTTTCTTTCCTTTAACTGGAGGGCTAGTTGGCCAATGGCAGGACTTACTACTGCTATTGACAGGTGACAGGCCCCTGAGGGGGCATCACCTGCCCAAGGTCATACAGCGAATAAGTCATGGAGCTAGAACTGGAAGTCAGGTGTGCCCATCTCCCAGTCCAGTTTGTTCGGACTCTGGGCCGCATCAGTGGATCGGCTTGGCGAGGTTTTTAGGAGACAAAACAAGTGAGGCCGGTTCAGTCTCACCATGGCAATAGACAGCAGTTCACGTGATGATAAAAGTACGCGTGCACAGGTGTGGAGGCAAGAAAGAAACTAACTCTGTGGGAGAGGGGAGGGGCCAGGAAGACTTCCTGGAAGAGGTGGTACTTATGTTACTCCTTGAAAGATAAGAAAGACCGGGAAAAGGACCTCGCAGGTAGGGGAAATGATGCGAAAAAATATGAAGTCACAAAGCTACCTTGTGTAGGCTCTATGGGTTGTGGGTTTAAGAACTGAAGCTGGAGGTGTTGGGCTGGGTGCAGTGATGGAAGGGGCTGGAATGTCAATCCAAAGCATTTGAGCTTGATTCTTTCGGTCGTGGAGAGCCATCAAGAGGCTAATATTTATTTAAACCACTGTGTTCGAGAAACTTCTGGGGTCTATCTCAGTAGACTGCGGACTCCAAAAGGACAAGACCTGGGTCCTTTTCATCTCTCTGCACTAGCACCCAGCCAAGGAAATGCTTACTGAATTTTGAAGTAGGGAGACCAGGTCTCTGACTTAATCACTCAGGGCTGCACAGTTAGCAAAAGCAAAGGCCCAGGAGAGCCGGTATCTCCCAAGCATGGCTACCCAGAGCCTGCCCCTCCTACAGAGACCCAGCTTTGGTACATCTCCTCCAGGAAGCCCTTCTTGATGAACTCTGCCTGGTCTGAAACAGACACATAGAACTATGTCAGAACCAAATTTAGAGTCCACTGTGTACTGCCAAGTCACTTCCTTCCTCCCTTCTTCCCTCCCTCCCTTCCTTCCTTCCTCTTTCCTTCCTTTTTAAGTTTAGATATTTAAGTAATCTTTACTCCATGAGTAACATGGAGCTCAAACGCATGACCCCAAGATCAAGAGTCCCACGCTCTTCCGACTAAGCCGGCCAGCACCCAACCCCCCACCCCGGCTCCAAGTCACTTTCTATTTCTTTGTTTTATCTCCTGTGATTCCACAAGAATTTCAGGAGGCTTTCAAAAAAGAATGCAGCAAAATTAAATAAAATAAGAAGAAAATGGGTACCAGGAAGTACTTATTAAAGATGACAAAAATAGAATGTGGATGGACAAGCCACTGTTGCTCGGAACAAGCCTTGATCTGGTTCTGAGCTTCTTAGCAGCACAAAAGGAGAGATCACTCAGTTCTCACTGCAAGAGAGGAGAAGAGAAACCAGTTCTTTAAGGAAAGCAAAGCCTTTCCTAGCCCTTCACCTTCCCTGGGGGATTCATGGAGGGGGCACTGATTACTAAGGTCTCCAATGACAAGACAGCCAAACTTCCCAAAGGAGTTTCATGCGGGCTCCTCTGGAGGAAAGCTGAGGCTCTGCTCCCACCACGCATCTCAGCGGGGAGAAATCACTAGGAGTCACTTAACAACCCATTGCTACATCTGGAAAATGGATCACAGCCTTCCTGTGGCTACCACAGAAGCACTGAATGAGCTCATTTTAGAAGCTGAACAAGTTCTGCAGACACTATTTGTTATTTTTAGAGCTGGCTGGGTTCGCAGTGGCCAACTGACTTGCCCGAGGTTGCCCCAGCAAGTGAGTGTGAGAGGCAGAATTTTTTTGAGTCTCAGATACTTCATCTATAAAATGGAGGCCGAAGTGGGTAGATTGATTACAAAGACTAGGGGACAGAAGGGATATTGAGATGACCTCTTTGTGAGACCAAGTGGCCGTGTGAGAGCTCCAGTAGGGAGCCCTCTCTGCCACCAGGGGACCTGAGAAGAAGGAAGCATGTGCAAGGGGATTGGTGAAAGAGGTTGGCATGGGAAAACCAGTCTTCCTTCTCCTGGCTCTGCCTGATCCAGCCTACCTCCTGAGCTGTGGCTTCCCTCCCCGGCCGGCCCACGGGGACGTGAGCGTGACAGACCTGCACCCTGGGGGTACTGCCACCTTCCACTGTGATTCAGGCTACCAGCTGCAGGGCGAGGAGACCCTTATCTGCCTCAACGGCACCCGACCAGCCTGGAGTGGCGAACCCCCCAGCTGCGTGGGTGAGTCTCCTGCACGCTAGGTGGGGTTCTGTCCTGGGAGCCCCATTGGGTGGGTACTATCTTGGGGGTCTCTATCTTTGGCCAACACCCATCTTGAAGGGGTTTCTGCCTGGAAGAGTCCCTATCCTGGTGTCTCCATCTGGAGCTCTTCACACAGAAGGTGTCGACCCTTGGAGAACTGCCATCCTTGGCAGCGGTGGGGGGTGGTCTCCATCTGGGGATGTCCTGCCTAAAGGGTTTCCATATGGGGAGTCGCCATTCTGGAGGTCCATAGCTAGAGGTTCCCTATCGTGAAGAATCTTTATCCTAGGGATCCCATCTTGAAGATTTTCCATTTGAGAGCTTCCATTTTGGGGATCCCTCATAATCCCCATGCCAGGATGTCCATACCTGGGGAGTGTTCATATCAGCAGGCTTTCTGTCCTAGGGAGGGTCCATGCTGGGGGGGCTGGTTCCCTACCTGGATGGTGGCCTTGGAGAAGGTCCCATCCTCTGGGGTGAGCCTGTAGGGCAGAAAGCACTCAGGCTGGGTCCCAGCCGAAGGTGTGGATGTAACAGCTCTGAAGACAGGAGGACATCACCTTCCCATGTCCCCCCTCTACCCCCAGCATCCTGTGGTGGCACTATCCACAATGCTACACTGGGTCGCATTGTGTCCCCTGAGCCTGGAGGAGCAGCAGGGCCCAACCTCACCTGCCGGTGGGTCATCGAAGCAGCTGAGGGACGCCGGCTTCACCTGCACTTCGAGAGGGTCTCACTGGATGAGGACAATGACCGGTGAGGGTCTGGGTCTTGGCTCAGAGGTCCCCACCTGAGGGAATAGGAAGGCTGCAGTGGGGAGTCAGACAGACCTGGGGTGGATCCTGGTTAAAATGTGTGTCAAACACAGATCAGTCCTTCCCCTTTCTTAGGTGGTATAGTTGTGCAAACACAGACGAGTTGCTGGCCCTGTCTGTGCCTCAGTTTCCTCTTCAGTAGAATGGAGATCACAGGACCTCCTCAGAAGGTTTCTGTGGGGATAAAGATGTTGAGTTACGGGAAGTGCTTGGAAGGGAGTGAGCCCTGGAAATGTGTCTGTCCTCGCCATCATCACTGGTACCCCCTCTCGCCTGACGAACCACTACCGCAGCTCTGCCACTAGTTGCTATGTGATGTGGGGCACGTGACTCTGGGCCTCCATTTCCTCATCTATAAAATCAGGGATGATAAATCATGCTGACTCAAGGGCTCTTGTGAAAAGTAATGAGACAAAATGTGCGAAGACTTAGCATACATGGGACGTAGCTGATGCTTGAAAATAACAGCTGAGAAAACGAGTTAGGAGAGCTGGCAAGAGATGAGCCAGCTTCTGAGGGGAAACTTCTGTCCATCCCAGGCTGATGGTGCGCTCAGGGGGCAGCCCCCTCTCCCCAGTCATCTATGACTCGGACATGGATGACGTCCCTGAGCGGGGTCTCATCAGTGACGCCCAGTCCCTTTATGTGGAGCTGCTTTCAGAGACACCCGCCAACCCCCTGCTGCTAAGCCTCAGATTTGAAGGTAAGTGCCCCCCGCCCCCTGGCCCAGGGATCCCAACTCCTGTACTTTGCCATCTTGCTGATGGCAGGGTATGGTCACAAGCACATACCCTGTCCCTGCTCACCTCTGTTTGGATCTCTGGAAACTAACTTCCTCTCCACCCCCAAACTACAAGGACCCCCTCCAATTCCTGGGGTGGACCTCTTCCAATTCCTGGGGTGGCTCTTCCCATTTAAGTTTCATGGATGGCCGGATCCAGGTACACAGCCAAGAGACCGGGCACCTTCACCTCTCAGTGCTTTCCTCCATGTTGGCTTCACCGTCAGTCAGGCTCTCAGTCTGTGGTGCCCCTAGTAGTTCAAACTGACATACCACCAACATAGCAAGTCCATCAGAAAGAGAAAGGGTACCGCTTTCCTAAGAGCTTCAGCAAAAATGCCAGGGAGGGCTCTCATTTCTCTGGCTTAGGTCATTAGCCAATCACGGAAGGGAAGGGCGGGTGGTGTTATGATTGGCAAACCTGTATCACATGACCATCCATAGTTGGCCCCAACTGGACCTCCTAGACTGGAAATGGGGGAGGCTTGTGTCCCAAAATGAAAGTAGCAGTGCCTTGAACAGAAGACGGGGGTCTAGATGCTGGACAGGTAGAAACAAGGAGGTCAGTGATCATGGGAGAAGAGGCATTTGAGCTGGGCCTTACTGGATACAGAGAATTTATTTTATTTTATTTTATTTTATTTATTTTTTAGAGAGTAAGAGAGAGAGGAGTGGGGAGGGGCAGAGGGAGAGAGAATCCCAAGCAGAACTTCACGCTCAGTGTAGAGCCTGACGTGGGGCTCAGTCTCACAACCCTGAGACCATGACCTGAGTGGAGACCAAGAGCCAGACCCTTAACCACCTGAGCTACCCAGGTGCTCCTAGGATAGAGAGCATTTTAAAAGAGGGAGATTAGAGGTGAGCACCTCAGGTGAAAGGAATGGTGTGAGCAACAGTAAAGAGGTAGAGAAAGGCCTGCTATGTTTGGGAAAGAGGGAATTTCAGCATGACTGGAGTAGAGGATCTGTGCAAGCAGTAGCAGGAGAGAGATAAAGAAAGTGAAATGCTCAGAGACAGGAGGGGCTGGTTTCTGGTGTGAATCAAAGGAGCAATTGATTTATCAGGCACTGGGCCCTGGTGGATGCATAGGATTTGGACTTGAGACCTCATCAGGTTGTAAGTAACAGTGAACTAGAACAGCAGATCTGAAAAATAAACTGCCTGTTCGACTTGCAAATGTGCAAAGAATTCCGAGGTCTGAGGTCTGCCTCCCTGGTGGTGGGCCACTGCTGCTCTATGAGCTTCACACTCCTCCCCACGGATCGTTCTGCAGCTGAGCTATGATCACGTGGGCAAAAGTGAAAATGCTCTCCAAATGTTCTTTTTTGCTGAGTTAGTCCAAAGTCAAAATTGAGTAGCTTCTGCATTTGTTGTGCTTTGGGATTCTAGCCACAACATGGGTAATCAAGGGTGGGGAGAATCTTTTTTTTTTTTTTTTTTTTTAAGATTTCTTTATGGACTGCCTGGGTGGCTCAGTCGTTTAATCGGACAACTCTTGGTTTCAGCTCAGGTCATGATCTCAGGGTTGTAAGATCAAACCCCAAGTCGGGCTCAGCTCTCAGCGGGGAGTCTACATGAGATTCTCTCTCCCCACCTCTCTCTGCCCCTCCCCACCCCTGCACTCTCTCTGTCCCTCTAAGATTTATTTATTTACTTTAGGGAGAGAGAGACACACACAGAGAGCATGAGCGGGAGTGGGGGGTGGCACTCAGAGAGGGAGAGTGAGAATCCACAAGCAGACTCTCCGATGAGTGCAGAGCCCAGTGCGGCCTCCACTGGGTCTCACGACCCCAAGGTCATGACCCGAGCCAAAACTAAGAGTCCATGAGCTGAAACCAAGAGTTGGACCCTTAACCGACTGAGCCACTCAGGCGCCCCTCTAACTCTTATTTTTGAGGAGAGAACACACCTGTGTGAGCTGGTTCTCCAAAGGCACCCTTTCCCCTCCCTCATCTGCAGTTTCCAAAACCAAGTGACTCTGGCTAGGATTCAAGCAATCTGGGTTTGAGACCTGATTCTGTGTAACATTGGGCAAGCGGTTTTTTGGTCTGTGGACCTCAGTTTCCTCATCTGTAGAATGGGGGCTGGGATTTGGCTAGCTTAGGGGTTTCCCCTCAGCGGCCAGGAAGGTAACATAAATGTGTGAATGAGAAGGGTTAGGATTTGGGGGAGACTAGAGAGTGAAAGCTAAGCCCAAAGGCATTCCATTTTAAACAACCCACTGAGCAGCCAAACGACACTTGAACTCAGCCCAAGGCTCCCCAGTCTGAGATCCCCTGAGGCCTGTCCTCATGCTTACTTTCTGTGACTGACCCCTCTCTAGCCTTTGAAGAAGATCGCTGCTTCGCTCCCTTCCTGGCACACGGCAATGTCACCACCACAGACCCAGAGTACCGCCCAGGAGCACTGGCCACCTTCTCGTGCCTCCCAGGATATGCCCTGGAGCCCCCTGGCCCCCCAAATGCCATCGAATGTGTGGATCCCACAGAACCCCACTGGAATGACACAGAGCCAGCCTGCAAGGGTGAGCCCCCACATCCCTAGGAGCTCCCTCTGTCTGCAGACTAGCCCTCCCCCGTCTCCAGCCACCACCACCCCCCAGCTGGAGATCTTAGAAGGCCATTCAGGAAGGAAACTTGCATATCCAAACCCAGTAAACCCAGACCTGGGGTAAATCCTTGTCCTCTTCAGAGATCGTTTTTCTCAGCTGAATAATTGGTGGGTTTGTTACAGAATTTAGGGTTCGCGACCCAAATGTCCTTAAGAGCTCTAGCTGGAGCTAAGTCTTGGGATGGGTGGGGTAATGCATAGGCTGGAGAGTGGGCGGGGTTAGGTGGGCGGGGCTAAGTGAGAGCAAGGCGGGGATTGGGCACAGGTAATTAAGAGGGAGCCTGTGAGGCAGTATGGTGCCCACAGCTGGGAGTAGGTAGACCCTCGGTGAAATGAAGACTGGAAGTTCGGAATCTGCACCCCCTTCTCCCCCAGCCATGTGCGGAGGGGAGCTGTCAGAGGCGGCTGGTGTGGTCCTCTCTCCCGACTGGCCCCAGAGCTACAGCCCCGGCCAGGACTGCGTGTGGGGCCTGCACGTCCAGGAAGAGAAGCGCATCTTGCTCCAAGTTGAAATGTACGTTAGGGTGCTGCCGGGGGCGTGATGGGTGTGGGCTCCGTGAAGTGTGGTATGACAACACTGTAGCCTGCGCCGTGAGCCTGGCTGGCTACCCAAGATGAAAAGGTGACTAAGGGTTCAGGACAGGGTTGTGGGGTGTCAGGGAGACCTAGGAACAAATCGCTTTTGATTTGTCCAGGCGACTCTGGACAAGGACATGGGTCACTCAGGGGCTTCTGTAGGGGCTGTAGTGAAAAGGGGGCTCTGGCCCTGTGTCTTTCGCTCTTTGGCTGTTTCGAGGCTGCCCCTTGAGCGGTTTCCAGGAACCCAGGCCCAAACTGTGGCCTGGTCACCAGCACATGAGGTGGCAGTGGGTGTGGGGAGAAGCCAGTGAGCTGATTTGGGATGAGATGGCCATGGGACCGGTCGGAACAAGGAGTGGACATGGCCCCAAGGCGGATAGTCCCAGCGGCTCCTGGAGTTGGGCCGGTGGTAAAAGAACATGGCCTGTGACTGGTCGGAGCTGGACTTGAGAGAGAGACTGTGCATCCCCGGGGAGGGAGGAGGGACCAGAGAGTGCGGGGAGTTTCTGAGGAACTGGGCTGGGAATCAGGAAACAGGAACTCAAAGAGCCACAGAACAAGTGGAACCTGGAGGGGCTAGCATAGAGAAGCCCATAATTGCCTAAAGGGCGGCCAGACTTGGGATGGGGAAATGCGGACAGGGCTGGAGAGTAGGTGGGGTTCCTTATGAACTGAGTTATTGACTGGGCAGAACCGCATAGGAGGGGCGAATCATAACCCACCCCGCACATCTGGTTCTAATCTCTGCAGCCTGAATGTGCGTGAAGGGGACATGCTGACACTCTTCGATGGGGACGGTCCCAGCGCCCGAGTCCTGGCCCAGCTGCGGGGACCTCAACCGCGCCGCCGCCTCCTCTCCTCTGGGCCCGACCTTACGCTACAGTTCCAGGCACCGCCAGGGCCCCCAAACCCGGGCCTGGGGCAGGGTTTCGTGTTGCATTTCAAAGGTACCGAGGTCTAGGGTCCTGAAATGCGCAGGGGCTCAGCAAGCCAGAGATCCCGGGAGGAGCAAGGCCCCCGAGTCTGGAAGGGCGCCCCGAGTCAGTCGCAGGACAGCTTCCAAACTCGCTGTCTCTCCCCGGCAGAGGTCCCGAGGAACGACACGTGCCCGGAGCTACCACCTCCAGAGTGGGGCTGGAGGACGGCTTCCCACGGGGACCTGATCCGGGGCACGGTGCTTACCTACCAGTGTGAGCCTGGCTATGAGCTGCTCGGCTCCGACATTCTCACCTGCCAATGGGACCTGTCCTGGAGCGCAGCGCCGCCCGCCTGCCAAAAGAGTGAGCTCGGGCCCCGCCCCTGCCCGTCGGGGTTTCGCCACTCCGCAACCCCCCTGCGTCTGGCTAAAGTTCCTTTTTGCCCCCACTCCCGGCCCGGCCGAGTTTCTCCTCCCTTCCCTCTGGATTCTGCCCGGATCTTACTCAGGCCCCGTCCCTTTAACCCTTTGGGTTCCACCCCTCTGATCCTCGGTGTCCCGAAACTGCCCCCTCCGGACCCCACTCTCACCTCCGGGCTGTGCCCCTCTCGTGCACTGTTCTGAGCTCTGACCCCATTTCCTCTGGGTCGCGCCTCACTTTCTCCTGGCCCCGCCCCCATCGCCTCCTGGCCCCGCCTCCACCGCGTCAGTGTCCCGCTCCCCCGCCCCGCCCCGTCGACTCTCCGCTCCGCTCTTCCCCTTCTATACTCTTCTCCAGTCTCAATCTCCCACCCTTGACGTTGCAGGGAGTCAGTTGGCTGGGGCCTAGGCTGGTCAGAGAACTTGGTTTATTTTACCGCAGTCATTGAAGCCGCATGCTGGGTTGGGGTTATGCAGTGGGGCTGGGGTCCCTCCTGATCCTGGCGGAGCTCACAGTTCAGAAGGGGGACCCTTAAACAGCTCAGGGTATTCCAAAGCCGTAACTGCAGGGTGTTTCCGGGCAAAGGACTTAACATCCGAATTTTCATACAGTACCTGTGTGTGCGAACAGTTTAGCAGGTGCTATAAATAAGGAAGAAGCACTGTGGGAAGGGGGGCGAGGGGGTTCATTGTTTCAGGCAGGGGAGATTTCACTGAGGAGGTGATATTTGAAGAAGCTGGGAGCGTCTATCTCTTAGAATAGCAGAAAGGGGTGGCATCTTGTCATTTTCTCCAAATTTTGGGAAACCTGCTGCCAGGATATAGGACTGTTGGTCTTCCACCTGGCCCTGGGGGACAATGGTGGGACCAATGAAGTTAAGTTCAGGAAGGCAGATTTGGACTGGACACAAGGAAAACTTTCTGGTTGAGACAGCTCCCCATCTCTAGAAGGACTGACAGGATGTCCAGTCTGAAACCCAGCCAGGACCCAGAGGGGACAGGCTCTGTGGCCAAGGCAGCACACTGAGCCTGAAGCTGAGCTGAGAGCCAAGTCTCTGAATGTCAGCCCAGTGCTCTGGGACCATGGACCAGTTATTTCCCTGCCCTGAGCCCTGCGAGATGAATCACGCTGACCTCAGGATCGTCAGGGTATAGATGCTGTGCTTGTAAAGCACTTAGCAGAGGTCCGGATACAAGAAATGGCTCTGATTGTTACTTGCACAGCAAGGTTGTAAAGGACAGGCTATGCAAATGAGCGGAGGGCACTGGGGATGCCAGGAATGAGGAAGGAGGGGAGCAGGAGGGCTGGGCTGCTGTCCCACCGTGTGGGGCTGGTGGCGTCAGGGTATAGCTCCTAGGCTCTGGTAACAGGGGCAGAAGACTTCACATTTCATTCTCAGATGGGGGCCTGGCTTGTCCCCACCGCTCTTTTCTGGAAGAAGCCTGAAATCTAAAATGCACCGAATTTTACATTTTCCAACCTCTGATCTCTCCATCTGGAGGAAATGGTGGGAGATGGGGAAGTGCTTAGCGGGAAGATGGCCCACGGCTCAGGCGTCTCCCCATCCTCAGCTTCCGGGAGGGCTTTTAAGGCTCCCGCTGAACTTGCTCTCCCGCCAACAGTCATGACTTGTGCCGACCCTGGTGAGATCACCAATGGGCACCGTACCACCTCCGACGCCGGCTTCCCAGTGGGCTCCCACGTCCAGTACCGCTGTCTGCCAGGGTACAGCCTGGAGGGGGCGGCAGTACTCACTTGCTACAGCCGGGACACGGGCACACCCAAGTGGAGTGACAGGGTCCCCAAGTGTGCCTGTGAGTCTGGGGACACCCTGGGAAGGGTGGCTGGGTGGCCTGCTCAGCAGGGGGCCAGCAGCTGACAGACGTTATGCCCCTCAGTGAAGTATGAGCCGTGCCTGAACCCAGGGGTGCCGGAGAACGGCTATCAGACGCTGTACAAGCATCACTACCAGGCGGGCGAGTCTCTGCGCTTCTTTTGCTACGAGGGCTTTGAGCTCATCGGCGAGGTCACCATCACCTGTGTGCCCGGCCACCCCTCCCAGTGGACCAGCCAGCCCCCACTCTGCAAAGGTGCCTGGGCAGACCCGGCAGGAGGGGGCACAGCAGGGTCTGGGGAGCGACGGGACTGGGAAAGTCAGGGAGCAGCAAATTTGAGAACGACTGACTGAGCTCCCCATTCACCTCCTGTGGGCTCTGATCCTCACAGGAACATCCAGTGGTCTTGGGGAACCTCAAGGTCATGGAACTGTCCTACGGGATGTAGCAGAGGGGGCCTTGGCTTGGAAGTCTCCTTGCCCTCTGGCTAGGTCTCAAGTTTCCCCCATTTTTGATAAATTCTACAGACTGATTAGTTTGGACCACCCAAGAAACCTGAAATTTTAGGGGTCTGGAGAAAGAGGAAGAAGGCCCTGCCTTGAGCAGTCTTCCCCCGTCCCCACCAAGGGAAGGATAAAGTTTAGGTTGAGCAGAGGGCAGAGAGAACCAGGCTGTGCAGCCCAGCCCCACTGGGCTCCCGGCCTCTACCCAGCCTCCTTCCCTCCCTGGCTCAGACCCCGTCCCCTCCCCCTCCTCTCCCTGCAGTGGCCTATGAGGAGCTCCTGGACAACCGAAAACTGGAAGGTCAGTGAGGGCACAGGTGGAGACCCAGGCCTGGCTGAGTCGGGAGGGCAAGGCAGAGGCCGGGGGCAGGAGGCCAGGCCCCAGAGGGGTGAAGCCCAGGGTTCGAGGCCCAGGGCAAGAGGCTGGGAGAGGCCAGTGGGCTGGGCCCAGCCCCAGCTCACTGGCCTCTCCTCTCCCTAGTGACCCAGACCACAGACCCGTCGAGGCAGCTGGAGGGTGGGAACCTCGCCTTGGCCATCCTGCTGCCCCTAGGCCTGGTCATTGTCCTCGGCAGTGGCGTTTACATATACTACACCAAGTAAGGACCCTGCTCGGGGAGCTGCTAGCCAGGGCAGCCGTCCTGCCTGCCTGGCACAGAAGACAGGGTGAGGGGGGGGTTGGGGGCTCACCTCTGGATAAGCCCCTCTATCTCCTCCGTCTCGCAGACTACAGGGAAAATCCCTCTTCGGCTTCTCGGGCTCCCATTCCTACAGCCCCATCACTGTGGAGTCAGACTTCAGCAACCCACTGTATGAAGCCGGGGTGAGCCCTTCCCCTGAGAGCCCTTCCCCTTCTCCCCTGGAGAGCCCCATCTCTCAGCTCCCCTAGGGCTCCAGAACTTTCTCTCAAAGTCTCTGTACTACCCGTCTTGGGGATTTCAAACTCAGCTGCCTACAAAGGCCACACCAGTGAACACAGCGAGTCAGGCATGCACGGTGGGGAGTGGCGGCATGGTGGGGACTGGGGCTAAGTGGCCAACTTGTGCCCCATCTGGTCTGCAGTGGAAACTTAGGCCCAATTGCCAGGTCTTCCGGTTGCTCAAGACAACCCAGAAACTCAAATTTGTGTGTGATTTTTAAGATACTGTAAGATGAACCAGGTATCCCCGGGGCCAGATACAGCCCTGTTCCCTGCTCCCCCCATGGCACCCAAACCTCATGGCCAATGTTATTTTAAAAACTCAGGGTCTTTCCCCTCCCTGGTGGATGCCTCCTCCCATTTTGTTCCCTCCTCCATCCCCATCCTGCTCTAGCAACTGATCCCCTCTCTCTCTCCAGGATACACGGGAGTATGAAGTTTCCATCTGAAGCCCAAGACTAAGGCTGCAGGACCCAGGATGCCCCTCCCCTTCCCATTCTGGGCAGGGAGGAGTACAGGACCATGTCTCTGGCTCCTTTCCTTCCTGCTGTGTAAACAGTTTCCCGGTCCCACAAGGGGGCTTTGATGGCCCTGCGGACCCTACCGTAAATAAACCAGCATCCTGCTGCCCAAGCCTCCTCTTCTCGGTTGCCAAACAGGGGGCCTGCCCCTCCCCTCCTGCCCTACTGGCTTTTGGACCCTGGGAGGGGAACTCAGCCCCCCTGCAACTCCTGGGGCCCCTCCGGCCCAGGGTACCCCCAAGGACTGCCTGAGAACTCTGTTGTTCCTTTTGGCCTTGAAGGCTTTTCCCAGATGCTCTGGCCCCGGGCCTCACCCCTGGGCTCTGGAGGGTCAGAAGAGGAGGGATGAAGGGGGAAAGCAGGGACGCGGCCCCCCTACCCACTTCGCGTCATCTCCCAACCCACAGTCTCCCCACCTTCGCTTCTGGATTTTTGGTTTTGAGCAATAAACAGAAAACCACCATTTGTAACTAGGCTGGTGGGGTGTGGGAAGGTGGGTCACAGAGTGGCCTGGAGAGATGCCTGGGGAAAGGCGAACGATTTGGGAAAAAGATGGAGTTCCAAGATGGGACCAGATGATGTCAAGAGCCCCCTCTGGGCCTCAGCTGTCTCTGTCTATCCCCCGCCCCTTGCTTGACGCTTCTAGGCTCTTTTAGCCAGGAGACAACTGTAGCCACCTCCCCACTTGGCAGGACACAAACAGCCCTCCATTTCATGACCAGTTCACCTAAAATGCACTCTCCTTTCGAGAATGTTTGTATCCATCCAAGTGTGCCATTCTTTTTAACCCCAATTTTTTTGGACCTATAAGTATATCCGCTGTTATGTGTCTACTAAGTAAGGGTCAGATTTGTAGCATTTCATAAAGAATGAGCTTGTTTTGTACCCTGTGGGGGTCCTTTTCCAGCGTATCTACTTTTGAACATTATAAGGAATTTTGGCCCATTTGTCTAAAGAGTCTCCAAATTAATTGAATTTCATGTCACTCAAATCTCATATTTAAGTATAATTCAACATTTTTAGGACACTCCAAAGGACACTGAAATCCTCCGAGGAGGCTGAATTTTAGAACGCGATGCCAACTGAGCCTTATAATAAATGGCCTGCATTTCTGGGCCTTTATTCTGTGCCAGGCCTGGCGCTAAGCACTTTGTACTCGTTGTTTTTAACTTCTAGGAGAAGCCCTCGAGACAGGGATAATCATTCCCATTTCTCAGATAAGAAAACTGAGGCTCAGAGATGAGAATGGACTTCCTCAGGAGTCTCGAATAAGCGGCCAGATTCAGACTTAAATGCAGATTCTACCAAGGCGGCTGGATTCCCTTCTGGCTAGCAATGGCTGTGACACGTGTCCCCAGGCATGAGGCCCCAGAGCCTGGAGGAGAGGCCTCAGCACTGACGATGGCAGAGGTGGCTCCTCAGAAGCCGGGGGGACCCTCTCAGATGCCCAAGGCTAGACAGGAAGGGGCTGGAGTGTGGCTAGGAGGCTGAGTTCAGATCCATGAGCTCATCTCCACCAAAAGGCTGACAGAAAACAGGTCGTTAACTGCCCGAATTAAAGCTATTCCAGTAACATGGACTATGCCATTTCACCCATATGCCCACACATCTGGCAAGAAAAAAAAAGAGAGAGAGAGAAGAAAAAGGAGGAGGAAAAAGGGCCACCCTCTCACATCTCCACCCCCAGAGAAGCCACTCCAGAGCACGGCCTGGGTTGGGAGGAGGGAAGGACCTCTCTCTGTCTTTTTATTAAAGCCTTTGATTTCTGGTGATGTCCTTGCCAGCTGAGGGTAGAAAGGTGTGAGATGGTTCCAGAACACCTGGGAGGCTTTGAGTGTGCTGCTGCTCATGACCAGGAGACCCCAGCAAACTGAAGCGTTAGTGACTTGTGAACGAGGAGCTCTGATGCATGTTCTAGAAGGACACAATGGGGGAGAACATGAGAGGCCACAAGCAGCACCAAAGACTACTGGGGTCATCCTCCAGATGTCAAGCTGCTAAGCAGAGCTCCCTAGAGAAGAGAAAGAACCTTCTGATTCTTTGGCCCCAACACTCTTGTCTTCTCCTTCTGTCCTTCATCTCTCCATCCAACCCCTATCCCCCACTCATCTCTCTCTCCATCCACCATTCCCCATTTTCCCCACTCACGCATTCACCATCCATCCATCCAGGTGTTTCCACCCACATATCTACCCATCATTCTACCCCTGCACACATTCTACTCACCCATGTGTCTGCCCATCTGTCTCCCCTCATTCACCCGTCCACCCACTCAGCCCTCTTCCACCCAACCACTCAGCCCCCATTTAAACTTCTCAGAAGCAAGTGACCCACTGGTTCACTTCTATCCTCCAGCCCCTACAGCAGTGCCAACACATACGAAGTGACTGATAAACGTTCGGTGAATTTGTCCATCCATCTATCCATTGACCTACGCCCTCCAACCACTCACCCATTCCCCGACTTGACATTCTGCCCACGTACAATGACCTATCATTCAAGGGGCAGTTCAAAGGTCTGTAGGCTTCCATGTTCTTGAGGATGAGGAAGGAAAACTCTTTTGGGACCATGGGGTGCTGCCCCGGGGATGAGAGGGTATTAGCTCAGGATGAAATTCTCAATCAAGTGCATTTGGGAAGGAGCAGGAAACTGGGGCCCTCACAGAGCATCTTGTCCAAGGCCCCCATTTGACAAGTGGGGAGAAAGGCTAACTATCAGGTTGCACAGAGGCTATCAGATTGATAGCAGGTTAGCTGTTAAGGCCCAGGGTTTTCCTGCTACTTCAAGTTGCTTCTGACACCAAAGCCCAGCTGGGAGAGTTCAAATGTCCCAGAGGCCCTGGAAGGTCAGCTGCCTGAGGTTAAGAACAGTGGCTTATTCTCGGCTGCACTGTGCCACCGGTCTTGCTCATGAAGACCGGAAGCAGCAGCCCCAGCGAGCTGACCATCGCTAAGACCTGGTGGACCCAGGAAATACCAGACACTCACTAAACAGCTGCTGTTAGCTCCTTCTCAGCCTTCCCCATGACGCCCTCTCTCCTCCTCCACCAACTCCTCACATGCACAGATTCTTCTCGGCATCACCCCCACCCCCAGGAGCGACCACACAGCATTCAACTGCCGACTCCCTCCCGAATCCAATTTCTATCACCAGCCCAGACATCCCCCGATGAGTTGTGAAGCCCTATTTCCAACGATCTACATGGTCTCTCTGCCTGGTCTTCCCAGGGGCTTCTCAAACTCAATCCATCCAAAGGTGGGAGCGCAGCTGCCATGCTCCAGGAAGACTGATGAGGCTGGAGTGACTGAGAACAGAGGGCGAAAAGGCGAAGAGTTCTAGGTAACGAGGTCAGAGACACAGTGGGGTTGGGGGGAGGAGAGAGGCCCCGTAAGCAGCCACGGAAGGACTTTGGCTTTTCCTTTGAAATGGGGAACGAGGTTGGAGTTCAGAGCAGAAGCCTGACTTCATCAGACTTAAGTTACAGAAGTCAGAAACGTGGGGATGGGTCATCTGATTTCCTCTAATTTTTTCCCCCTACCATTTCTACTCAATGACGAAACTCAGTTTTCCTGGTCTTTATTTCTCGTCTCTGTCCCTCTTCTCATCTCTATTATTACTGTGAAAATTCAGGGCCCGATCATCACAAGCTTAGTCTCTTGGCATGATTGCTAACTGGGCTCCACTTCTCATCTCCCCTTTCCAGCTCACTCTCCCCACTGACCACCAGAGTGACTGATCTAAGATTACAATCTCCCTTGCTCAAAGCTCTTCAGGGACTTCTGATCTTAATAAGGCATGCATGCATAGGGTCTCTGAGTAGACCTTGGCTCCCATGCCTCCGTACTCCAGCAACTCAGCTGCTTCTGACCCCACTTTCTCTCCCGCCCTAAGACCATACACTGACATACCCCCATTCACTCTACTGAAACTCACCTCATGCCTTTGCTCATTCATACAAGCCCTACCACTTGGAATACCCTGACCAACCCATTGTTTTTCTGGAAGATTCTTTCTTTAGATGTCACCTCCACCAGGAAGCTCCATCATTCCTTTCCCTCCTATCCCAAGGCTGGGATAAGTGCTCTTCTTGATGTTTCCAATTCTATCACAGGCACGGATCCATACCATGTTGTAATTGACCATCTACTTGACTGGCAACACACCGAACTGTGAACTCTTCAAGGGCAGAGACCGTATCCTTCATTTCTGGGTCCCAGGCTCCTAAAACTGGGCCTGGCATAACCTGTGAACGCTAAATATTTAGAACACGGAAGGGGCTTGTCAGTGTGGACTCAGTATATACCTTGTCACGAGGGGATGGCAGGAGGTGTGCCTTAGTACGGGTACGGTTTCTGTCCGAACTAGAGAAGGCAGAGGGAAAGGGGAGGGCTGAGAATTCGGAATTCGAGGATCAGAGCAAGAGAGACTCGGACTACACAGTTTTCAAATCCCCCTACCCTGCTAGGACATTGTCAAACCCTCACTAACCCTAACCCTAACCCTAACCCTTGAAGCTTCACTCACCGGGTGTCGGTGCCTCGGGTCTTGAAGAACACTGGAAGTAGAGGCCTGAGTCAGAGAAAGTGTTACACCCACAGCCAGAAAGAGATGTGGCTAGGGAGAAAGGTGCTGAGGTGTTCCTGGCCAGCAGTGAGGAGTGGGTACTGGGTGAGTTGGAGGGCGGGAGCGCTGCGTAGTTCAAGGGCTGGCTGTGAGATCGGGGAGACAGGCTCGGATGGCTAGAAAAGTCAGCTGTGGTTGGGAGGGGTTAGGGACTGGAACTCGGGGTATGGTGGGGTCTCTGGACACAGTGGTCCTGGAGTAGGGGGGTCACCATGTTTGGATATCTGAGTCCCTCGGTCTTGGGTCTGTTTTTCCTTGGTGGGCACAGAGTTCGTGGGGCAGCCAGCGATAAACAAGGCCTCGTTGGTGAGCTCTGTGCTGATCCGAGTCAGGAATTCCTCAGATCGGGATAATGAAACCTTCTGCAAAAGGGGAAATCACAGGGGTTCAGCCTGGGAGTTCCCACAGGCGACTTCCGGGTCTGGGGGCTCCCAGGCTGGGAGCTTGGGGTCTGAGGTCCGAGACCAGTATTGGAGGGCTGATGCTTGAGATTTGGCAGAGAAGGCACTGGGCGTGGGGGGCAGTCTTGAGGACCCCAAGGCCAAAAGTGCTAGGGGCTACGGGCTCAGGGCTGAGGCTACAGTCTCAAGACTGGAGGTGTCGGTGCCCTTGGCCTCGGAGCTCTCCATCCACTTCGGCTCACCCCCATGCTCACCAGACTTCCACCAGAGGGGGTTGCCGCTTGGGACATCCTGCTGCCCTTTCTCTCCTCATTCCTGGTAGGTGTGGATGCCATCTCCCTGGAAACAGGCGACACCAGTGTGAGGCTGAGAAACCAGCCTCTAGCTCCACTTCTCCCAGGGGTCCTCTCCTTCCTTCCACCCAACGCCCTACCCAAGACGGCAGCAAGCAGGCTTGCTGCCCCCGACCTGACAGACGAGTTGAAATCTTGGGCAGGAGGGAAACAGGAAGGGCTAAGGAGCCCCTTATTAGGTCTCAGGGGACGGGGAGTAGGAACCGGGGAGGAAGGCTGGAAAGAGGGGGACCAGGGCTGGTGCAGCCCCGTTGCCAGGATATCAGGGATTCTAGAACCAAAAGCGGGGGCCGGGGGAAGGGGGCGGCATTTTCCTAGCACGTCGCATTCGCTCTTCTGGTCTCCGTTCCACCTCCTTTTGGATCCCTCGGGGATGGTGACCCCAACGCCAGAAGTCTGAGACACAGGAAGATCACATAGGGCGGTGCCTGGGACCAAATCCTCCTACCACTAGGAGCGCGCAAGAAGCAACCCCGCCCTCCGCCGCCCTCGAGCCTCTCTAGCCGCTTTCTCGCCGCCTGGAGCCGGCGAGAGCAAATGAGGCCGGAGGTAGGGGGTGGGGCAGGGGAAAAAAAAAAAAAAAAAAAAAAAGGCAAACCTGTGGGCTGTACTACATAACCTTACATCTCGGGGACGCGTAGACCCAGGACCCGGGGGCATGTTCTCTCCCTGTCCTTGTCTCCAGGAGGATATACTCTCCGGAGAAAGGACAGGAGAATCATTCGTCGAGGCCTCTTTCTCTTCTGACATCGCCTTCTCGGTTACTCCCTTCCTTCGGCGCCGAGGATTCTCCACCCCTCTCCTCCCTCTGCACTTGGTACGCGCCGATTGAAAGGGGCGGAGGGAGGAAAAAGGAAGCGGGCACGTCTTAAAGGGGCCGCAGCCATTTTTAGGCTGCTTCTTTTTTTTTCTTCCTGTTTTGCACACCCGGGAGCAGCTGGGGAAGACTGGGGCAGCCGCTGGAGGCGGGAGGGCCTGCCCCCGGGGGAGGGCGGGCTGTGCGCGCCCCTGCGCCCGACGCATCTCGGAGCCGGCCCATGCTCCGGCGGGCTGCGAGCGCTAACACCGGGGACGGGCGGGGACGGCGGGGGCCTACGTGCTGTGGGCGCGGCCGATCCGCGGGGCCAGAGGGTGCGGCCGAGCGGCGGAGCTGGGACTCGGTTGCCACCTCCAGATCGGGCTCCGGGCTGCAAGGGGGCCGCCGCGATGCCAGGCGAAAATATCTTCCTGTTTGTGCCTAACCTCATCGGTGAGTGCTGCCCGCGGCTCCGGGCTGAAAGGGGAGGGCGAGGGCCAGGGTCCCTGATCCCACTCTGTATGCCCCCGTCCTTCCCAAGGTTATGCCCGGATTGTCTTCGCCATCGTTTCTTTCTACTTCATGCCCTGCTGCCCTCTCACGGCCTCCTCCTTCTACTTGCTCAGCGGACTTCTGGACGCTTTCGATGGACACGCTGCTCGAGCCCTTAACCAAGGTGACAGACACCTCCTCTCAGCCAGCCTTTAGGCCCAGCCAACCCTCTGTCCCCTTTTCCTGCCTCCTCAGGACCTCGGGGCGGGCGGGAACTCGGGAACCTGAGGGCTTCGTCCCTCCCATCTCTGTAGAGAGCAGAACAGAATGGCCTCCTTTCCTAGTAGAAGGGATTTAAGCTTTGCTGTTGAGAACTTCCTGACAGGGTGTGGGGTAGCAAGACTGGACATGGCAGTGCTGGAGGTCTCCATGAGGAAAAATGCGTTCACCAGGTGATTCCTGGGGGGCTGCTCTGTGCCAGGCACAAGGAAGAGGGGTTCCAGAAGCCATGTTTCGAGGGAAAATGGAGAGGGAAGAAAGATGGTTTCTGCAGGGTCCATTAATTTTTTTAATCTGGTCTCCAAACCCACCTGCCAGACATCCCCGAAGAGTTTAAGTCAGCTTGTCTTGAGTCCTGGACCCTTGGTTCTGGGGTTGGTGAGCTGCAGAGCTAGCTTCCACGGCTCCTCATTTCATGTGGCGGTGACCCCTGCCCCTTGACCTCACACCCCACAGACAGCAGCAGTCTGTTTGCCTCCCCAGCCCGGGGACGGTGCACATTTTCAATCTTTAGACACTGCATCAGAGTGATACGCCAGTCATGGTTCCTGTCACAGACCCAGGGCCCCCAGTGGCCCCCTCCCACATAACACCCCCCATTTTTCAGGGACCCGGTTTGGAGCCATGCTGGACATGCTCACGGACCGCTGCTCCACCATGTGTCTGCTGGTGAACCTCGCCCTGCTGTACCCACGGGCCACCCTTCTGTTCCAGCTCAGCATGAGCCTGGATGTGGCCAGCCACTGGCTTCACCTGCACAGGTTTGCGGCAGGCTGAAGGGGACGCTGCAGTGGGGACGGCTGAGGCTGTGTGGGAGGGTGCCCGATCCCGTTCACAGGTGCATTAAGCAATCCCGTCAAGTCGGGATCGGATAGTCCGGAGACTTCCAGATAGATAAGCCGCGCTGGGGGCTTTGGAATGTGGTATTCAAATCCTGATTCCTCTGGGTCATTACCAGCGAGGTGGTTGTGTGGCTTTGGGCAAGACCTCGATTCTTCGCTGAGCCCCATCTGCTCCGCTCGGTAGAGGCAATCCCAGCACCTAACCTCATGGGGGCTCATAGGAAGATTCGATGGACATGAGTGGCAAGGAGTGCTCATGGGTTCCCCCTGCTTTCTCCCCAAGTTCTGTGGTCCGGGGCAGTGAAAGTCACAAGCTGATTGACCTGTCTGGAAATCCGGTGCTTCGAATCTACTACACGTCCAGAGTGAGCATTCCTGCCCCGCCCTGATTCCCTCCGCTTCTGCCAAGCCCTGGGCTGAGCCCTGGTCTTGGGTGAGGAGAAGGCTCCAGGCACAAGGAGGGGACGCACCAACCCAGAGGAGACGTGGCTGGGAGGCCGGGAAGCTGAGGCGGGAAGGAGGATTGGTGGGGAGGGAGGGAGAAGCCAGATTGGTTTTCACACCAGTTCTCAACAAGCCTTAGGCCACATGGGCTTTATTCTGGGACCACAGAGAGTGTCTGAAAGGATTTATAAAGAGAGAAGCAATACCCTGAGCTCTCTCTTTCACCCTCACTCACCCCTGCACGCCTGTTTCTGGTAGGTATGGTTCCTCCACCCGCAGAAGGCTCTGGCCCCTTGTCACTTAGCTGGGGGAGGGGCAGCACTCCTTAAGCAGCCCTTTTGCTCTCTGTGCAGCCTGCCCTGTTTACCCTGTGTGCTGGGAACGAGCTCTTCTATTGCCTCCTCTACCTGTTCCATTTCTCCGAGGGACCGTTAGGTAGGAGGCGCGGGGCTGGGCAGGAGGGTGGGAGGGGGTCCTGGCCTGCCCGGGGTGATGATGATGATGATGATGGCCTGGAGCCCGCAGACTTCCCGGTCCTCCTCCCCCTCACCTGCATCCCGTTTTCTCTGTATTGCCCGTGCTCCCTTCCGCAGTTGGCTCTGTGGGTCTTTTCCGAGTGGGGCTCTGGATCACAGCCCCTGTCGCGGTGCTCAAGTCTCTCATCAGTGTGGTCCACCTGGTCACAGCTGCTCGCAACATGGCCGCCCTGGATGCGGCGGACCGAGCCAGGAAGAAATGACCCTGGAACCTCCAGCTCCTGGCTGCCCACCTGCCCTGGGGAGTCTCGCCGGGCCATGGCGCTCCCCTCTCCCTCCTGGGAGGGCCCAGGCTCCCGTCTTCCTAATGTGCTGTCCAGCCTGCTGAGAAGGGGATTGGCCTCTGGGGTGATGCCATGTTCTCTGAGATCCTGAGGACCAGTCCCACCCAGATTCCCAAGGACCTGGACTTCCAATCAGGGAGGATGCTTCGGAGGCCCCGCCCCTACAGGCAGTGCCCCCGGGAGGCCAGGAGGCCCTGGGACCCGGCACCTGCTGGCTCAGCCCAGGGATCTGGCTTGGCCTGGGACTTGGGACACTCGAGTGATGGAGATGGGCTAGGGGCTAGGTTTCTCAGAAGGCAGGGAGTCAGACTGTACCCCTGGCCTCAGGAAGCCTGGGGTACTCCAGCTGGGAGAGAAGGGGGCGTGTAGATCCCATCCCAGTCTCCTGTGTCCAGTCTATCCCGGCTCTGGAAGCCTCCATAATAGGGGGTATGGTGGTGAGGGAGGAGAGGGCTTCTTTTTCCAGGATTTGGTTTCCTTTGAGATACTGTGGGACCAGGGCCTGATTGAGGGGAGCTGGTGGGGGTGGGGAAGGAAGATCCATCTGGATGCTTTTCTCCTAGTTGTGTCCTTACTGGCTCCGGCTGTCATTCCACCATGACCTCAGAGTGAGGCCCTCCCTACCACCCAGGTCTTTGCCCACCTGCTTTACTTTCTTTACAACATTGTCATTGGCTGTCTCCATTTTTTTGTATACCTCCTGTTTTCTACTCCCACCAGAATGTAAACTCCCCGAGGGCACAGACTTTTCTTGTTCCTTCTCTATCCCCATAGTGAAGGTGAACCTTAACCTGGCATATCGTAGCCGCTTAATAAAAGTCACGAACAGATCACTTCGTTTCTTAGAGTGCCATCCTTAGATGACCTGTGGATTGGTATTATTTTTTAAAGATTTTATTTATTTGTCAGAGAGAGAGCTCCTGAGCAGGGACAGAGAGCAGCAGGCAGAGGGAGAAGCAGGGTCCTCCATGAGCAGGGAGCCCAATGCAGGACTCGATCCTGGGACCCCGTGATCATGACCCAAGCTGAAGACCGGTGCTTAACCGACTGAGCCACCCCGGTGCCCTGCCTGTGAATTATTTCCTAAAAATTCAGCTGCTTGGACCCTGGGCCAGACATTTAGAGTTCGGATCCCTGGGGATGGGCCCAGAGTCTGCTATTTTAATAAACAGCAGGTGATTGATTCTTTCCCATAATGTTGAGAGTTGCCATTCCTGTCTTAAGCCATTTTGGGGCACCTAATATGTCATAGACATTGTTCTGGGCTTCTGTCCCTAACAGCTACCCCTGCCATCTGAGCCTTGTCTGCTGTCTGGCACCAGCTTGCTTTTTAAGACTATATTCAGCCTCCCATATGCCAGAAACTGAGCTGGGGGTTCTTTGCAGATGTTACTTGTTTCGTCCTTATAATAGTCCCCGAGAACTGGAATGTAGCAGCTGGGTGTTGGACCTCAGCTCCTGCGCTAGGCCAGGGGATTCCATCAGTCCTCTCCGAGGAGGTCACGGGCCAGCCATGGGGGAGATCATCGTGCCCTCTGGGCTGCGCTTGTGGGAGGATGGAATAAGGAAGTGCTGGAACACGGATGTGTGGCTGAAGTGGGTGGGTGTCCAGAAAGCTGCTAGGGATCAGGGCAGGAAGGGTTAATGTGCAAGAGAGGAGTGATTCTCAGCTGCGGGGGTGGGGAGGTTAGAGGGCACGCTGAGCAGCTGCTCTGAAAATGGAAAGGATCTGGAAACGGAAACGGATCGATGTACTGGGGACACTGAGTGCCATGGGTTGGGGGTGGGAGAGCGGGCGAGAGCTGGGGCCTAGGCCAGCCAGGGCCGCTCGAGGAGTCTAGTAAGGCACTTGGACTTATCCTGAGGCCACGTGGAGCCACTGAAGGGAGCCTTCAAAATAATAGGTAAAATACTCCTAGGGTAGAAATACGAAATCATAGGCATTACAGAAGGGTGCAGAAGTCGGTCTCCTTCAGCTCTCCCTTCTCCCCAGAGGTGACCACTGCCACTCCTTACCTTTATACCCGTCTGAATAAACTCTCCATGTCTCCACACACGTACTTCCATATTTTAAAACTCATTCCGTGTGTGTAGTGCTCTGCTCTCACGAGCTACTGTAGTTCCAAGGGCTTTTGGGCTCATTCATTCCTTGCTTTCGTCCCCGGCCCCCAGTCTAGCCTTTTATTGTGCCCATCCTCTAGAGAGGAAATCGAGGCCCTCAGAGGAGGCCAGCGTGCCCCCAGAGCCTGCACCCTTAAGATCTGCCGTCCGCAGTGGCCAAGGGTGGCACAGAATTCCATTCACATTCATTAACCAGGTCCTGCCCCTGTGCAGGATGTAGGTAAATCGTCCACGCCCGGTTTTGGAGAACGCTTAGGGGCTACACTTGGAAGGTCTGCAGTGGGCGTGGAACTTTTGCTTAAGCCCCAGGGCCTTGCTTCCTTGGCTTTTGGCCCTAACCATTTCTAGTGACACCAGGAGTCTCTAACTTAGGTAAACCCAGCAAACCCACGAGCTAAACGGGAGACATGGGCGGGAGAGTGTCTCTTCCACTCCAGTAGAATACATGACTGAGGCCAGAGGTGCCTCCTGTGGTAGGGCCCCGAGGCTGGCCTCTGCCTTTGGTCCCATAGGCCTAGTGGCCAGACTGAGCCCAGGAGCAAGCAGAGTGACCTGGAGGACAGTGGGGAGAGTCTAGACTGAATTTATCTAAGGGACATAGCAGGGCCGTATGTTAGCATGGTCTGCGTGCTCACAAAATTCCTCTGTTGGAACCTAAGACCCAGTGGGACAGCATTTGGAGCCTTCCAGAATGGGAAGCCTTCATAAAAGAGGCTCCAGACAGCTGATGCCCCTTCCACCAGGTGGGGATAAAGCCAAAGGCATGGTCTCTGAACCAGGAAGAGGGTTGTCACCAGAAGTTGGCCATGCCGGTGCCTGGGCCTTGGGACTTCTTATGCAAGGGGTTCTTTTTATCTTTTTTTTTTTTTTTTTAATTTAAAGGTTTTATTTATTTGACAGAGATCACAAGTGTGCAGAGAGGCAGGGAGAGGGAGAAGCAGGCTCCCCACTGAACAGGGAGCCCGATGCGGGGCTCGATCCTAGGATCCTGACCTGAGCCAAAGGCAGACCCTTAACTGACTGGGCCACCCAGGCAACCACATGAATACAATTTAAAGAACAGCTTCCCAGGGGTGCCTAGCTCCCCAGCGGGGAGCCTGCTTCTCTCTCCCTCTGCCCTTCCCTCCCACCCCCTGCTCGTGATCTTTCTCTCTCTCAAATAAACCAAATCTTAAAAAATAAAGGACAGCTTCCCCTATTACCTTACTAGAGTCCATAAGCTCGTGAGGGGACATGCAGTGGTCAGGAGGGGCTAGATTATGCTACAGTAACGTCCCCCTCCCCAGATTCCAGCGCCTTAATACGGGCAAATTCTCGCCCCTGCTGCGGGTCTATTATATGTCAGCTGTGGCTCTGCTTCCTGCCATTTCTCTCCTTGGGACCCCGTTGACGGAGGAGCCTCTATTTGGGACATGGCCCGTCCCCAAGGCAAAGGGAAAAGAGAGGACAGCGATGTCCTTTCCCCTTGCATTTCACTGGCTAGACCAAGACATATGGCCACGCCTGATGGCCATGAGATCCACGTGGAGACATCCGGTCATTAGCTGGAAAGGGGTCCAGAGTTCAGGGGTGAGGTCAGGGATGGAGAACTTCATTTGAAGTCCATGGTACAGAGATGCTCTAAAGCGTGGGAATGGCAAAGGTGGTCACTGAGAAAGAACAGGGTTTGGGGCGACCCGTGATTTAGACAGAGCAGAAGAAGTAGAGGTGGCCAGGTGGCCAGGTGTGGGCCTTGAGGTGGGGAGGAGGTGGAGTGGGCCATGTCAGGGGAGACCAGTATTAGTGATGCTGATCAGAGCAGTTTCCAGGAAGGAAGGGGTGGAGTCAGGGGGTTGAGAAGATAATGAGAGGTAAGGAACAGAAACTAAGAAATGTGGCTGCAGGGGCACCTGGGTGGCTCAGTCGGTTAAGCGTCTGCCTTCGGCTCGGGTCATGATCTCAGGGTCCTGGGATCGAGCCCCACATCAGGCTCTCTGCTCAGTGGGGAGCCTGCTTCCCCCTCTCTCTCTGCCTGCTGCTCTGCCTACTTGTGATCTCTCTCTCAGTGCCCAATAAACAAATAAAAAATCTTAAAAAAAAGAAAGAAATGTGGCTGCAAAGGAAAGAGACGGGAGCAGTGGCAGCTGGAGGGAAGGCAGGGCCCGGGGAGAGCCTTCGTGTTGCTTCCACTGTGGGCCAGAGCGGAGAGGCTGCTCATCGGCTTGGGCCAGGGAGCCCGGAGGGGAAGGGTGGATAGCACAGGCCAGAAAGATGATCCACAGAGTGGACTCGGGAGGGCTTGCGATCAGGGATCTAGAGCCCAGGGGGAGGAGGCCCAGGGGGCCATGTCCCCACTGGGAACAGGAGGGAGGACGGACTCCAGGTGCTGGGAATTTGCTACATTGGCTGCCGGGAAACAGAGGGGCCTCCTGCCCAGTGCGCTTCTATTTTCTCTAAGAGGTGAGAGCAAGTGGGTGGGGATGTGGGAGACTGGGAGGAAGGGTGTGAGTGCTTGTTCTGAAGGAGAGCTCCCACAGGCCCAGAGAAGCAGAGTCAGAGGCCCTGGGTCTCCCTTAAGATGTGTTGCCATGAGTTTAAAAGGAGATCAGTCAGCAAGTGGGACGTAGCTCTCCCAGCATCCCCAGCATCCTGCAGCTAGTCCCAGGCTGCAGAGTGGGCGGAGTGGGCAGTGGTTGGTTTAGGAAGGGATGGGGCTGAGTATCACGGGGGAAGGGGAGAGATGGAGTTAAGGAGGGAGGTTTCTGATGAGTGAGTTCTGGACAGGATGGATATGCAAGGGTGGGTGTCAAGGTTGAGAGGGAGGGTTGGGGTCAAGGTCACAGAAGACTGGAGTTGGAGGAACAGTTTGGGAAGGTGAGGCAGCAGAAGCTGAGGTTTCAGAGGCGGTAAGATTATTAGGACAAGGTCAAAGGCTCAGCGATGGGAGCTGGCTGCTGAGGGGAAGGAATATAGCCACCAAGGACAACCTTGCCTGCTGTCACCTATCCCCAGAAGCCCTTGGCCATGAGCATCTGGTACCCGCACACATTCATACCTCTCTCAAGGAAGATGTAGGACGGTTAGTCAGAAGCAAGGCTGGGGGTGCTGACTGCCTTGCCGTTCTGTCAACTCGGAGCCTGTCCCACCAAGTCCCACCGCTGACTGCGGGCTCAGTGGTCAAACCCTGGCCTCAAGGGCAGACTTTTTCTCCCCCCCCCCCTTTTTTTTAAGATTTTATTTATTTGAGAGAGAGAGAGAGAGAGAGAGAGGACATGAGAGGGGAGAAGGTCAAAGGGAGAAGCAGACTCCCATGGAGCTGGGAGCCCGATGCAGGACTTGATCCCAGGACCCTGGCATCATGACCTGAGCCAAAGGCAGAGGCTTCACCAACTGAGCCACCCAGGCGCCCTCAAGGGCAGACTTGAGCAGAGCCACCAGCCACACAAATAAAACTCAACTCCAAACGAGACCAGGCTCGCGGGGTCAGGCCTCGGTGCAGGAAGAGGAGGACACCCCAACACAAAGCATCAACCCTGTACAGGAGGGGAACAGCTGCTGAACCCTTTCCTGGATGGAAGGCAGCCAAGAAGTTGCCTTCTCCAGCCACACAGAAAGAAAACCCGAGCTTCTGTCTCCTCTATCCCTAGGATCCTTTTACTTGGTTTGCAGACCTGGTTCCCACTGCTCTCCCTGAGCAAAGGGCTGGAGCACTAGCAGGTCTCCTCTTGAGGAGGATTTGATCCTGCCCGGATGCTTCCCCCAAGAAAGGGCTCTGCCTTGGTTGTGGGGGGAGGGTGGAAAGAGGGGACTCCTCCCTCTGCTCCTGAAGAGCCCATCCCAGAACCTCAGGGATGCACCCCAGTTCCCCCTGAGGGACAAGTGCCCAGGCCCGCCAGGTCTGCAGTGTGACCAGCAGGTGGCGCCAGAGGGAGCAGCCCAAGCGCTGGGGCCCCCAGACCCGGATTCCAACACCTCCCGGCCCCTGGAGCACTTGGCGCGAGCTCCCCCGGAGGGACCAGCTGGGTGGGCGCCACTCTCTCCCCTGCGGTGTCCTCTTCCTGACCGGGGGTCCAAGAGGGCTGACCGCCAAAAGACCGTCTGGCCATTTAGACTGTGGGGTCACATTCCTATCAGCTAGGACTTCTCTCTGCCTCAGTTTCCTCTCCACCTGACAGAGGAGGACAGTCCGTAGTACTACCTTAAGATTTCAGGGGTATCCACTAAGCTCCCTTGTGACGCAGACACGAGGCCCAGGTTGTTTCAATGCCCAGAAGTGTTTTATTGGTAAGTGCAGCTCAGAGTTAAGGCACGACGTGATTGCCTCCAGGAACTGGAGGGACGGGAGTGGACCCAAGAAGCAAGCCCTCCGGGGGGCCGGGCTTGCTGGCTGCTTTCTGGGCCGGTGGCTGGCCCTCAGACCCCACCCCCAGCAGACCTAAGGCTGTGTTGAAGAGGTTGATGGGCGTGGAGCCATCGGTGATGAGGGCCGACTTGAGCCCCAGGCTCTGGAGCAGTTTTACCTGGAAGGGCAAGAGGCGACCGGGAAGGGGGAGTCAGGCCCTTGTCCCTTTCTCTGCTCCTCTGCCCCCACCCACATCCATCTGCCACCAGGGCTGCCACCCAAGCCATCCTCCCAGGAGAAGTCTGGGATAAGAAGTGAAGAAGGGGAGCGGGGAACCTGAAGTTTCTTCCTGGGGCACAGGAGACCTAGAAGACCCAGCCATCCCCGTCCTGCCTTCAGCCGCTCACCATTCACTCTGGGTTACGGCCATGTGGTCCTTTCTGTTCCTAAACACACTGAGTTTTGTTCTCTGTGTCTCTGTCCTTGGACCGTCTCCCAGGAAGCTCCCGTCAACTCTACTCTGACCTCAAGTATCCCTCCTCAGAGCCGCTCTCCCTAAGCCATCCAGCAGCACCCACCTGACTTCCTTCAAAGCACTGACCACAGACTGGTGGCTCAGCTGCTTACTGTCCATCCCGGATGAAGCTAGTGCAGTGCCCAACAGAGGACACGGGCATGGGGTACAGGACTGTCCCATCTCCACCTCCCCCAGCCCCTCTGCCCCCAGCGCTGCCTTCTGGGTTCCAAGTATGGTCCTGAGTGTCACACTCACACACACACACACACACACACACACACACACACACACACTCTCTCTCTCTCTCTCTCTCTCTCTCTCTCTCTCTCTCTCTCTCCTGCTCCCTCCCCACTCTCACCTGCATCTCTGGCCCGGCCACTGCAAGATCCCTGATGGTGCCGGGGCCCAGGGCCTCCGTCATCTGCTTGAACTTATTCACCTCCACCTCAGCCAGCTGCTGGGCCTTGCTCACCTCCAGCTCCAGCTGGGACCGGGCGTAGGCTAGTTCTAGCTCTCGCACTTTCTGCACCCGCTGGAGCTCGGCCTCCTGGAAGAGAGGGAAATGCAGCATTCTTTCCCTTGTGGGGCCCCTGGGAACGGTCCAGCAAGTCCCCCAACCAGCAGGCCTGAAGGACCAGAGGCCAAGGGATGGAACTGCAAACTGCTGGTCGACTATGGATCCTCGCTGGGCTACCTTTTAAGCTAGGGAGCAGTGGGAGTCCTTAATCTAAGCCTTGGTTTCCTCATCTGTCCTATGGATATACTACTTACCCCTTAGTGGGATGTCAAGCATTAAGTAAGACCACGTGTGTAAGACAATGCAAAGGTTGTCACAAAGCTGGCCGACATTTGCACGAGTGTTACACACCAGACAGGGCAAAGGACTTCATAAACCACCCAATATTTGAACAGGGCTTTCACAGGGGCACCTGGGTGGCTCAGTTGGTTAAGCATCTGACTCTCTACTTCAGCTCAGATCATGATCTCTGGGTTGTGAGATCAAGCCCTGTGTGGGGCTCCAAGCTAGGCATGGAGCCTGCTTATTAAGCTTCTCTCTCTCCTTCTCTGAGGTTGGAACTAGAGGGTATTATGCTCATCGAACTAAGTCAATCAGAAAGAGACATCATATGGTCTCACTGGTATGTGGCATTTGAGAAACAAGGCAGAGGATCATAGGGGAAGAGAAGAAAGAAAGAAAACACGAAAGCAGAGAGGGGGACAAACCATAAGAGACTCTTAATCTTGGGAAACAAACTGAGGGGTGCTGGGGTGCAGTGATGGGGAACCCCAAGTCCCTGCCCTCCCACAGGCGTCGGCCCCACTCACCGTCTCGATGGCCAAGGCCTCCGCCTTCAGCCTGGCCTGCAGCACGGAGCCCTCCCCCTCGATGCGCAAGGCCTCTGCGCGGGACTCGGCCTCTGCCTTGGCGGTCCCTGTGCTCTCCACGGCGGTGCTAGGGGTGTGAGAGGGGGTGAGGAAGAGTCAGAGGACACCCAGGAGAACGGCTGGCCCAACCCGGCCCTCCCCCAGCCTTGACTTATGCCAGAGCAGGTGTCCCTCATGCCTCACTCCCTCCACCCGCTGCTGTTGCAGAGGCCCAGCCCTCTTTTCCTCCGGTTCTCAACCCACCTCAGAGCCTCCAGCTCCAAGAGCTCCCTGCGAGCTTTCTCAGCTTCGGACTGGTCCAAGATCTTCTGTCTCTCGAGCCGGCCGCGGGCTTCTTGCTCAAGCCTCTGAGCCTCGTGCCTGGATGGGAGAGGGGACAGGGACAGGGAAGATGCTGGCATGGGCCCGATCTCCAACAGAACTCCAAAGGCAGGGCCTACTGATCTACCGCGCACACGGGCGGCACTCAGCACACAAATAGAAGACGAATGTGCACGTTGCCAGCCTGGTGCGATTCTTTTTTTTTTTTTTTTTTTTTTTTTTTTAAGATTTTATTTATTTATTTGACAGACAGAAATTACAAGTAGGCAGAGAGGCAGGTAGAGAGAGAGAGGAAGCAGGCTCCCCGCTGAGCAGAGAGCCTGATGCGGGGCTCGATCCCAAGACCCTGGGATCACGACCTGAGCCAAAGGCAGAGGCTTTAACCCACTGAGCCACCCAGGCGCCCCACCTGGCGCGATTCTAAGCACGGGGGATGCAGCCATGACAGAGGCCCCGGCTTCCATGCAGCCGACCTTTCAGGCAGGAGAACCAAACGAATGCGGGTGATTTCTGATAGTGACAAGTTCCCTGAAAACGGGTTTAGTGACAGCAGGGCCAGGCAGAGAGGGTGCTTTTCAGGAAGAAAGAGGCCCTCCAAGGAGCACTCTAGGGTGGAAAAGCATTCCAAGCCCAGGGAATGGCCAGTGCAGAGGGCCCTACCATGGGAACCCTGCTGTGCTGTCAAGGGGCAGAAAGGAGCTGGAGGGGGTGGGGATCAGAGCATGTGAGCCTGGGGAGAGGCTGGAAGGTGGAGTGGGGGAGGCAGGGCTGGACACCTGAGGGCCTGGAAGGCCACAGAAGCGAGTTTGGGTTCTAGCACAAGCAAGACAGGACGCCACTGGCGCAGGTTGGCACGGGGTTGTACTTGAAGTGGCCCACGCTATCTGCTAAGGAGGACGGCGGGCCGACTGGGGCGGGGATGCCACATCACCCAGGTCTTGGCCAAGGGCTGAGGGTGAGGAAGGACCGTGGAGAGGTCCAGCTCACAGCGGGCAGTGTCAGCAGCGGGCGCCCCTCCCCCAGGCCACACTCACTTCGCAGCCGCCTCCTGGGAGTTGGTGGTGATCTCGATGGCCAGCTGGACGCTGCGCTGCAGGGCGTCCCGGGTCCGCTGGTCCACGGGCTCCACCGACTGCACGTCCACACTGCTGACCACCAGTCCGTTCTGGGGGAAGACGGCCCGGTCCCGGGGCTGGGGCAGGGACCTTCTCTCGGGCTCCTTGGTTTCCAGGGTCTCAAAGCCGAAGACAGCTGTGCGGATGATGCGGGCGGAGTTCTTGTGGAAGTCGTCGAAAGTGACGGAGGCCACGGCCCCCCGCACCCGGGACGCAATGGCCTTGCAGGCGTCGCCCACAAAGTCAGGCACCGAGAAGAGCTTGGCTGTCTCTTTAGGGTCCTTCCGGTCACTCACCTCGAAGTGCCTGTGAGCAAAGAGGCCCAGAATGGGGACACCGTTTTCCTCCAGGACACAGCAAGTCTCTCATCTCTGAAAGGGACTCGGATGCCCACCCTCTATGACCGGCCAGGGTCTCTCAATGGAGAGGGTGAACTCATACCCGCCATGCGCCCAGGTGGGTCCCATCTCATTCTCTCAGCCACCCTAGGTGGTAGGGATGGGTGTTATTCCCTCTCACAGATGAGGAAACAGAGGCTCAGGGAGGTCAAGGGACAGGCCCGAAGTCACAGGATTGCGGCAAGGTGGAGAGCTGAACTCGGGGAGCGTGACTCTGGTCTATGCTCTTAGCTGTCACGCCCCCGCGATGTCCACACCCATCTGCCTCTGTCACAGTCCTGGCCAAGAGGTGGTGGAGGTGGAGCCCAGCTTCTGGATGGGACTCCTGCCCCTGCCCCCCCAGCTCCAGGCGCTGCTACTAACTACATGTGGGGTGTGGGGCGCTGCTCTAATCCTCGCTGTACCCTTTCAACAGCCCTGGGAGGTGGATGGTGGCCGTTCTCATTTTACAGATCGGGAAACTGAGGAAAGTGCCGAGTCCCTTGCCCAGGTCCACAGCTAGCAGGCAGCAGGGCTGGGACCCAGGCAGTGAGCCCCTGAGTGTGTGCTTGTGACAACTGCCCACACATGTCCCCTCTAATGGGGCGTGTCTGGCTGACATTTGCGGAACCTTGCCCTTACGTGGTTGGCTGGACACATTTAGCTGGGGAGGTCCCCCCAACCATGTCCACCAAATCCTACTCCTGGGAGGGGAGCCTGCACCTTCCCATCACCCGCCTTGGGCATCAGGCTGGGTTTCCTTCTCGGCCACGGCATGGAGTCGGGCGTCCTGCCCCCATGACGAACCCGGCACCACTGACCTCGCTGTCCCTCCCTGCCACTCACCAGTTGTAGGCAAGCTGAAGCTGCAACCTCGCATGGTCTGCGGTCTCGATGGTGATGACATCTGTGAAGAAGTCAGGCCCGAGCAGCAGGCAGAGTGCACGGCGAGCGTGGGGACGCTTGGGCCTCCCGGCCGAGAGGGACAACACAGTGAACTGCTCTTCAGGACCCAGTGACACCAGCTCGGGCCCAAAGACCACACTGCAGAAGGAGCATGGAGTCAGACACATGGAGAACCCCTCACCTTCACCCCCCCAGTCACCTGTCCCACCTTACCCCCAACCCTGCAGCCAGCACCTCCCCCCAGTCACCTGTACCACCTCGCCACCAGCCCCCGCGGCCAGCCCCCCCACCCCCCAGCCAGCCCCTCACCGAGCCTTCTTCTCCCTGTAGTCATACACCTGCACAGCCGCGTTGTGGGGGACCCGGTAGCTGACCACACGGGTCTTGTTCCGGACAGTGGTGGGCTGAGGGGTCTTGGACGTCTCCCTCTCACCCCTGTCGGCCAGAGGGTCCTGCCCCTTGTTCAGCAGCTCCTCCACCCCAGGGGGCAGCTCCTTCTCCCACAGGACTTCGTCCTGGGTCAGCATGTAAGTGCTTCCGATCACAGCACGTACCTTGAGAGAGGAGGACAAGGCAGGGGACGTCATGTGGGAAGGTAAGAGGGAGAAGGACCCAGCCAGCTGTCCCAAAATAGAGCTGGTCTCGGGGGCAGTAGAGCGCGGTGGCTGGGTTCAGTCTCCAGAGCGGGTCTGCCAGGCTTTAGGTCCCCATCCACAGAACGGACCCGCCACCGGCTACCTCCCTGGGTCGAGGAATGAAGGACCTCGCCCGGGTCTAGTGCTGAGAACCTGGTCTGTGGTAAGGGTTCGATCTGATTTCTTCTGTAATTTTCCTTCTCTGGGCAACTTGGAGGGCATCCTAGGGACAGAGGCAGTCAATCCTAGGAAATAGGTAATATCCACTAACATTCCCTGGGATTCTGAGCTCTACTTCTAGGTTGGACTCTTAGAGAAAGAGGTTGGGATGTGGTTCTAGGTCAAACCAAGTTCAAGGCTTCAGATGAGGGGGCAAAGAGGAAGGATTCCACCAGGATAAGAACATGGGAGAGGAGTTCTTCACGGGTTCTTGGTGCTCCTAGGCCACTCCCCAGTCAGACCTTTATCCTGGGACCAGAGTCCCCATCCTAAAACCTGGCTCATCACCTCCCTTGGGGGGTTTCCTCAAACTTAAAGTGAGCTATTTAATGCGGTGCCTGGGTGGCTCAGTCAGTTAAGCATCTGACTCCTGATTCTGCCTCAGGTCACATGAGATTGAGCCGCACTGGGTGCTGCACTGGGCTCTGCACTGGGCGTGGGGCCCAGGATTCTCTCCCCTTCTCCCTCTGCCCCTCCCTACTCCCTCTCTAAAAATAGGGAAGGCAAACACTCCCCAGAATGCCCTCACGCCTACCAGCCAGCCAGCTCAGATGCCACCATCAAGGCTGTCGAAGTCTCCCGCCCCACCGCGCACCTGTCCCCGTCAGCCCACGCAAGCCATCTCCATGGCCATGGAGCAGTGAAGACACCCATCCCTCAGCTGTTACCCTTCCAGTCTTGACATCCTGCACGTAGATGCCCTCGTTCTCATCCAGAGGGATGGCCTGACGCTCCTCTACCACTTCCACCTTGGCAGACGGCACATACTCCAGGGGCCCCCGGATAAGCCAGCGGTCCCCAGCCTGGTGGGAGACCTTCTCTCCTTCTTCTCCCTCCTCCAGGGGCTGCAGGGCCCTCAGCAGCAGCCCCTGCTGCTCTGACAGCACGTAGACATCCTGGATGCCTCGTTCCAGCCGCTCTCCGGGCTGGAGGAAAAAGGACTTTTCACCCTGGGGAAGAGATACGGGGTTAGGAGTGGGCGCCGCCCACGGCTACGTCCCTGACTTGCAACCCGGACAGTCCTTCCTGCGGTCACAGGCTTGTGTTGAGAACAGGAGCCCCCAAAGCTCCCCACACACACTCCTGCTGTAATACAGTGAGGCACTGTCTGGACCGGGGGGTTCTCTACAAATGCCTACAGACCTCACGTGGTCCAAACCACCCTTGACGAATTCTGTACACGGTTGTGAGCGGGACCTTCGCAGGCTTGACAATTGAGAAGAAAGCTTCTGTTGCCGTTTCTCCCATGCCTTGTTTCCTTGGGATGGTGTAGTCTGGGCATTGGCAGACCCTGGCGTTGGGCCAAATCTGGCTTTTTTTTTTTAATTATATGTTTGAGATATAATCTATATGCTATAAAATTTGTTCATTTAAAGTATACAATTCAGGGGCGCCTGGGTGGCTTAGTCATTGGGTGTCTGCCTTCAGCTTGGGTCATGATCCCAGAGTCCGGGGATTAAGTCCCTCATCGCATCGGGATCTCTGCTCAGCAGGGAGCCTGCTTCTCCCTCTTCCATTCCTCCTGCTTGTGTTCCCTCTCTTGTTGTGTGTCTCTATCAAATAAATAAATAAAATTTAAAAAAAGCAGAACTACATTACATAGTCACTGCTTAGCATAAATAAAAAAGTATACAATTCAAGTTACTGACCTCTACCTCTGAAACCTGTAATACCTTAGATGTTAATTGAAACTGAAATTTTAAAAAAGGGGAAAAAATAAAGTATACAGTTCACGGGTGCCTGGGGGGGCTCAGTCAGTTAAGAGTCTGCATTTGTTTCAGGTCATGATCCCAGGGTCCTGGGATCAAGTACTGCATCAGGCTCCCTGCTTAGTAGGGAGTAGTAGAAGTAGTAGTAGTAGTAGGGAGCCTACTTCACCCTCTGCCTGCTGTTTCCCCTGCTTGTGCACTTGAGCTCTCTCGCTAACAAAATCTTTAAAAATATATATATATAATTTTTAATATATAAATATATTTAATATATATATATTTTTATATATGTATATTTTTATATATATATAGGCTCCTGGGTGGCTTGGTGGATTAAATCCTCTGCCTTCAGCTCGGGTCATGGTCCCAGGGTCCTGGGGTCAAGCCCTGCATCAGGCTCTCTGCTCAGCAGGGAGCCTGCTTCCTCCTCTCTCTCTGCCTGCCTCTCTGCCAACTTGTGATCTCTGTCTGTCAAATAAATAAAAAATCTTAAAGGGGCACCTGGGTGGCTCAGTGGGTTAAGGGTAAAGCCTCTGCCTTCGGCTCAGGTCATGATCTCAGGGTCCTGGGGTTGAGCCCCGCATTGGGCTCTCTGCTCAGCGGTAAGTCTGCTTCCCCCACCCCACACCTGCCTCTCTGCCTACTTGTGATCTCCCTCTCTCTGTCAAATAAATAAGATCTTTAAAAAAAAAAAAAAATCTTAAAACACACACACACACACACACACACACACACACACAATTCAGAGGTGCCAGGCTGGCTCACTGAGTGGAACGTGCAACCCCCAATCTTGGGGTTTTGAGTTTGACCCCCATGTTAGGTGTAGAGATTACTTAGAAATAAAACCTTAAAAATAAGTAAATAAATAAGGTATATAGGTTAGCTATTCTGGGCTGTCCACAGAGTTGTCCAATCACCACTGTGCTCTAACCCCAGGATATTTTCATCACCTTGAAAAGCCCTGTACTCAGCAGCAGCTAATGTCTGTCCATCCCTACTCGCTATAAACGATCATCTATTTCTATCTATGGATTTACCCATCTGGGACATTTTACATAAATGGAATCATGCAATATGTGGTCTTTTTATGCGTGGCCTCTTCTGCTTAGAATGTTTGTTTATCCGTGGAGCAGCAGGTGTGAGTACACCCTGATCATTAGTACACGAGCATCAGTACACGTTTGTTTCTTTTTATAGCTAAAGGATATTCCACTGTGTGGAGAGGCCACAATTTGTTACCCATTCATCCACTGACAGATCCACCTGTTTCTGGAAGCAAAATGTTACAGGGACGCAGAGACACTCTTTCATTTACAAGCTGTCTGTGCTTTTGCTCCAAGAGCACCGTGTATTGGCAAGAAAAGCACACCACTCGTAAAGACTAGAATATCTGTGGTCTGGAGCTTCCCAGCAGATCCCTGCCAATCCCTGGCAGGCCAGTGTCTCATTAAGGGAAGGGTGAGGCAGCAGGTGGGGAGAAGTATAAACCAAGAGGTTTGTTTTGTGCAGGACAAGGACAAAGTTTCCAGGATGGCAGGCACGGATGGGCCCCAGGAGGGGCCTGCAGAAGAGACTACGTGTAAACGGAGGTTGGGGGGCACAGGGAGATCCATAGTACAGTGTCTCAAAAGACAGAACTCGGGTGTGCAAATGCACCAAGGGAGCCAGAACAAGCTTGATGCTTCTAGAAAGTGGACCTGGGGTGGGAGGAGGGAAGGGAGGGGTCCCAGGGCCTCACAGCCCTCAAGGGCATTCAGCCTTCCCGGAGAGCTGGAGGCCTTTACCTTGACCACACGCTTTTGCCCCAGCTGGTTCTTGCCATCCAGTCCAACCGGGTCGAGAATCACACAGTAGTTGTGGGGGCCCAGGGTGGTGATGGGCACAATCCCTAGCACCTCCTCGTAGACGTCTGGCACGTGGGCCTCCGTGTCCTGCACTGTCACCAACCACTCCTCCCCGGTACGGCGGCTCACTCCTCTCAAGTCTCGAAAGTTCTGCCGAGCCCGGAGGTGCAGGGCTGTCTGTGGAACAAGACGTCAGGGCATTGGAGGAAACCGACCTCCAGTTTCCTCAGGGGAGGGAGACCCACCGGCCACCGAGTGCTCGAGGGCCAGAATGCCAGTCTCTACCAGCCCAGGAGGACCTTTTAATCCTCAGAGGACCCAGGATGCTCCTCAGGGAGCTGACCTCCACATTTTTCTGCGAGTGGCCCCAGAAATATTGCCTCTCATCTACTGTCACGTTCTCTGGCCACTAGGAATGAGGCCTACTCCAGGGTCCCTTCATCCCCAGAGCACAGACCTTTTCTGTGAGGATCACAGCATCCACCAAATCCAGAACCTCCTCGAACACTGCTGGGAGATAGGCGCCCACGGCACGGACCAGCCATTCTTCTCCTGGGCCAAGGATGGAGAGGGGAGGGTCAAAGGTCACCTGGCCTGCTCCCCAGCTGCCCCATCCCACAGCCCAGACAACAGGGCACCCGCCAGGCTCTGTAGGGGAGATGCCATGGCCTCAGGTGCCAGGGCCTGATGAGAGTGCCCACATTAATTATTTTCTGAGGCCAGAGGAAACCAACCCCGACCCAGGACAATAGGCAAAGCCACCTAAGGGCTCACGAAGGCTGCCATGCCTTCTCTGAGCTCCAAAGATGAACTTTACCCTCCCCCCGAAGTGGGCAGCACTGCCCCTAAGAGAGTGGGAAATACGGTCTCGTTTCTGGAAGGAGCAAGAGTGCCCTTGCTCACCATAAAGCCCAGGAAGTAACCTCACTTCCAGGCCTCAGTGAGGTCACAGGAAGAAGGGGACTCCTAGGGCCTTGAGGTGGTTTGGGGCTATGTGAGTTCCCATTTGTAGAGCATTCTGAGCCACTCCTGGCACAGACAGAGAACATCACAAGGGCCAAATACAATTGCTAGTTGTATACCAACACTTGCTTTGTTGATCTAGAGAGGGGCGCCGACTGCTGTCCCCTGGCCCATGGTAAAGGGGAGGGGGACAGAAAAGCCAGGTCAGCATGTTCATGGTAACAGGGTCAGGGCAGAGGTGACATGAAGCTGGGTGGGGGGAAAGCAGCCACGGGCGGCCCCCAGAAGCTTCGAAGACATACCAGGCAAGCACTTCCTCCCAGGCTGCAAGGGGCCATCCCCACACCCGCAGGCAAGACAAGGCCCGCCCACGCCCACCCCCATCCGCACCCCTTCATCGACCCCACCTGTCACCCTCTCCTTGCCCTCCCGGTCCCAGCACTCCTTGCGGGCCCTCAGTCGCAGGGCCTGGTTCTGCTTGATGACTGTGGCCTGAATGATCTCCAAGACCTCCACCTCCTTCCGGGGGATATAGGTGCCTGGGAAGGGAAGGGGGTACAGAGGGTGAAGTCCGGCAGGGATCAAAGCCATCATGGAAATGCAGGGAGCCTCAGACCCAAATGCCGGCCAACACAAGGAATTTACCAGGTCCTTCAAATAGCCACTCGTCTCCTGCTACCACCTTGTCTCCGCTCTTATCCACAAAATCCAGCAACGCCTTAAGATGGAGGGCAGTGTTGGGCAGAACCACCTGTAGGGGCGTGATGTCCTAACAGGGGAAGAAGGGAGGTCATGGGACATTCAGTACTATGGCCCCTGGAGTCAAACCCCATACCCTGGAGGTCAGAGGCCACAGTGTCAATCTTCCCATGTCCCCAGACAAACCCCCAAGTGGAATATGCAAGCTAGGGGTGGTCCTAAAGCCATCTGGTCTGAAGAACAAAGAGAGAGCAAGCGGACTCACGGCCAGTGAGCCAAGGACACATGTTCCTCCAGAGGAAGCGCTCAGAAGTGGTTCTGAGCTACAAATCTAGGCGGGAAACGCCTCTGGGCTTCGTGTGCACCAGGGCCCTCTGGGGAGCGTTAAGGAAGTGGGAAGCCTGAACAGCTGTAACAGACACACTTTGGGCACGTGGCTTTGTTGGCAGTGTTGCTTCATGGTCACAAAACAGCTGCTGTCCTGGAGACATCACATCTCCCTTTGTCAGGAAGAGGCACCTGGCAACAAGTACCCAGACCTTTTAGAAGTTTGTAGAAAGATTTCTATGAGTAGGACTTCACTTGGTCTTTGGTTTGAGGGAGGCAGGAAAACAAGCAAAGAGAGCCAAAGAGAGGCTAAGAGACACGCTCAAGGTCACCCAACTTGTAAGGAACAGGAAAAGGACTTGAACCGCCGTCTTCCTGAAGCCTGCCTGCCCGCCTTACTCTGCCCAGAGTGGCCCTGGGGTGGAGGAGGTCAGGTAATTCCACTCTCCCCACTGGCCACACATGGGGTTGGAGGCAGAGCTGGAGGCTCACTGGGCAGGCAAGCCCTTCCTTGACGCCTTCGATGTACACCCCCCAAAGCTGGCCCGTGGCAGTGGGGGTGGGGGGGTAGGGCACAGGCTAGCCCCGGCTTCATGGATTGCAAGTTCCAGCAGGTGACAAGACAGATACAGACCTTTCTCTTCAAGAAGACCATGGGCGGTGTCAGCGGGAAGAGACAGAGGCAGCAAAAAGCCCAAAGGAAGTTAGGAAAGGTCCTTCAGAAGTGGCATTTGAGCTGGGGTTCAAAGGAAGAGCTGGCTTCGGATGCAAAGGTGTGGGAGGAGGAGGAAATGGGGCGCATTCTGGAAGGAACATATAGACCAGCAGGTCTGTCCCCTCCCAAATCTATTCTACCATCACTTCCTACCTGTTCCATCGAAAGCTGGGTCTGCCTTTATCTACTGCTGCCATTTCCCTCACCTAAGCTGCCAACGTCTCTCAGCTGAAGGATGGAAAGTTCTTAGTAACCGGTCTCCACCTGCCACCTTTGTCTCCTTCCAGTTCATCCCCCATATCACTGCAGGCTTCCAACTCAGGTGACTGGGTACCCAGTGATATCATCACATAAAATTGGGAATGTGGGAGAACAACAGATCGGGGTGGTGGGGAGGGAAAGAATGGCCATTAGGCTGCAGTGAGATGGCCTTGGGGCTTTGCCAAAGTGAGCTCAGTGGAGGTGAGGGCAAGGACCAGATGCAGGGGCTTATGAGGAAATGGGGCAGAGGATCAAGTATCAAAGAGTATGTAAGCAAGGAAAGAAAAGGTAGTAAATAGCTAGAAATCAAATTTACAGGCCACTCCTAAAGGTTCATACTTTTAGATTTGGTGTGCATATCCTGGGATCTGGCAATGCTTAGTAGTTTCTACCCACCCCCCCCTTTTTTTTTTTATTTTAAGTAGGCTCCATGCCCAACACAGGACTTGAACTTATGACCCTGAGATCAAGGTCAAGTCACTTTGGCTGAGCCAGCCAGGCCCCCCAATATTTTCTCCCATCGAAAAAGGCAGCAAACTTCAGCATGCACCACAGACAAGTACATTTGTGGCAAAATTTTTCCCTATAAATTGGAAACACCCTAAAATATATTCAAGAGGAGAATGGCTGAGCTCGTGCATATCATATGGAATTACGTATGGCAAACCAGACTTACGCACCAACGTGCAGAAGTTCATTCAAACTACACTGGCAGGGGCACCTGGGTGACTCGGTTGAGCGTCTGGCTTCGGCTCAGGTCATGATCTCAGGGTCCTGGGAAGGAGCCCAGCTCTTGAAAGAGCTGTAGTGATCAGAACAGTATGGTACCAACACCAAAATAGACACATAGATCAATGACACAGGACAGAGAGCCCAGAAATAAAGCCTTGACTGTACGGTCAATTAATCTTTGAGAAAGGAGGCAAGATTATGCAATGGGGGAAAAGTGTTTTCAACAGATGGCATTGGGAAAACTGGACAGCTCCATGCAAAAGAATGAAACTGCACCACTTTCTTACACAAAAATTAACTCAAAGTGGATTAAGGAGCTAAATGTGAGATCTGAAACCATAACAACCCTAGAAGACAACACAGACAGTCATGCCTCTGACATTGGCTATAGCAACATTTTTCTAGATAGGTCTCTTGAGGCAAGAGAAAAAAAAAAAAAAAAGAAGCAAAAATAACCATCGGGACTACATCAAAATAAAAAGTCTCTGCATAGCAAAGAAAACAACCAACAAAACTAAAAGACAACCTACAGAATGGGAGAAGATAATTGCCAATGATATCTCCGACATCCAAAATACATGAAGAATTTATACAACTCAACACCAAAAAGTAATCCAATTAAAACTGGGCAGAAGACATGAATAGACGTTTCTCCAAAGACCTCCAGATGGCCAAAAGATACACAAAAAGATGCTCAATATCACTCATCATCAGGGGAATGAAAATCAAAACCATAATGAGCGATCACTTCACACCTGTCAGAATGGCTAAAATGAAAAACACAAGAAACAGTGTTGGCAAAGATGTGGAGAAAAAGGAACTCTTGTGCGCTGTTGGTGAGAATGCAAGCTGGGGCAGCCACTCTGGGAAACAGTATGGGCGGTCCTCAAAAAATTAAAAAGAGGGGCGCCTGGGTGGCTCAGCTGGTTAAGCATCTGCCTTCAGCTCAGGTCATGATCCCAGAGTCCTGGGATCGAGCCCCACATTGGGCTCCCTGTTCAGAGGGGAGCCTGCTTCTCCCCCTCCCTCTCCCTCTGCTGCTCTGCCTGGTTATGCTCTCTCCCTCTGTCAAATAAATAAAAATCTTTTAAAAAAATTAAAAATAGAATGGCTCTACAATCCAGTAATCACACTATTGGGTATTTACCCAAAGAATATGAAAATACTCATTTGAAAGGATACATGTACCGCAATGTTTACTGCAGCATTATTTACAATAGCCAAATTACAGAGAAAGTTCAAGTGTCCATCACTAAAGGAATAGATGAGGGACATACATACGATGGGATAGGACTCGGCCATAAATAAAGAATGAAAACTTAGGGCTCCTGGGTGGTTCAGTCTGTTAAGCCTCTGCCTTCGGCTCAGGTCATGATCCCAGAGTCCTGGGATCAAGCCCGGCATCGGGTTCTCTGCTCGGCAGGGAGCCTGCTTCCCACCTCCCCCCCCACCCCGCCTCTGCCTGCGTCTCTGCCTACTTGTGATCTCTCTCTCTGCCAAATAAATAAAATCTTAAAAAAAAAAAAAAAAGAATGAAACCTTGCCATTTGCAATGAGGTGAATGCATCTAGAGAGGATAATGCTAAGCAAAATAAGTCAGAGGAAGACAAATACCTATGATTTCACTTCAATGTGGAATTTAAGAAACAAACTGATAAAGGGGGTGGGGGGAGACAAACCAAGAAACAGACGCCTAACTATAGAGAACAAACTAATGGTCACCAGAGAGGAGGAGAGTGGGGGGATGGGGAAATTAGGTAAACAGGACTAAGAGTACACTTTTCCTGTGATAAGCACTGAGTCATGCATGGAATTGTTGAGTCACTATATAACGTCCTACTGTATGTTAATTACACTGAGATTAAAAACAAAACAAAACAAAACAAAAAAGCTACAGAATGAGGAGCTGGGTTCCCAGGCCCAGTGGATGGAGGCTCCAGCAGGTAGAAAGGAGAAAAGCACACACACCGAGTAAGGTAAGGGGACACAGACCCAGAGCCTACCAGATGGCCTTGATTTCTAAGTATATAACAAATTTGTCCAAATGAGGATAGAAAATGGGAAGAGGGTGCCTGGGTGGTTAATTGGTTAAGCATCGGCCTCTGGCTCAGGTCATGACCTCGGGGTCCTGGGATCGAGCCCCCGCCTTATCCTAGGACTCCCTGCTCAGCAGGGAGTCTGCTTCTCCTTCCCCACTCATGCGTGCTCACTCACTCGCTCTCAAGAAATAAATAAAATCTTGAGAAAATAGGAAGAGAGTGGAAAATGATAAATATTTAGAGGCAGGCAGAGAGAAGTAGAAAGCTGGTTAGGAAGGAAGAGAACCACTGAACAGGGCTTGGTTTGGAATGAACCATTCAACCCATCAGCTACTTGTATTCCTGTCATCTCAGTGAGATCTTCTGTGAGAACAGAAAGGACAGGTGAAGGGTCACACCGAGCCAGGACTGGGCTTTGCCCTGAGTCCTGCACACAAGAGACTTAAAATGATAAGCTCCTGTTGGAGTAGGAAAGACAGACCAGGAAGAGGATCTGAGGGACGAGAGAGAAGACAGAATGAGAAGCCCTGAGATGCCCTGAGGACAAAGGAGGCCCAGGAAAGGGAGGCTGACGGTGAGGAGCTGGGGCTGAATTTCCAAGGTAGGCCAAGCGGGAGTAATACCAAGTCCTCATTGGACAAGGGTACCGGAAGGGGCTGAAACAGAAGGAAAAGAGGCAAGGGTCAGGGTTGAGGTCAAGAAGGCCAAGTCAGGAGCACCTGGGTGGCTCAGTGGGTTAAGCCTCTGCCTTCGGCTCAGGTCATGATCTCAGGGTCCTGGGATCGAGTCCCACGTCGGGCTCTCTGCTCGGTGGGGAGCCTGTTCCACACCCCCACCCCTGCCTGCTGCTCTGCCTACTTGTGATCTCTGTCTCTCTGTTAAATAAGTAAGTAAAATCTTTAAAAAAAAAAAAAAAAAAAAAGAAGGCCAAGTCATTGACAGGGTTATTGCAAGGACATTAGTGAGGTTCCCAGGAGTCAAAAGCGGAGGAGGAGGAGGGAGGATGGAGCAAGGCACCACCTTAGTGAAGCCGAGGAAAGAAGCCACAGGGGCAGAGAGGGACAAGAGTAGAGTGGTGGGTGGAAAGGGAACGTCTCCTTGACATTGGGCTCTGAGGAGGGAGAGAGGGAGAGGCCCTGCCCTCCTGGCCTGGAGAATGTGGGGTGAGAGAGAATGAGTGGCGGTCGGCTGGGGATCCTAGGGAAATTTAGACACTGGGGCTGAAGACCACCCCCCAACACACACACACACGCACACACACACACACACTGCTCCCCACCCACAGGGCAACTGAGCTGATCCGATCGGAGGTCAGACCTGGGTATGGAGAATTTTTGGCTTTTGATAGTTTCAGATTTACACAGAAGTGGCCAGAATAGTAGAAGGAATTCCCGGAGGCTCCTCACGCAGATTCCTCAAGGGTTAACATTCTAATTACCCGTCAGCACTTTCTATCCGGACATGCACACAATTTTCTCCCCAAGAAGCTGCCACTAAGTAGGCAGGAAGGTCTCAAAGCTCCCCGGGGGGATTGGGGGGGTGGTGCCTGGAGTCTTCCGGGATCAAGAAGCACCGGTGAGTAGAGGTGCCCAGAGTAAACCAGTATCAACTGGCGAGGAGGTAAAGGCAGATGGACATCAAGGCAGATGCCCGTTTGCTCGGGGCCCAGGGCCTGAGGACAACACGCACAAGGGCTGGGCCAAGAGCACAGGCCAGTGACGCCTTCCAGTGGGGCAGTCCCCAGGGTCGGAGCCTGGACCACGACGTGTCCACCACTGCGGGCACCACCCACCAGCGTCTGGCACCATTTGAACGAATGCCCACTCTTAGCAAAGCCATTTAGCATCACACTGGTCAGGAGCTTCTAGCAGTGTCTGGAGCCTGGAAGGTCAGGTGCGGAGATGGGCTGCCAGCTCTCAAAGGAGGGGCACAGGTGGGGGTCAGAGGCAGGTGGAGGAAGCAAGGATCTGTCCTTGGTGAGAACCAGCAGATGCCACCCCCGCCCCCTCTCCCAGCCCCAGCTTGTGTCCATCCGAAGGCCATGCAGAGCCCTGGGACAAGGACGTATGGTCACAGAGGAAGCAAAGTCAGGTACCTTTTCCAGCACCTCCCCTGGGTACAGGGGGAAGGGGTCCTTGGTCAGCCGGATCTCTAGGTCGGCATGGCGGAGCCGTACTTGCCCTGTGACGTCGAACAGCACGGCACCCTGGGGGTCCCGGGACACAGGGTTGGCCACCGTGCAGTAGTGGCGTGGAGGGACAGTCACCATGCGCAAGGGGGCAAACAGGATCCTGTTGGAGGGTGAGAAGCAGTGTGGGGACCCAGGGGGCTTCTGTTCCCACTTCTGAGCAGAACAACGAACGGGGAGAAACTCCAAAGTCCCCAACATATCCCTTGGAGTCACACAAAGGGAACAAAGTTTGCTAGGGGACTCCAAGTCTTGTCTTCTGAGACTGGTCAGAAGACAACCCTGCCTGGGAACAGGAAGGAGACGGATGATCGTACCAGATGAACCAGATGAACAGACGCCCCATGGCCAGGTCCCAGCACCCACCTCTCATTGTCCTGCCGGATATAAGTCTTAGGTCCGACCTCCACGCGGGACACATTGCTGTTCTGGTCCAGCACGTGGATGTAGTGGTACGGGGGGATACGAATGATGGACTCTTCAGTTGCCATGGCAACTCCTGAGACCAGGGCAGCAGGCTGACAGACAGGTGGGGAGCAGATACAAGATGAGCACAGGGGTGGGGGTGGGAAGTGCCTGGCAAAGGCAGCACCAAGCCTCATGCCCAGCTGGGGATGGGGGAGAGGGTCCTTCCTCCCCACCCACCTCCCACCCCCGCAGTTCCCATCATTTCGCCCTCTACCGTCCCAAGCCGGCCTCTGCCTTTCTTCTCACTCAGGGCATCACAGCCCATCCAGACCCCTGCTGAGAACTGCTGGATACATAACCACAGAAGCCCAGGGGTCTCTGCCTATTCCTTTCCTTTCCCACACTGCTTGCCGCACTGGAAGGGGCTTTAGATAAAAACTCTGGAGCTGCGGTGGCCTTTCCCAACACAGCGGGGAGTTCTGGCTCCAAGTGGCTCCCTGGCTCCAAGGATGCAGGCACCTTTATTTGAGGGGGTCCTGAGGCCCCAGCTGTATTGAAATGTTAGCCCACAGCCCAAGAATATTTACACGATCTTTGTCTGCCCCACTCCCTACACACACACACACACACACATGTGCACGCGCTTTAAGCCATCTGGGATGAACTGTCCAGACATGGGCCGCCTCTCCAGGGAGGAATCCCTGGCGAAACTGGTACTCCCTAGAATCAGCTGGATTAGAAACACCGAATTATTCTAGTCCTTTCCTCCCCAGTTCTCTCTGGTTTGTTACCACTCTTGGTTTCCTGCAGTTGTGGGTCGGGGCAGTAGGTGGGAAGGGAAAAGGAATAAATGGGTCTGTATCCCATCCACCCCCACTCCCACCTCCTTCTGCATCCTGGGTGGTTCCAATCAATGCTCCGCCTGCTCAGGAAGGTCGCACCTAAACCCCATCCCTGCCCTCCCCACCCCAACATGCCTTGGACTTTGGACAACCTATCCCTTGGAGTCACACAAAGGGAACAAAGTTTGCTAGGGGACTCAAAGTCCTGTCTTCTGAGACTTTGGTCAGATGTTTTTGAAGCCACCACCAGAAAGGAAGGCCACCTCCTCTACTCCACCGTTCACCCAACTTCCAAACCGAGAGGAGAAAAGGGGAAAGGAGGAGGGTGTGGCTTCCCACAGGAGAACCAGGCGGAAGCCACGGAATTACAGAACAGAGGCAAGGCCCAGGAGTTTTAATTCATTTACACAATCTGTACATTTCTGTTGCTGCTGTCGAACAATTACGAGTTTTCAGACTCCTGATTTGCTGCTTCTCTTGCAGAAGCCACATACCCCCTGCCCCCACCTAGGCAGAACCAGACAGAGCCAGCCAGGTCGCACCTGCTCCCTTTGGACGGGACACAAGCTTCCCTGCTTACCAGAGTCCCCACCTATTGTCCCCACTGTCCCACACCTGGGCCACTGCACTCACATCACCCGCCAGGCTCCTGCTTAAAACCCTTCAACTTCAGCATCATCCAACAGAACTTTCTCTAATGACGGACATCTTCTGAAGCCGTGCTCTTTGGGCTGCCCACGTGTCACTACTGAGTACCGGTAAGGTGACTAGTGTAAGTGAGGAATGCAATATTACACTTTAATGAAGGTTGCCAAATGAGGCTGGTTGATCCCAGATTACACAGTGTAACTCAAAGTGGCGGAGTCCCACATAGGGACTTTGAATCATTCCAGGCCACCCCGCAAATCAGGGGTACCACTGGGAAGAGAGTCCGGAGGGAATGGCTGGTCCCATCCCTCTCTGAGGGCAGCATGGGACCGTGGTTAGGGGCCTGGAGTCAGCCAGACTGCCCCCACTTACAGTTCCAATTTCCTGCCTTATACCGTTTCCTTAATGTCTTACCTCATTTTGAAAGGTTATGGCTTTGACCACTTTCCTGGTACACTTTTCAATCCTAAAGGATGTTCTCTCTCTCAAACTTTGTATGGGATTTGACCCTGATACTTTTCTGTGGCTCCTTTTTATGTGAAGTTCATTTCCCGTAACCAGTAGGAGTGGCTTTTCTAACATCAGAGCTCCCCTTTCTGTTGTGTTCAGGTAATGTCTGAAAATAAAGGGGCGGACTTTCAGCTTTCCTGGATGGGTTCTCATCCCCACTTTCACCTGGACCTTCTTGTTCCTTCCTCTCTTCGGCCCAGTCCCTCCCAACTATGGTTCTGAAGCTGCTCCCTGATGAAGCCCCTGAACAGCCCCCAGGATCCCTTCCTGGTTGGGGTAACCTCAGACAATCTGTTGCCCTCCCTAAACCCATTTCCTGGGCCTGTAAACGGAGAACGGATGGGGCATCTACTCGAGTTATGCGACTGAGGTCATCATAAAGTATTTGGAACAGAGCCCGGCTCTTCATGTGGCTTACTGCCTGAGCTCCAGCTCTCTTAATCAGGGGGTGCGGCCTAGCACCAGAGGGTCCCCCTCTCCCCCCGCCCGTTGACTGGTCAGAAAGATGGCAAGTCTCCTGTCACCCCAGCTGTGGGGCTAGAAGACTAGCAAAGAAGGGGCATCTGAAAGCCAAGTAAAGCCTTTTCCAGCTGCTCCCCTGCCAAGTTCTCTGCAGGGTGGAAGCCTGGCCAGGAAGCCAGATGGGGGAGAGGAAGGGCTAAGGGCTATAAACGGAGGTGTGGACAGGGCTCCATGAGGCACCCCCCCCAGGGAAGTGCTTAACAGTAGAAGGCCATGCAGGCCTGGGAAGCAGGCCCCAGGAACAGCCTCCAATGAGTCCTTTTTGGACAATGCTCCACTCCCTATGGCTGAGACCTCTCCACCATCTGTCACCCCAGCTGGGCCCAGTCAGGGAGGCTGAGAGCCTCGCCCAGCTCAGTGAGTCAGCTGCAAGTCCTCCTAGCTGACCTGCCTGTGCTTCCGCCTTGTTCCAAAGCCAAGGCCTTGTCTCAGTACCAGGACCGGGTCTTAACCCACCATGCCCTCCAGCTGTGCCTCCCACCTAGACCACCGGCTCTTCACCCAAGAACAGTAGGTTCTTGCTCTTTAACTCTGATCATCTGCAGAAGGGAGCCTCGAGATGAGGCCTCTCCAGGGAACCAGGGAAACGACCTGACTCAGGCACCATGTTTGTCACAAGTCCCAGATTGAGACTTCTGTGGTTTACCAGACACATACAGTCAGAACATTTTCTTCCCAATGTAGGAGGACCCTCAAAAAACAAGAGTCAAGAACTGTGTTGACCTTGGGAAGCTCCTGGGCAGCACACGGGTTTGCACACCCCCATAACTCCAAACCCACCCAGGCCTCCTTTCGGTGCCTGCTTCCAGGATCTGCCCCGTTGTCCTGGGCCATCTCTGCAAGACCACACCTCCCTCAAGGGTCATGAGACTCCTGCAAGAGCCAGCCAACTTTTGCCCAAAGCCTCAGACACGGCTCCACACCCGTGAAGAAAATAGGAAAGTAATGGGTGGTGGGGCAGAGAACGAAACATGCTATGAGCCGTGGGGTTCAACCTTGAGTTAAGAGGTCGTTCTTGACCAGCGTCTTGGCTCAAAAGGGAACCTAACACTATGGTTTTCAGGAAGTTTCTTTGGTCACTACCGGTCAGCTACCTTCAGGGTCAACTGTGAGCACCCAGCGGTGACTCCAAGGGCAGGTGTCTCGGGGACCGGCTTATTTCTTACTGCGAGCTGCTCCGCGTCGGGCGGGGTCCACCTCGCCTGAAGCTCGTTAGCGAGGGGACTTCTTGGGCTGCAAGAGCTGCTGAGACGGCTGGCATTTTAACTAGATTCCTTTCCATCTGGGCGCACCTTAAAGTCCCAGCAGCTCTGGCCTCAAGCAGCTACTCTCTGCCCTGGAGGTCTTTGAAAACCACTGATCTCTGCAGATTCTGACATCAGGGCTGTGGGGGCAAACATTGTCCCCCCACCACCACCACTCCCCTACCCCCCGCTGTAGGCTCTACACCCAGCGTGGAGCCCAACACAGGGCTTGAACTCACGACCTTAAGATCAACATCTGGGCTGAGATCAATGCTGGATGCTAGGGGCGCCTGGGCGGGTAAGCAGCCGACTCTTGATTTCAGCTCCACTCATGATGTCAGGGTCATGAGGTGGGGCAACACTTTAGGCTCAATGCTCAGCGAGGAGTCTGCTTGGGATTCTCTCCCTTCCTCTGCCCCTAACTCCATCTGCTAACCCCCACCCCGCCTCCCCCGCAGGCGCTCTCACTCTAAAATAAATATAGCTTAAAAAAAAAAAAAAAAAGAGTTGGATGCTTGACAGACTGAGCCACCCAGGCACCCAGAGTGCTGCTGTATTTAAAAGCTCTCGCGCTGACTGTAACACCCAGCAAGGAGGAGCAGTCATGATCTTGGGCCACTTGCTAGCTCAGAGCCGGAGTCTCCCAGACTGAAGTGGAAAGAGGAGTGACCATTTCCTGGGTGTGAAGAGATCAGAGGGCACAGGAGGTCTCCAGTGCAGGGGAGCTCAAAGGGTGGCTGGGAGGAGGGAGAATCAGGAAGAGCGCAGATGGGAAACTTTTGGGGGGGGGGTCGGCATTTGCTTATTCTCCAGCCCCCTAGCCAACACACGCCCCCTTCCCCAAGCAGGCTGGAAGGTGCAGGGGAGGCCCACCGCCATCACCTCTATCAAGCCCAGGTTTAGGACAATGTACATGACATTTGGCATAAACAGGGTCTCCTCTTTGCAATTTCCCTGATTGTAAACATTCTAAGTTTCGGAGAAACGAAGAGTTTCTGACTCAGGGACTGCACAGAAGCTGCTTACACACTGGCTTGGTTTGGGGAAATTATTGCCAGCTTTAGGGGACCAGAGTGGACGTTTAGGACACTTTATCTCCCAGCAATGATGTTTAAGAGCAAAGTTTTAGGACCTTCTCTTCCTAGGAAAGAGGAAGCACTCCTTCCTTCTCTGAGCTCCACAACTACCTCGTGGAAGAGCAGCTCAGTGGCCTCACTGGGGACAATTCTGCCAGCTCAGAATGCTGCTTCTCCTCTCCTCATCCTACCTCCCGGATGCTCCCAATTAACCCCTCATCCCTGAAGGAGAAGATTGCCTAGTTGAGAAGTGACCCAGGAACCAGGCTTTAGAACCCCGGACCCAGATCAAGGTTTTCTAAACTCGCTCCATCACACGACCCAGCTGAAGAGTGTGGCTCTGACTCACGCTGATTCCCAGGCCTGACCCAGACCCGCTGCACCAGATTCTGGGGGAAGAGACCCCAGAACATGGATCTTTAGCAAGAGCCCCCAGATAACAGCTCCCACTTACTAAGGACTTAGACTGTGCCAGGTGTTAATTGCCCTTAACTGATTCCTCTAATCCTAGAAGTTAAGCAACACGGCTCAGGCTCAGGGTCACCCAATGTTCGAAGGACAGGCTCAGAATTCCGCCCTTAGCCTGGAAGAGAGCTGGCAAACCAGGAAGTGGCCAGGCTTTTCCCGAAGAAAGGTTAAGATTCTAAACACAAAAGGAGGACTCCGGACCTGGTTGGGGCTGAGTATTTTCAAATGATCGGCCTTTTACAGGCGAGTATTTTCTGCTTCAAGGGGAGTGGGTGATGGAGGGCAGCCTCCATCCAACCCAGAAGCCTGAGTTACCTAGGAGACCTCAGGCTGTCCCCAGGGCCATCCATTCAAGGTGGCTGCTCCACCCAGAAAGCCTCACCCTGGGTCAGGCTGGGAGCCCTGTGTGCCAAAGGCAGAAACAGGCAGGAGCTCCCAGGGAGCACACCGGCTGGCACTCTAAGAACCAGCTTTCTCCTCACAACCCAGGGTCCGCTGGGGGCAGGGAGCAGACCACACAGGGCCATCTGCCTCAATCAACCACCATCCCCCACCTTCCCAGAAGTCAAGGGCGGGCTCTGACATCTCCACAGTCACAGGCTGGCAATCAAGGAGTTTTGCATTCCTTCCTTTCACCCTCGAAAAGAGAAAAAGAGCTTTGCTCACCAACCTCCACGCCTTCTAGAAGTCAAGCCTACCTCAGGATTGCTTTGCTAAGTACTTCCCACAGGATCTGCAAGGCCCACGGCTGGCATAACCTTAAGCGAGGCAAATAGGAAAGCCTCAACATTTGGCAGAGATGAAGGATCTGGGGCAGGGGGTAGGGACAGGAATCCCATTCTGAAAGCTTAAGAGGACAGGCCAGAGCCCAGATGCCCGGGGTGGGGGGTGGGGGGGCCGAGGAGGGGGGGCAGCAGAGGCTGGCAGCAGGGACCCAGGACGGAGTCTGAATGGACCCAAGTTTCTTCTGCCCTTACTTCTGATGTGGGACCCTGAAGTGGAGAGGCCTGAGATTTTGGGGGGTAGGGGAGTGTTGGCAAGGTAACAAGTTGACCTACCTTTACTTCGAAGGGCAGGAAAAAAGTCCAACAAGAAAAGCCAAACCTCCCAAGGGTAAGCCTCCACCCACCTTCCTCCCCAGGCTCCGAGAAGTCTTACCGGCCCCAGCAGAAGCAAGCTGCGCTAGAAGGCAGGACGGGGCTCGGAAAGCCTGGAGGGACACACGGCCCCACCAGTGGTTTGGGGGCGTTGGGACTGGTATGAATTACACCCGGAAGCAGCGCACTGTTACAGACCCCCGCCCCCCTTGGATGGGGAAACACCGTGGCCCAGCCTTAGAGATCACGTCCGGGTAGGGCAGCCTCCGAGGGGTGGGGCTTGGCTATTTAAAGGGCCCTCGCAGCTGGTTCTCGGCGTTTCTCCGCTGGGCGGCTTCTCCAGCAGCTGAAGGCACTGCAGCTCAGCCCTCAGGAGGCTCACGCCTCCAAGCCAGCTGGCAGTGCTGAAATGAGACTGGGAAGGATCAGAAGGCCCGAGACTGGCGGGGAGTGGGAGTGGGTGGAGGGGGGACAGGTGCTGAGTTCGCCTCTGCCCCATGTGGCTTTAATTTCAACTTCCCCATCTGGGTGACTATGATCCCGCCCTTCCGCACCTGTCTGGGCTTCTGCAGCAGCCCACCCTGGAAGAGAAGATAACTTAGCGTTTTTTTTTATTTTGGATTCAGAAAATTCAGTCCAGGTCTCCAAAGAGAGGTTTAACAGTAAGCACATAATAGGCACACACGTTCTCTTTCTGGCAAGGGGCAGTGCTGGGAGCTTGGAAGGCTCTCCTCTCTCTCTCTCCTTTTGCCCAGTGTCCCAGCGCCCTGGGTTAGGGAAGGACCCTAGACGGCAAATGCTGTGCACCCTAAAGGCGGCGGCAGCACTCAGTATTTCCGCTGGCGGGGGAAGAGCGTGCTCCCTGAGGACCGGAGTGGGGGACTGGTGGGGCTGGGGTCCTCGGAGTCCAGGCTGAAGACATCTCTGCCAGTACGAAGGATCTGCTCCTCCAGCTTCTTGTGTCGCTTCATGTCTGAGAGAACCTTGTCCAGGCGGGCCTCCCGTTTCTGGCTCCGAGCAGAGCTTCCTGGAGAAAAGGAAGGTAAGAAGTGTGGATTGGAGTGAGGCGCTGTGCATCAGACCTGCCTAGATGTTACTACTTGGGGAGCTCATTAAACATACAGATTTCTAGGCCTCTGTCATGGAGGCCTTGAGGTTTGGGGTTGGGCCTCAGATGAGGTAGAAAGTGAAGATCTGAACTATGAACTATGAGAAGGGGCCAGTAATGTGAAGACCAGGGTAAAGAGATCCAGGCAGGGGGACAAGCAAGTGCAAAGGCCCCGGGGCAGGAATAGGGAGGTCTGTTCCAAGAAGGATATAAAGAGCTGGGGGATAGCGGAGGTGGGGGACGGGACGGAAATATATAGTTAAAGAAATGACTTAGAGACCATGATGAGAGGTTTGGATCTCTTAGTTTAAATGGAAATAAATGTCTGTGGAAACCCTGGGGGCCTGGACAGTCAGGGGAAGTAGTGGTGTTTGGATTCTCTCTTGACATGCTATTTCCCCCAACAACGGAATCCTTTGGAGGGTTTTAAACAGAGAAGCATCATGATTTATATTTTGAAAGGATTATTCTGGTTGCTGAGAATGGAAGCAGGGAGACCAGTTAGGTGCCACCACAAATATCCAGGCAAAAGAGATGGCTTGGGGCGCCTAGGTGACTCAGTTGGTGGGCTTGAACTTTTGATTTCAGCTCCAGTCGTGACCTTGGGGTCGTGAGATTGAGCCTCAAGTTGGGCTCTGTGCTGGGAGTGGAGTCTGCTTATGCTTAAGAGTCTCTGCCCTCTGCCTCCCCACCCCGCCCCCCAATCAGGTGCACAGGTATGCCTTCCATAAAAAATAAATAAGTGAATGAATAAATGAGAGAGAAATAATGGCTTGGATGAGGGTGTGGGGTTGAAGGTGGAGAGCAGCAGCTGAGCTTGGAAATGTGGAGGCAGAGCTAACAGGATTTGCTACTAGCTGGATGTTGGGATGAGAGAAAAAGAAATCAAGAATGGCTCCAGGGTAGATTCCAGGAAGGCAGTTGGGTCACACAATAATATGGGAATGAGGATCTAGATAATAAAGAATGACCAGGAAGACTTGAACTTCTAGGGGAGATGAAGATAAAAGAAATGGGAAGCCTGACGGAGTCACCTGTGCAAGTCTCGGAAAGGAAGACAGGGTACCTATCCACGCTGGTACGATGGCACCACTGGGGGAATGCTCTCTCCTACAGCTACAAGTTGCGTAGCACCCAAAGCACCAAACACAGGCCTCTTTTAGGGAGTCACCTTTTAGTCAGTGGGAGTAGAGGTCCTTCACCTCCCCCTGCCTCTCCCCTATGTCTGTACCTGGGGTGCGTCTCCGGTCAATCAGGGAGTCCTTCGGTGTCATTGGCTCATCGTCAAAGTCAAATTCTGTAGGCATGTGCGGTCTGGGACAGGTGGACAGAAATTGAAGGGTGAGGGTGGTCTCCCCAAACACCCCAGCCTGCGGGTCTCCCCTCCCCATTCCATCCCTTCACTTTCCATGCTCCAGGGTTCCACCTCCCCTCCCAATTTATTTCTGGCACCAAGGGAGCGAGCCCAGGAACGGGGTGCAAGGGCGTGCCCTCACTTTTCCTCTTCCTCCTCTTTGGCCTCAGGCTCCTCATCGGATCTCTCCTCTTCACTCTGGGCCTCAGGGGTGGGTGGCCGGCGGGGCAGAATTTCAGCCTGAAGCTCCAGGGTACCGTGGGCAGCCAGAAGTTCATAGAGCCGCTGGATTTCTGAGGGCGGAGGCATCCAGGCCTGCCCATCGGAGGGGAGCTCCACCTCCTCATCGCTGCAGGGCACGCACCAGTCCTCCGATTCTCCCTTGGCATGCTCCTCCCCTTCAGCGCTGGGGGCTTCTCCCAGCATCTCCTCAGCCCCGGACCCCTCATGCTCCGTCTCCTCCCGGCCTCCTTCCCCCTCTTCCTCGGCTTTATTGGCCGAAGCAGAGGAGCCTCCAGTATCCTCCACGGCCAGAGCTTGGAGGCCAGAGGTCACTTCCCCTTCTTCAGACAGAGGCACCGCCATGGTGGTCGAAATGTCTCCATGACCACGAACAAGGGACATAGGCTACTAGGGGAGGGGCCCTGCGATGATAGGATATGCAGGAGGACAAGCTGGGGTGGGGGGGGTCTCCCGTCCCCCTCCCCCAAGGGATTGGGTTCCCCAGAAGTTCAGGGATTGTCTCCAACCAATCAGGCTCCAACGGCTGTCCCAGCAACGAGGCCGCCGGTTCCCAGGAGGTGGCGCTGAGCCCCCTCCAAGGACCCCGCCCCACGGATCCAGCTACGGCCCTCTGAGACTCCCAGGGACAAGCGGAAGCCACTTTCCAGGCCGGAGAGGGGCGGAGCCGCTCCTCTACCCTTCACACTACCCCTCCCCACACCTGGATCGGGCGCCCCGCACCTCGCAGTTCAGCCGCCTCAGCCGCCGTACGCACCTGGAGCTAAGACCCACCTCCCGCGCTGCGCAGGGTCACAGTACGCAAGCGCACAGAGATGGCGCGGAAGGCCCCGCTCTAGCCGAAGCTACTTGGAAAAAGGAAAGCGTGGGGAAGAATGCACATGCGCAGGTAGGCTCGGGCACAATTGGCTTCGGCCCACAGTAAAGATGGCCTCCGGGAGAGCGCATGCGCATACACCCCATAGATTCTGCCCGAAAGAGGGCAGTACCGCGGGACCCGGCGGCAGACAGATGTTAAGGACCAACTGAGGCAGGAGGCGAGTCTCATGCAGTCTCCGTTTATTTGTGTTTCAGACTCATGCAGCATCCGGCATACAAAAAGGGATAATCTGTTTGATGTATCCTTTTTTTTTTTTTAAAGACTTTTAGTTTTTTTTTCCCCTCCCCACGCCTTTTTTTTTCCTCTTTCTCTCTTTTTTTTTTTTTTTTTTTTTTTTTAAGAAAACAAAACCCGCCAACTCCGAGCCGCGTCGTAGCTCAGTCCCCGCCTCCCTAGCGGACTGTCGCGTGCAACAAACCTCCCTCGTCCTCTTGGAAAATAATTATAGAGTTCCCCGCCCCTCACTCGCTCCCTGCATTCGGGAGCTTTGGTCCTATCTCGAGGTTCTTTCGTTACAAAGCACGTGAATGACCCCAGCCCCGACGCCTTTAAGAAACTCGCTGAGCGGGTTTAAAAGCCCAAGTGGGGCAGGTCGGCTCGGGCTAATCAGAAAGGGTCAACAGCCGCGCCCCTTCCTCCTCCCCGGTGCATGCTCACAACAGAGCTAGCCACCGTGCGCGACACCCCGCACAAGTCCCCAGACAAGGCCTGGCTTGCCAGCTCTGCGACCCAGAGGCGCCCTGGGTGCGTCAGGACCTGGGTGGTCCCAGCAGAAAATAGTTGGAACCGGGCTGAGGAGCCCTCCCCTGACATCGCTCCCCCCCCCCCAGCCTGATCTAATAAGTACTGGAGTTTTTGCAGAGAAATCGGTGGCGGGAGGGAGGAGGAGAGGATCCTGAGGGGAGGAAAGGATGCTGAGGGGAGAGAAGGCAGGAAGAGGAAGGGGGCAGAGGGTGTGGAGGGGGAAGGGGAGATGATAAAGGGGAGAAGGAAGAAAGGAATGGGGGAAGATGCCAAGACAGTGAAAGTTGAAAGGGGGACGCCAGGGCTGGGGTGCAGGGAATTGGGGAAGTTGGGAGGAGTGCAGGGAGGCTGGGAGAGATGCAGGAAGGCTGAGAGCAGAGAGTCTGGGAGATGTTCAGGTCAGGGAGATTTCCAGAAGTGCAGGGAGGTTTCCAGAAGTGCAGGGATAGGGAGGCCAATAGGCTGGAGGGGATGCAGGCAGAAGTACAGGGAGGTTGGAAAACAGTGCAGGGAGAAGAGAGGCCTACGGTTGGCACAGGAGCCTGGCAGGATGCAGGAGCAGGAAAGAAGCTGTAAACAAGGCCGCTCAGGCTCTCTTGGTCCCTATGGGTGCGGGCCTGGGCCATCCATTGGGCTCCCCCCAGGGGAGGATGGGCCCAAGACAGCTCCCAACAGGAAGAAAAGTCTTGGAATGCGGGCAGAGCCCCTCACTTATACACTGTGGGAGAGGAGAGGGAGGGACAGACAGAGACGGTGGGGGGAGAGACAAGGAGAGACAAAGGAGAAGTAGGGAGGACAGACAGGAGAGAGCAGGGGCAGGGGTTAGTAAAGCTGCCCTTGCCAACCCTTCCATTCCTCCCGGCCTGTCCCAGACCCCCACTCACCGCCTAAGTTGATGACGCAGGAGGCGATGATGATGAGGACCCCCCCTACCAGCGCCACGATGCTTAAGAGCTTGGCCACGCGGCCCAGACGCTGGGCCCCATCCACGTCCCCCTGCTGCAGGCTGTTCCGGGACTGGCGTGAGGATGAGGGGTGCGGCACCGTGGGCCCAGGTCGGGAGATGGCAGCCCAGCAGGGTTCAGGTGAAAGAGTTGTCCCAAGGAGACAGGCAGGCCCCATGGACAGTGGTTCGAGGGGGGAAAGAGGGTTGGAGAGGCAAGGAGGGGAGGGCACAGGTCAACAAGGCTGCGTGAAACCTATCCTGCCCTCCCTCCCACCTGATGGGCTAGGGCAGTGGTGGCTCCGAAGGGAAGGTCCCAGGGAGAGGCCAGAAAAGACCCCATACTTGGGAAGGGAGATCCATGCAGAGAGGAGAGGGAAAGCAAGATTACTACTCCTGGGGTTCACTCCCAGTGGTGGCAGGAAACTGGGAGCCACAGCAGACCTGGGCCAGGGTCCCATGGGGCTCACCATAACAGCATAAGCGAAGGCCACTATGTTGACAGGCCACATGGGGCAGAAGCAGGACAAGATGGCGAGGATGATGTAGTCCCGAGGTTTCTGGGTGCCTTCACCCCCCTCCACCCCAGACCCTGCCAGCTGGGAGCTGGGGTGGCGGCTCAGGCTACCTCGGGGAGATCCGGGATGCCCACTGTGAGCCCTTCCTAGTCGGTCCTCCTCCACCAGCTGCTGTAGCACTCGGGGAGGAGCCCCGTTGGCTGGGTGGGTTTTGGTTGAGGGTGGCGAGTGAGGCTGCGGGGCTGGGCCCTCTTCCCCACCACCAGCCTGCAGGGGAACCACTGCCCCATTCTCCTGTTTTTCCCCCACGTTCTCAGTCAGGACCTCAGAGGTGGGGTCCTCCTGGGTAGGGGGCTCTGGCTGAAGAGCTGACTTGGGGGTGGGCTGGGAACCTGGCTGGCAGTCTGGCTGAAGGTCTGACTGTGGGTCCGACTGGGGAGCAGGCTCCGAGGCTGGCTCAGGTGGGGCTCCGGACCCCAGATCGGACCCCTGGTCTGCAGTGACCTCTTTATTCCCTTCTGGTTTGGGTGCTGGCTCTTGGCATGCTTCTTCGGGGCTGGGGTTGGCATTTGGCTCCCCTCCTAGGCTCGAGCTGAGGTCTTTGGCCTGGGCTGTTTCTGGGGCCCCAGCTGGGGTCTCTGTGGTTTCTGGAGCCAGCCCAGCTTTGGCTTCTGAGTCCACAGGGGCCCCGGTGATGTCTGGGCCTGGCTGCAGGGCCTCTGGCTCATCTGGGACCCCAGCTGGGGCCTGGAGAGGGCTAGTTTCGCCTTCAGAATGGCCAGGCCCTTCTCTTTGGGTTTGGGGACCCTCTTCTATACCCTTCATCTCCGAGCTCTCAGAACTGTTGGCTGCCATCTTGAGAGGGGAGAGGGGAGAGGACCTCGATGGAGAGGCTGGAGCAGCAGAGACAGCAGCAATCCTGAAAAAGGAGGAGACAGGTTTGGTGTGAGGAGGAAAGCGGTGGCTCTCATCACTGCAGTTGGAGAGGGATATGCTCCTGTCGTAGGGCCAGCGTTGGGCTGCCTCTGGGGAGAGGAAGAAAAGTTGGGGTTTCCTTTGCCTTGGGGTGGGACATCCCTGGGGAGGAGTGCCCTGCTCAAAGTCTTCTGCTCGGAGAGCCCTGGGAAGATTAACCATTTTGTAAACAGGACCCTCCCAAGCTCTCTCCCTGGGCCCGCCCGACAAGATCCAGACTCTGAGATCCCAGCAGATGCCCCAGCACCCCGAAATCAACAAGCTGTGCAGACGCTCGCACACTCCGACAGGCAGACAGGCACACTGGGCAGAGGACCGATACTCACGTTCCACTCCCTCTGCGTCCTCCCTTCCTCCCCGGGCGCCCCGCCGGTGCAGTATTCTCACTGCGCGTCTGGGGCGCAGCGCCCCCGCCCCTCCCTGGGGCACCTGGGCTTGTCCCTCTGAGCCCCTTCTCAGCTCCTCTCGCAGGGATTCCCTCGCCCCCGGGAGACCGGCGCCTCCTCCTCCCATTGGCGTGGCGCGCCCAGCACCACCAGTCAGTCCGCCAGGCGCCCGCATTCCGGTGCAGCCCTCCCGGCGTCCGCCGTCTGTCCGCGCACTCCTACCCGCAGCCTCTGTCCATCCCCGTCTCACCTCGACGCCGGCCTCCAGACTGCTCCCGCTGCTGCTGCTACCGCCGCCCCGTTGCAGCAGCCGCAGCCCGGGAGGGAGCGAGTCAGCGAGCGAAGGAGGGAGGCGGCGGGTCTCCCCTCCCCTCTGCTCGTCCCCTCCTCTCGCTCCTCTCAGGTCCCCTCCCCTACGCTCTGCTGCCGCCACGCACCGCCCCCGCCCCTCGCTCGCCTCCCGCCCCTCCCGGCCAGCCCAAGGGAGCCACGCGTGCCAGGCCCCGCGTTACCCGGGCAACCGGCCGGGTAACCACTCGCGCCCCCTCCCTGCCCCTTCCCACGCGCGCTTCTTGGGGGTGCCCCCTTCCTAAGCCCCGGGCCCCTCCCGCCAACGGTCACCGGGGTTCCTGGCAGAGGCAGGGGGCTGGGGGCAACGGAGAGGGGTCTACGAGGAGACAGGACCTGTGAGACGGGCGGGACCCCTACAAGCAGAGAGAGGGGAAGGGAAATGAGGCAAAACTTGGGGAGGCTGCTCAGGAGCAGGGTGGGGCTGGAAGAAAAGGGAGCCTGCAGTACAGAAAGCCCCTCTCCCCTCCAGGAAGCAGCAGCAGAAATGGGTGCTGGAAGGCTCTCGGGTCCCTGGAGCAGGACTCAAAAGGGAATTCCAGGGCAGAGGCTGCAGAGGCCGTCAGGAACAAGAGGGGGCTGGGCCCGGGCCCGGAAGCGCTCAATGGACCACACCAAGAGTGGAGGGAACAGTCGAGGGGAGAAGCGCAGTTTTTCTCGGCACCCTCCGCTCCCGGTACTAGGGCTGACGTCCCCACCCTTTCTGCAGCTCACTCGCCCACTGTCAGCCCCCAGGGCCTTAAGGGCTTGCAGGTACTGGGCAGAGGTGTGAGCCGCAGGCAATGGGTGTGAGCGGAGAAGAGCAGCATTTGTCTCCTGTTGGGGTTTTTAACCCAGGCCTCTTCAACCCTCCAGTGGCTATTCTGGGCCTGCCAGAATAGGGTATTCCCGGGAGCCCCGGGAGTCCTGGAACCTGCTCTCCAGCCACTGGAGCTTCGGCCCCACCCTGAATCTGGGCTGCAGCCGCTGGTGAGGGAGGAGCCAGAGCCGGGGAGCCACACAGGCCAGAGCAAGGCTGGGACCCGAAAGCGGACACCAGGCCCAGAAGAAATGCCTTGGGGGGTGGGGACAGGGGCCTTGGTGAGAACAATCCATCCACTCCAAAATCAGAGACAGGTTTTTATTTAAAATTTATTGTAATGGGGTCCGCGCAAAAGGAGGGGGGTGAAGGGTGGGGAACATGCAGGGGACACAGGAACACGATGACATGGCCAGGGCCACAGCTTCTGTCGTGGGGGAGAGGGATGAAAAGAAAAGGCCAGGGCTGGAGCTGGGGTGGAAGAGGGACGGGGGAGATACTGTGACTGCATTCCCCCCACCCCCAGGAAGCACCTCTAGTCCCTGGATCCCCCCATTTACCCTGGCACCCTAGAATTCCATCTCTTGTCCTGCCTCTGGCCCTAGTGGCTCCTTCTCTTGCTCCCCTTGACTTGTTTTCCCCTGACAGATTCTCAAGTAGGACAATGTTTAGGGCCTGACCCCAAACAACCCCACCTCATGAAGGTACTACCGTTGCCTTCCCTGCTTCTGCCCCTTCTCCAATCTCACCTTTTCCCCTCTCTGGGACAGAATCTTTGATTCCCCTCCTTCCTCTCCTCCCTCCCCCTGGAAAAAAAATTAAGAGGAGAAAGAAAAAAAAAAAAGCACCAACTCCCCAGGGAGGGGCAGCGGACAGTATGGGCAGGGGATGGAAGGAGAGCAAGGACCATCAAGGAGAAGGCTCACAGATCCCTGTAAGGGCAGGGCAGGGGGTTAGAGAGGAGAAGGGGTGAGAGCAGTGGCCGCTCCTGTCCTCTGCCACCCCTGCCCACTGTCCAGGGGGCTTCAACACAACCGAGGGGACAGGTGTGTGTGGGGTCAGGTCTGACAGGGAGAAGACAGGAGCAGGAGAAACAAATCGTTAAAACCTAGCGAATTCCCCTAAGAAACACCTCTTCCTCCTTTCCTTCTGGAGGCTCCTTGGTTGGTGGGGAAGTAGTGAGGAGTTGGCAGGAAGAGAGGGGGGAAGAGGAGACGGTACCAAGGGACTTTCCTCCACTTTCCACTCTCCCGACCACTAACTTGGAGCTCACCAGGGCTGGGAGGGAAGTGGCTGAGAGCTCACAGGCACCCCCTCAGCCCCCGAGAGGGAGCCCACAGCTGTGGGGGGGGCTGCCACTGCTGCCGCCGCTGCTGCTGCCGCCGCCGCCGCTGCCGCCATAGGACAGACCTCACCGGTACCTGCGTGGGCACAAATGCCAGGAGATCACAGCGCAATCCTATAGGCAAGAGCCTCGTCCCCTCACCCCAGACTGGTTCCCAGACTCCCTCCCCTGGGACACAGCCGTTGCTCACTTCCTGTCTGGTCCCCGGAGGCTTTCCCAGTTCTCCTGAAGGGCCCTCCCTGTCCCCAGAAGTTTCCCTAGCTCCAGTGGTTTGTGGGCATCCCTGGCCTGCCTGAGATCCCCTACTGGGCCCTTTGAGCCCCCTCGTCCCACACACCCCATCCCACCCCCCCCAGCCATGCCCCACGCCTTGCCTGGTGGGTGCGGGGGGTCCCCCTCAGCAGGTGGGCTGTGGCTGGGGGGCGTCTCCCGGGACAGGGGGGGCGGCCCCCCCCAGATGGGTCTGCATGTGGCCGGCCAGCTGGGCAGGGGTCTTGCAGTGCACGCTGCACAGCTTGCACAGGATGCGGTCAGCCCGCGGGGCCTGGAGCCCGTGGTCCTTCACCGCGTGGATGCGCAGGTATGCTGCTGTGGTGAAGCCTATTGGGGGGGTGGATTGGGATGGGGGGATGGGGGGTCAGCCAGGCGGAGACCCCAGAGACGGGGCTGTTCTCCTAAGGCTGGGGACGCCCTCCTCAGATAGCCCTGTCCTCCTCCCACCGCATCCTTGGGAACCTGGGGCCAACTACTCTGTTGGGGCTGGTGGGGCTGGTGGGGCACAGCCCCTCCCTCAGCTTGGGGCCTGGGTGCGTGGTGTCACAGAACCTATTCTCCGTGGCTAGGGGAACCTCTCCCCGGGTGACAGGACACTGATTTCTAGCCACCTGAAAGAGTTGACCCTCAGCAGAGACGGCTGTGTCCCCTCCCTCCAGGGCCCCAGTCAGTCTCAGCCCCGTTACTCATTACTTGGTGAATCAGTGAAGCTGTTTAAAGCAGCTTCCTCTGCTGCTGGGGCATGGCCCCAGCAGGCCTGTTAAGCCCCTGTGGTGGGACTCCGCCTGCTCCAGAGCAGGAGCGCACGGCACCGGGCCGCTCAAAACCCTGCCTTCCAACCCTTGGGAACTGGCTCTCTGGACCGCTCCTTCCCCAAAGCAGCCCCTTCCCCAGAGCAAGCCACCCCCAGAAGCTGATTCTTTCTGGCAGCTCTGAGTCTCCAGTCCAGACCTCTTAGAACTTAACGAGGCTCAGTCAACCCGCTGTTGCTCCACTTGCTTCCTAAAGGGCTCTAGATGCCATGAGCCCTGGGCTACAGCACCTGGAAGCCTCATATGTGGAAGGGCCTCTGGCTTGGTCCCCACCCTTTGTTCCCGGCCCTCCCAGCGTCCCTCAGCATGTACCTTTGTTGCAGAGCTCACAGACATGGTGAGGGCCCTGGCTGTGCACCTTCATGTGGTCCGAAATATAAGCCGAGCTCAGCATCTTGCCACACACGTGACACGGCACCTTCTCCTCATGTCGTACTGTGTGCGCCCGCAGTCGGTCCTTCGTAGCAAAAGCTGCCTCACATTTCTGGGGAGGGGGGAGGGCCGTGGGGGGGTGTCAGGAGAGTTAAAGCTTCAGGGAGCAGGGAGAGGGGAGCAAGAGATTAAAGGAATCAGAACCTCGGGGGTCTTTGATCTGTAGGAAATGGGAGTGAGATGACAAGGTCTTGAAGAAGGGATGGGAAAATGGGAGTGAAAAAGCAAAAAGGAGAGAGAGAAAAAGGGGGTCTGAGAGGCTGAACTCAGACAGCTACCAGGAGGATCAAAATCATGAAAACCGGGACAGGAGGAGGCGGCGGACTTCCTACCTCGCACTTGAAGGGCCGTTCTGTTGAGTGCACTTGTCTGACGTGACTGTTGAGGTGATCCGGCCTGGGAATACGTTGGGGTCGGGGTTAGGGCCCTGGGGTGGGGACGCGCTCCCCGATCTTACTTCTCAGCACACCCGGCCTTCCCCGAGATGCCCGCATCCTCGCCCAAGCCCCAGGCTTCGGAGCCCCCGGGCGGCAGGAAATCCCTCCCCCTGCCGCGGGGCGGGCCGGCCCTCCGCCCACGCGGAGCCTTCTCACACCCGGAGGACCCACCTCCTCGGCTAAGTACCACCCCCTGCTCCCTGGTAACCGGGCGAGGCTTCCCTCCCTCCTCCCGGGGAGTGGCTCCCGGTCCCCGGCCTCAGAAACCGCCTCCCGCCCCGCCAGCCGAGGCCAGGCCACCTCCAGCGCCGTCCGCCCGCCCTCCCCACCCGCCCAGTGGGCGGCCGCGGCCCCGTGCACACCGGGAGAAGCTCTTGCCACAGTGGGAGCAGTTGTAGGGCTTGTGCACAGCGCCGTCATGTGAGCGCACGTGGTAGCTCATGCGGTCCTTGCGCTTGAAGCGCTGCTGGCACACCGGGCACTGGTAGGGCTTCTCGTCCGAGTGCGACAGCTTGTGTCGGTTCAGGTGGTAGACGTCGCGGAAGGCCTTGCCGCACATCTCGCAGGCGTGGTTCTTCCGAATGCGCTTGCCCGAGGCGGTGGTGGTGACCACGCCGCCCGCGGCCACGGCGGCCGCTCCGCCGCCCGCACCCGCTTCTCCCCCTCCCCCGCCAGCGCCGCTCAGCTGGGGCACGCTCAGGAGGCTCAGGGGCACCATGGTGGGCATCTTCATAGCACCCGAGGGGACCCGGCCGGCCTTGGCTCCCGTGTGGATGGCCTCGTGCCTCCGGAGATTGTAGCCGTTCTTGAACTCCTTGGCGCACAGGGCGCAGATGTAGGGCCCCTTGCTCTTTGTCTTCTTCTCCAAGGCAGAGGCGACCGGGGCCACGGCGACCGTCGAGGTTGGGGCTACGACGGCGGTGGCCGCGGCTGCGGCGATGGTGGCGGCAGAAACAGGAGGCGCGGCCTCGGCCGCGGGCGCCGACACCGGCGGGGGCGGCGGCGGGGGCGCCGGCGGCTGCTTTAGAGCCGCTGTGTCCACTGTGGAGGCGGCGGCCGGGGCCGGGGGCGCAGCAGCGACGGCGGCGGCGGCAGCAGCAGCAGCGGCGGCGGCCGCGGCGGCGGCGGACTCCTGGGCGGCGGCGAGAACCGGGAGCAAGTCCACCTGGAGGGGCTCGGCCGCCGGGGGCTGGGGCGTGGGTGGGGGCGCCGGCGCGGCCTGCGAAGACAAGGCGCCGTGTGGGCCGCGGCCGCGGGTCGGCGCCCTCCCGGCGCGGCCCGCCACGGCCGGCCCCTACTCACCTGGAATGGACTCTGGGCGCAGCCCTGGGAGGCAAAGAAGCGGGACTGGAGCTCAGCCCCGACCTGCAGGGGGTTCTGGGCGTGACCCTGAGGTGGCGGGAAGGAGTTCATGAGGCCGCCCACCCCCCGGGAGTCCAGGCCCAGCACGGGGAAGGGGGGGGCCAGCAGCGTGCAAGGGAACACGGGGAACATGGCCTCGGCCACGGCGGGGCCCCCGGGGCTCAGCGGGGGCCGGGGGCGCGGGCCGCGCGGGGCCCGGGCTCGGGGCGCCGCCCCCGGCCGGCCGGGCTGGGCCGCGCCGAACGCAT